>NC_072495.1:28122837-28475337 GCF_027574615.1 Eptesicus fuscus
CGGCCCCAATTGGGACTGGTCAAGATGGCCCTGATCGGCCCCAATCGCCGGCCAGGCCAAGGGACCCCACCCGTGCACGAATGTGTGCACCGGCCTCTAGGATAAACATAAAAAATTTAAATCTGTAAGGCTGGGGGGGGGGGCAGGGGGCAGAGGAAACCGGAAATAGGTTCCACCCATTGCCAAAAGGTTTGCATTCGTCCGGGAGGTCAGCAGGGGGCGGCAGGGAGGCTGGAGCCGTGCCGCCTGGCCCGCAGCGCGGGGCACGCCGCCGCCGAGGGCCTGCTGGCCGGCCTGGGCGTCCGGCCATCTCATTACTCAGACGCGGGATTGGCTGGCCCAGACAAGAGGCCATTTTGTATATTTTTGTCCCCGTTTTACAAGGAAAAGTGACGCGGGGACCGGCAGGATCCTCCTAATTGCATGTATGTCAATAATTAATGGAAACGCCGGCGGCATAAATCACGGAGGTGCGTGCTCCGTCGGCTGCCTCCGATGACCCTTGTCATTTTCTTCAGATTTCTCTTCTTCTTCTTTTTTTTTCCCCCCTCCTATTGGGGATGAGCCAACGCGCCTGCCTTCTCACCGTCCTACGATTTGGTTCCTCTTTAAATTCTCTCAACGTCAGGATGAAATTCGATGTCTGAGCCGCGTCTCCGTGGCTTCGAGCCAGGACTCACCAAAGGCATTTATTTAAATCCGAAATGTTAGCAGCATTAAAATGCCCAGCGTCGCGCATCGCTGGGAAATGCCAATTAAAGGGCGTGGAGCCGGACCGGCCTGGCTCGGGGGTTGAGCGTCGACCTAGGAACCAGGAGGTCAGGGTTCGACTCCCGGTCAGGGCCCAGGCCCCGGTTGCGGGCTCCATCCCCAGTGGGGGGCGTGCAGGAGGCAGCCGGCCCATGGTTCTCTCTCACATTGATGTTTCTCTCTCCCCCTCCCTTCTCCCTTCCCTGGCATTCGAGAGAGAATTTGCAGTAGGGTTCCGTTTATGAAATTTCTTCCGAGGCAAACCTGTGGCGACGGAGGTCAGCCGGGCAATTGGCCTGGACCCCCGGCAGGAGCAGAGATGGGCTGCGGCGTCGCGAGGGGACCGGTCCGTTAACATGGCTGCCTTGTACCGTGGGTCTGTTTTACCTCCAACGCGCCCTGGACCAGCCAGCGGGGGTTCGGGGCGGGGCTGTGACCGGTGTTGGTTCAAAAAAAAAAAAAAAAAAATCAGTAATAGTTCTCCCTGCGCGGGGAGGTGGCGCATCGCCCATCTCTGCCACCAGGGGGCAGCGTCCTCCATCCCTTCTGCCTGCGGTAGACGGTGCATTTTCACTCCATCATTTTGGGGTGCATTTGGGCAGGCCGTGCTGAAGGGCAGCGGGAGTCTCCTGTGCCAACAGCTAGCGGGGAATTCGTCGGGTGCCGGATGTGAGAAGTCACTGGCCTTCATTCCTGAGCATCTCCCAGACCGATGCCCGATGCCCCATGCCCCATGCCTGATGCCCGGGCCTAATCTCAGCGCCCGCCCCACCCCCCAGCCCGACCATCAGACACCCCGAGATCCCGGTGGCCACTCCCCTCTTTGCCGGCGTTACCCAGAGTTCATTCCTGGGCCCCCAACGCCCCTGGGTAAAAGCTGGGGTGGGGACCAAGCAATTTCCCCTCCAGCGTGCCCTCCCCCTTCCTCTCTGAAATCGATGAAGATACACTTTGAAACGACGGCCATGCTACAAGGATCCATTGTTTCCTGGACTCACAACTGTAACCCTGCTCCTGCCCCCCCCCCCCCCGCCCCCCTATGTCTCCGCCGACTCCATTCTCAACGAGGCTGCAAAATAAATAAAATAAAGGAGGACGTTTCTCTGGGAACCGGTGCCCCCTAATCGGTGCGCCCTCCCAGCGGAGGCTCCTGGGTAATGGCTCGCCGCGCCCGCCCCGGCGTGGAGGCCCGCGCGCCCCCGCGCAGGGAATTGCTTTCTTTGTCTTAAGTGAGGGCTTCGGAGCGGTGTCTCCATCCGGCATTAGCAGCAAATTGACGGGTAAGTGAGCCGGGCTCCCGCGCCCCCGATGGCGCTGTGAGCGAATTGGAAGTAAATGAGGTGGGAGCCGCGTCTCCCCGCCGTGCGGAGCCCGGACGATGGGCCTGGGGCCGCGGACAGCTCTGCGGGTCCTCGGGGAGCGGGGCGTGGGGGCCCGGCGGCCACTCGCAGGATTGAGCTGCTAAGTGGGGGACGGTGGCGAGGTCCCATCTCTGGGCGGGAACTGCCCGTAGGGAAGCGGGGAGCGGGGGGGAGCGGGGGGGGGGGGGGGGGGGAGGCTGGTTTGTAACTTCCTGTGAGCAAGGCGGCGAGCAGGGTCGTGTGCGCTGAAAACCCACGTGCCTGGACCTCCCAAGGTCACCTTGGCAAGAGCCGCGACCTTGGGGGTCTGGCCGTCCGGGCACCCCCACAGAGACCCACGGAAGAGCCGCATAAAAAGTAATTGCTACACTCGGAAGCTACGTCCTTGTATGAACCATGTCGTCCCCGTGTATTTATTTTTTAAAAAGTAAAAATAAGCCCGGCCGGCGTGGCTCAGGGGCTGAGCGTCAACCTGTGAACCAGGAGGTCAGGGTTCGATTCCCGGTCAGGGGCACAGGCCCGGGTGGCGGGCTCCATCCCCAGGAGGGGGCGTGCAGGAGGCAGCGGATCCCTGATTCTCTCTCATCACGGATGTTTCTATCTCTCTCTCCCTTCCTCTCGGAAATCAATAAAATATATTTTAAAAAAAAGAAAGAAAGGGACATTTGGACACAGACACACACAGAGAAGAATGTCTCTGCCAGTCGGGGGGACACCAGGGTGGTTGCCCCCCGCCCCCCCCCCCAAGCTAGAGGCGGCGAGGGAAGCCGTTTCCTGCGGGTTTCAGAGGGAGTCAGGCCGAGGACACCTCCATTTCCAGCCCCCAGCCCCCGGCCCGGAGCGAGGATAAATCTCCGTGTGCTAAGCCTCCCGGTTTGGGGAGGTTTACAGCAGCCGCAGTAGAGGAGGAAGGGGCGAGAGCATCCGTTATCATAATGACGGTTATGATCATCGGGAGCGGGAGCGAGGCCGCCTGTCGAGGCCGCCGGGCCGCCGTGATGGGTTCCGGGCGGGCGGCTGCTGGGCCGAGGCGCGGGCGGGCAGGCGGGCGGGCAGGCGGGCTCCCAGCAGGTCCCATCAGAATGCTGACCGCCAGCGGCTCCCAGCGGGTCCTCCTCGGCGCACCGCTCCCCGTGCTGAGGTTTCTGGGAGGCACTGCAGAGAGACGGCCGGGGAGCCTGGCCGGTGCGGCTCAGTGGACAGAGCCTCGGCCTGCGGACTGAAGGGTCCCCGGTTCGATTCCCCGTCAGGGCACAGGCCCGGGTTTCGGACTTGACCCCCAGTAGGGGGCGTGCAGGAGACAGCACTACAGGGCTGGAGGAAGGTCGTCTGAGGCCGCTGGCCGGGACCCTGGCTCGTGGGGCCGGCGCGGGGAGTGGGATCCTACAACACGTGTCTCTCCGTGTCCGGCGTGGCTCACTCGGCACCAGGTTCTCACGCGTCCTCCACGTTGTAGCAGGCGCCCGGGCTTCCCTCCTGTTCGCGGCTGCGTCCTATTCCACCCGCGCCTCTTCTCCGCGTGAGAACCCGCTCCGGCGACACGTGCCCGTCCCGTGGCCGGTGCCTCAGGCTCGGGAAGTTAGCCTGTGCTCTCGATCTCGGTAAAGACGCCGTCCGTACGACCGACCGCAGAAGACGCGCAGCCGATTTGCATGTAGGAGGGCGAATCGAATAACAAGCCTCGGGCTCCGTGCAAATTGGAAACGACAGTGATTTAAAGGCCGGACTCCCATGGATTCTTTCCAGCGAAGCACAGCCGCTCCCCGGGGTGTCCTGGGCGGGAGGGAGGCGCAGCCGGAGCCGAGAGAAGCCACTTAGTCACGCAGGGAGCTCCCCTGAGCGCCGGCCCGGCCCGGCCGCGTCCCGGAGGCCCTGAGCGGGTCTGTCCACGGGTGTG
This sequence comes from Eptesicus fuscus, assembly GCF_027574615.1. NCBI lineage: Eukaryota > Metazoa > Chordata > Mammalia > Chiroptera > Vespertilionidae > Eptesicus > Eptesicus fuscus. The sequence continues at coordinate 28,126,846 of NC_072495.1, forward strand.
TCCGGGCTCAGAGGGCCGCAGGGAGCAGGGGCCGAGCGTGCCGCCTGCAGCGCCTCCTGCAGGTCAGGACAGGTGGTGTCCGCGCCCCGCCTGCCCCGCACCCGGCTTCCTCCGGTCCGGCTGGGGCTGGGGCCTGTCCCCAAAGACAATGCAATGTTACGCCTTTAAATTGTGCCCGGGGCCCGACCGCCTGGCTCAGGGGTTGAACCAGGAGGTCACAGTTCGATTCCCGGTCGGGGCACAGGCCCAGGTTACGGTCTGACCCCCAGTGTGGGGCGTGCAGGAGGCAGCCAGTCCATGACTCTCTCTCACATCGATGTTTCTCTGTCTCTCCCTCTCTCTCTAAAAACCAATGTAACAATATCCTCGGGTGACGATGAACAAAATAAATAAAAATATTTTTTCAAAAATACTCCCCAGGTCCCTCCAGGCCGTCTCTAAGGGTGAGATGCCTTCTGCTCTGCACAGTCTTCCACGGAGTAGCGTTACCACAGCTCCCCCCTTCCCCTCCCCCCCGCCCCCCGTGGGCACCCGCTGCTCCAGGTCTGAGCGCTGCCGCGAACAGGGCGGCTGCGAGAGAGGAAGGCGACCCTCGGTGCCCGGAAAGCTCGCTGTTCGACGCTCTCGGGCGACCGTCCCCGAGGACGGCGCTCTGCCGCGTTCCGGAGGCGGGGGCTGGGTGCCGCGTCCACATAGCGGGCGGGCTCCCCGCGCGGCCACCGCAGCCCCCAGACCCTGGTGTGTGGTCCCCGCAGGACACGGAGCTGCTGAACACGGCCATCCTCACGGGGCAGGCGGTCGCCCTGCCGCTCCGGGCCGTGTCCGTGGAGGAGAGCGGCGCCGTGACGGACATCTCCGAGGCCGTGGAGTGCAAGGCCGCCGACGAGGCCGTCCTCAAGGTGAGGGGTTCTGTGGTGGTCAGTCCGCCCCGGGGGTGCGTTCCTGTCGCCTGTTAGAGAGCGAGGGAGGGAGGGAGGCAGGGATGGAGGGAGAGAGAGAGAGAGAGCAGAGATGAGAGAGAGAGAGAACATTGATGAGAGAGAGAAAGAGAGAGAGAGACATTGATGAGAGAGAGAGAAGCATTGATGAGAGAGAGAAAGAGAGAGAGAGAGAAAGAGAGAGAGAGAGAGATTGAGAGAGAGAGAGAGAGAGAAACATTGATGAGAGAATCATTGATGTGAGAGAGACACAGCCATCAGTTGCCTACACTCGCCCTGGCTGTGACCTGGGATGGAACCTGCAACCCGGGTACATGCCCTTGATCGGGAATCGAACCCGTGACCCTTCGGTGCGTGGGCCGACGCTCTGACCGCTGAGTGACACTGGCCAGGGTTCACGTGTGTGTTGAGGCGTGGGGCACCCCTCCGTTGCAGCCCCGGCCGGTGCCCTGGACCGCGTGTGGCGAGGGGCGGCCGTGCTGGACGGCAAAGGGCTGACCTCCGAGCTGGGCTCTGCCCCGGGGCCCCCGGACCTCCTGCCCCGGGTGACTCTGTGCGGGGCCGCCCTGAGCACTGTGGGGAGTTGGGGAGCGCTCCTGCCTTCCACCCCGGAGATGCCCCCAGCCCACCCACTGTGTCTGGACAGGAACCCCCCCCCCCCCCGGGGGGAGACATCGCCCCGCGGAGAATCCCTGCCCGTGGCCGGCCGACCCCCGTCACCGCGGGAAGCCCCGGCGGGTGCGTGTGCCTGTGCCCACACTCGCGGGCGGCGGGCGTGCCGAGGGGCCGCGTGTGGAGAGCCCCGTCCCCGGCACCTCCTCTCCAGCAGCCACCGCTGCGGTTGCCTTGACAACACGCCGCCCTGGGGATGTTGGGACCGTTTCTGGCCACTTAATTCTCCATCGAGGCCCCGCAGGTTGTTTGCAGTTGTGATCAGGAAGAAATCAGCCGCCCGCAGGCTCCCGTGGTGTGTGTGCGGGGGGGGGGGAGGGTTCCCCAGCAACCCCTGCAGCCTGCACCCCGGACAGAGCTCAGGCCGGCTCCTGGCCCCTGACCCCTGGCCCCTGGCCGGGCGGGGTTTACGCTCCGCACACGGTCTGTGGCCCGGAGGAGCGGTGAGATGCGGAAAGCCAGCCGGGCCGAGGGCGGCGGGGGGGATCTTAGGGGCTGGATGGCGGCCCATCACTCCAGCCCCCCAACCCTCCCGTCTGGTCTCTGGACCAGCAGGACCCCCCGGGCAGAGAACTCAGGTGCGTTCAGGCGTCGGGCTGGTAACAAACCTGGACGCCAGGGTTTTTCAAACGCCGGGAACGCATTCGCTGTTTTAAAAACAGGGCGCAGGGCCGCCGGTCCACGAGGCCCGGTTCCTTCCTCCGTTCTCCAGCGCACGCTGCGCGAAGCACCTACTGTGTGCTGGTCCGGTCACGAGGGTTAGAACACTGCACCAGACAGCCCTGGTCCCTGGTGAGGGTCCGCGCCAGAGGAGGAATAGTAACCAAACCACTCGGGTCAGACGGAGAGCGGGCACGGCGGCCGGGGCAAAAGGGGGAGATGGAGCCGGGGGGGGGGGGGGGGCTGGGAGAGTCGCAGTTTTAAGAGGAAACGTCAGAGAACGCCTCTCTGTCTCTCCGGGGTGATTACGTGCGAGGAAACTCCAGAAAGGCCTGAGGGTGGGAGGGTGGGGAGACCGCATCGCAGGCGTACAACGAGGCAGCCCTACTGGGTGGGTCTCGCCAGGGGTGTGGTTCTCAGAGCCGGGGACACAGCTCGGGTGCGAGGCCTGGGAATCTGCCGTTTCTGTCTCGGAACTTCATTTCCCTTCCCATCCACCCCCCACCCCGCAAGGGGCAAGAAAAAAACCCTGCAGCAGGAGTTTGATTTCGGAACGGTTTTCTTTTTAAGATACATTTTTATCGATTTCAGAGAGGAGGGGAGAGGGAGAGAGAGAGACATCGATGATGAGAGTCATGGATCGGCTGCCTCTTGCACGCCCCCTACTGGTGGGGATGGAGCCTGCAACCCAGGCCTGTGCCCAGACGGGGAATCCAACCGTGACCTCCTGGTTCCTAGGTCGTAGCTCAGCCCCTGAGCCGTGCGGCCGGGCTCATGTTCAGTTTGGGGGCTGTTGGAGCTGCGAGCGGAGGGGTGGCCTGAGCAGTTGGGTATCTGGAGGCAGGACGCGGGGCGTCGCTCCCACAAAGATGTAACTTAAGGCAACAGAACGAACAATGGCGGCAATAGGTCAGGGCCCCCATGTCTGTGTCCCTGCCCCCCCCCCAATTCCCTAGGCTGGGGTCCTGACCCCCGAGGTGGTGGTGGGAGGAGGGACGGCGGGAGGCGATGAGGCGGTGAGGTGGAGCCCTCATGAATGGGATTAGCGCCCTCATAAAGGGACCCAGGGCCCGGCTGGTGTGGCTCAGTAGTTGAGCTTCGACCTGTGAACCAGGAGGTCAGGGTTCTATTCCCGGGTCAGGGCACAGGCCCGGGTTGTGGGCTCGATCCCCAGTGTGGGGCGTGCAGGAGGCAGCCGATCCATGATTCTCTCTCTCTCCCTTCCTCTCTGAAATCAATAAAAATATATTAAAAAATAAATAAATAAACCGGTGGATTTGGGCTGCTTGGTGCAGAGGAGGCAGCTCATTGTGGGAAACCGTGGTTCCCGCCTCGGCCACTCGGCCGGGGATGAGTGTGTCCGAGGTTCCCCAGGCCTTTACGGCCCCATCGGAATAGCAGGTACAACCCCCTCCTCCCCCCCCCCCCCCCCCCGCACCGCAGCCCCCTCCCCCCCCACACACCGCAGCGCCACGCCCTCCGTGTTCCTCGTAATCACTTATGTATCCGGGAGCCGCCGCTTCCCTCCCGCCAGAGCCAGGAAGGTAATAAACGAGGGAGTCAATGGCCCGTAAATTGCAACATTGATTAAAGAAATGATTACGGACATCACTCTCGTCCAGGCCGGTCTCCACGCTAATGACGAGCCTGGGACGGCGGCTGGAATTGGTTTCCGCCCTCGATCGGTGTGTAAACACTTTACAGCCGTGCCTGACCCTCAGCCCGAGATGGATCGGCTGCACCCGCCCACCAGCTCCCGGCCACGGTCCCCGCAGACGGGGGCTGCTGAGCCCAGCCCTCCCGCTGCCCCTGCAAACACAGTGTGAGGGGGTGAGGGTGGACGTGGGCCCAGAGCAGCTGTCCGTCGTTCCCGGGAGCCGGGGAGAGGGAGGGGGCGGGGGAGCTCCTGGCTCTGCACCGGGTGGGAGCGCTCGGGCCGGGCCGGGGGTTGGACGGAGACAGATCAGCAACGTGGCCGCTGCGGCTCAGGGTGGGAACGCCCCTGTGGCGGCGCCAGGAATGACTTCATTAACTCAGACGCGTTCCCGCAGAACTGCAGGGCATGCGTTTCCATCACAGGAACTCGCTGTACCTGTGTCCTCCGAGGAGGCGGTGATCCCGAGGAGTCAGCAGACGCGCAGAAGTGCTGTCCAGCAGTTTCCAAGTTAACTTCCCGTGTTTCCCCGGCTCTCGGCTCCCTCTTGCCTCAGGCTCTCGCCACAGCTCCCCTCACCCCAAGATTCTTGTTTGTCTGGAAGTGGGTGTGCCCATGAGGGAAGGACCTGCTCACCCACCGATCCAGCTGTCCATCATCCATCCATCTTCCATCCATCGTCCATCCATCGTCCATCCATCATCCATCCATCATTCACCCATCCATCCATCCATCATTCATCCATCTATCCATCCATCCATCAATCAAACTGTCCATCTATCTATCCATCCACCATCCATCATCCATCCATCTTCCATCCATCATCCATCCATCTTCCATCCATCATTCACCCATCCATCCATCCATCCATTCATTCATCTATCCATCCATCCATCAATCAAACTGTCCATCTATCTATCTATCCATCCGTCATCCATCCATCTTCCATCCATCGTCCATCTATCATCCATCCATCATTCATCCATCATCCATCCATCATCCATCCATCTCTGTCTATCTGTCCATCTACCCACCCATCTCTATCTGTCCATCTATCCACCCATCTCTATCTGTCCGTCCGTCCATCCATCCCTTGAGTATCCACGTTGCTGAGCTCCCCCTGAGCAGCTGGTGTGAGGAGCCAGGAGATCAAAGATGAGCCCGAGGTCCCTCTTGCCTCCAAGGGTTTCTCAGTATGGCCGCTGATGCGGGCACATGGGGTCGGTGTCGGTCGCGTCCCATAAACTCGGCTCCGCACGACGGGTCACGGTGTCTCCCTGTAACCCAACCCACTTCCACTTCCACTTTTCAGTCTTATAAGACGGGGGAACATAACCCAGTCTGATTGCCAGGAGACGTAGCCATCACCGAAGTTGGGGGAGGGGCTTCTAGCCATCCAGTCCTCTGTTTGCAGGTCCCGGGGGCACCCACGGTCAGTCAGAGGCCCCCCGGGGACCTCTGATGGGGTCCTACCCTGTCCGCGTTGCCCCTTCCAGCTGCTTCCTGCATCTTTCCACGGACCCTTCCTCTTTCTCTGTCCCCCTCACGCTGCCCCCCCCCCGGGCGCCGCCCTCCAGGGTCACCTCCCAGCAAACCCTCCGCGCTGCCTCCTTGTCCCCGGGTCTGGCCTGGGAGGAACCCGATCTTAGCCTGTGCCCTTTTGTGAGCAACGGGACGACCCGGAGGATGGCCTCCGGGCCCGCGAGCCCCTCTACCCTCCCCTCTCTGTCTGCGCAGGTGTCCGACCGCTGCGACTACGTCTTCGTCAACGGGAAGGAGATGAAGGGCAAGGTGGACGCCGTGGTGACCTTCACCTACCAGCACCTGAGCGCCCCCCTGCACGTCACCGTGTGGGTGCCCCGGCTGCCGCTGCAGATCGAGGTCTCGGACACAGAGCTGAGCCAGATCAAGGGCTGGCGGGTCCCTATCGTGGACAGTAAGAGGTGAGCCCCGCTGGGGGGGGGGGTGGGCGGGGAGGAGTGGGGGAGATACACCAGAGCACGGCCGTGGCTTTGTTTATCCATCATCACATGAAAGCAGCCTGCGCACAGTAGGTGCTGGGCCTGCGCACAGTAGGAGCTGCTGTTGTCCCGGCGATCGCATGTCCTCCGGCCTAACCTCAGACCTCCGAGGACACCAAGGCCAGAGGGCCCAGCCAGCAGGAGGGCCACCCGGCGGCAGGGTCAGCGTCAGACCCGGGCCTTGGGGGGACTGGCCTCTGAGGGTGCCTCCCTGGAAGGGATGAGAGGGAAGTTACACGTCTTAGCCCCGCGGCCCCCGGGGAACTGGAGTTTGGGGTTTATTTTCTCCTCCTTCTGTGGTTTGGGAATAGCTAGGAGCTTGACAAGCTCTGTGACGATCCAATTATTGGATAACATTGAATTGCATTTCTTTTTATTTTTTAATTGATTCCAGAGAGGACGGAGAGGGAGAGAGAGAGAGAAACATCCATGATGAGAGAGAATCACGGATCGGCTGCCTCCTGCACGCCAGGAATGGAGACCTCCTGGCAGGTCCCGCGTGCCCCGTAAGAGGTGACATGTGATCTGCGTCTTTCTCAGTTTGGCCCCGACTCAGTGACTACGAGCTGCTTAGGGGACGGCGGGGGCTGAGGAACCGTTAGCGCTCATGTTGTTATCTGCACTAATAAAAGAGTAAGATGCAAATTGACCATACCTCCGCCACGCCCGCCAGCCAATCAGGAGTGAGTATGCAAATTAACCCAACAAAGATGGCGGGTTGATTTGCATACACAGGCACGGAGCGGCCGGGCGGGCATTCCGCACTGCCCCAGCCGATCCGGGCCTCTGGGCAGCGTGGGAAGGCAGAAAAGTGGCTCCGGGCTGGAGCGAGGGCGGTGCCGGCAGCCAGGGGAAGGAGGGCCCATTCTTGCAGGAATCGGGCCTCTAGTTCGTCAATAAGTGTCTTCGAGGGGGAGCTGCCTGAGGCTCTGGGCCCCGTGGAGAGGCCCTGCTGTAGGCGGAGGCACCCCGCCCCGCTGCCCTGAGGCCCCAGAGCCTCGGGGAGCCCCTCCCCTGCGCCTGAGCGCCCCCTCCTGCCCACAGGCCCATGCACGCCAGCGAGGAGCAGGAGGAGGACGAGGAGGTGCGGCGCGGCCGGGGCTGCGCCCTGCAGTACCAGCGCGCCACGGTGCGCGTGCTCACCCGCTTCCTGTCCGAGGGCGCCGGGCCCTGGGCCCCGCCCAGCCTCCTGCTCGGCCCCGACTGGCAGGTGGACGTCACCCACCTGGTGGCCGACTTCATGAAGCTGGAGGCGCCGCGCGTGGCCACGCTGCTGGACGGCCGGGTCCTGGTCGGGCGGGAGGCCGGGATGACCACCATCCAGGTAGGAGGCTGCCCCGCCCTGAGCGTGGTGGGCGCTGGGTGGGGGTGCTGGCCAGGTGGGCGGGGCCCCCACGGCCAATGCTTGTCCCCCTGGGGGCATCCTGGGGGCACCGGACGGGGAGGCTGGCCCAGTGCTGAGGGCCGTTCTCCTCCCGAACAGAATGGAGAAGGCGTGACCCCTCGCTCCCTGCGGCTGCTTCATCCCCACCCCCTCCCAGGGCCCCCCCCCACCCCCACCACGCTCCTCACTTAGCACCCATGTCCCCGCACTGTGCCCCCCGTGGCTGGGGGGGATGCGCCCCTAAGTCTCTCTGTCCTTCTTCCATTTACTCACCCGACAAGCTCCTTCAGCGTCCCACGGCCCCTGACCTCCAGGGGGTGTCTACACGTTGGGGTTCCAGGACAGAGGACAAAGCCATGGGGGTCTTTGCCCTCAATTCCCACCCTACCCACTCTTCCTTTTTGATTTTGTTTGTTTGTTTTTTTTAATATATTTGTATTGATTTCAGAGAGGAAGGGAGAGGGAGAGAGAGAGAAACACCCATGATGAGAGTCATCCATCAGCTGCCTCCTGCACGCCCCCTACTGGGGATGGCGCCCTGATCAGGAATCTAACCAGGACCTCCTGGTTCACAGGTCGACGCTCAACCACCGAGCCATGCCGGCCGGGCCAGAATGGGTTTTAATACGTATTTCAATTTCCCAAAGAGAACGAAGTGTCAGCGGGGGGGGGGGGGGGGGGGGGGGAGCGGAGGGGGGTGACTATCTGATTCTCCGTGTGAGTGCTGAGCGAGGCACTGTGGCTTCTCCCTGTCTCTGCGCCTCCGCCGTTTGGGATGGAGGAACAGGGCACAGGAGCCGTGTGATGAGGGTCTGTCCCGTGTCCTGCCCTCCCCGCCCCCCCCCCCAGGTGCTGTCCCCTCTGTCCGACTCCATCCTGGGCGAGAAGACGGTGACGGTGCTGGAGGACAGAGTGTCGCTGACGGACCTGGCCGTCCAGCTGGTGGCCGGGCTGTCGCTCACCCTGCACCCCAGCGCGGGGAACGGCGAGGTGGTCACCGCTGTGGCCGAGGCGGACGAGCTGCTGCGGGCCCCCAAGCAGGTGGGAGCCCGGCGCCCGGGGGTGGGGGGGGGGAGAGGGGCAGGCGGCTCCCGGGCCTGGTTCTGGGGGAGGGGACGTGGGTGGGGGGCAGGGGTGGGGTCTTGGAACCCCCTTCTAGAATGCAGGCCGAGGCACTGCAGGCAAAAGCACCCGTCTCGCCCACAGGGACTTGGGGTGACATGGGCCACAGTGTCCCCACCTGCCTGATTTATTTATTTTATTTATTTTAAATATATCTCTATTGATGTCAGAGAGGAAGGGAGAGGGAGAGAGAGAGAGAGAGAGAAACATGGATGAGGAGAGAGAATCCTGGACCGGCTGCCTCCTGCACGCCCCCTGCTGGTGGGGATCGAGCCTGCAACCCGGACCTGTACCCTGATGGGGAGTCAAACCGTGACCTCCTGGTTCCTAGGTTGACCCTCAACCCCTGAGCCAGGCGGGTGGGGCCCTCTGGGTTCCGTTCTAGGGTCTTTGCGGGGTGATCAGAAGAGCAGGTGTTTGGTAGGAAAAGGCCGTCGCTGACCATCTCTTATGGGCAAGGCCCCTCACCCAAGCCCTCGGGGTCGTTAACGGAGGGGCAGGAGTTTCTCTTGAGCCTGAAGCTAAAATTGCCTTAAGCTCCCCCGGCCGGCGGGGCTCAGGGGTTGAGCATCGACCTATGAACCAGGGGGTCAGGGTTCAATTCCGGGTCAGGGCACAGGCCCGGGTTCCGGGCTCGATCCCCAGTGTGGGGCGTGCAGGAGGCAGCCGACCCGTGATTCTCTCCCCTCATGGGTGTCTCTCTCTCTCTCTCTCCCTCTTCCTCTCTGAAATCAATAAATATTTTTGTTTCAAAAGTTGCCTTTAGCTCAAAGCAATCTGCATACCACAGAGGCACGTCTTGGGGTGACTATCTAGGCCCCCACACTTGCTTTAGTGCCGTGGTCCGGAACTGGAGGGGCGGTAAGGGGGGGCGGGTGTCCTAAGAGCAGAGGGGCGCCCGCCCAGTCCCCTAACGGGCTGTCGTCGCCCCCCCCGCCCCCTCCCCCCTCTCCCCCTTCCTCCCTCCCCCCTCCCCTCCCCCCCCCCCCCAGGAAGCCGTGGTCAGCACGTGGCTGCGGTTCAGCGACGGCTCGGCGGCGCCCCTGGACATCTACGACAGCCGGGACTTCGCCCTGAGCGCCTCCTCCCTGGACGAGGCCGTGGTGTCCGCGCCCCCGGCGCGCGCCCCGGGGTGGCCCGTGGTGGCGGCCGAAGGGGAGGGCCAGGGGCCGCTGGTCCGCGTGGACCTCAGCATCGCCGGCACCTGCCAGAAGTCCAAGCGCCGGAGCGTCCTGGCGGGGGGCGTGGGCAGCGTCCGGGTCAAGTTCGGCCCGAAGGACGCGGACTCGGGCCCCGGCGGCGGCGGCGGCGGCGGCGCAGAGGCGGCGGAGGAGGACGCGGAGGGCGAGACCCGGAACCACGCCAGCGACCGGCGGCCCGAGGGCGCGGAGGCCGAGCGCGAGGAGGGGGCGGCGCGCAGGGGCGGCCCCACGGCCCGGTCGCTGCTGGACCCCAAGGCGGCCCGGAACAGCCGGCCGGCCGGGGCCCGTGCGCCCGCCGCGGGGCAGGTGCAGAACATCCCGCTGGACCTGAGCCACTTCCCCGCGCGGCCCGGGGGGCTCCCGCGCGCGGCGGCCGGGGCGGGGCTGGCGGGCGGCGGCCCGGCGCCCGGCGCGCGCGGCCTGAGCGACCTGGAGGTCGGCATGTACGCGCTGCTGGGCGTCTTCTGCCTGGCCATCCTGGTCTTCCTGGCCAACGGCGCCACCTTCGCCCTCAGGTACCGGCGCAAGCAGCTGCCCCCCGAGGGCCCCGCCTCCTCCGGGGGGACCCACGCGCACGACTGGGTGTGGCTGGGCAACGAGGCGGAGCTGCTGGACAGCGCGGGCCGGGGGTCCCCGCCGCCGCCCCCGCCGCCGCCGCCGCCCGAGGAGCGCACGACCGTCCTGGACCGCGGGCCCGCGGGCTGCGAGGACCTCAGCCGCCTCCTGCGGAACGGGGGCGGCTCCCCGAAGCGGGCGCAAGGCCAGGCGCCCCGCCCCGCTGCCGAACCGGGGGGCGGGCCGGGCCGGGACCCCAGTCGGGAGCCCCCGCCCTCGCCCACCTCCAGGAGGAGGAAGGTCCAGTTCGCCTCCTTCCCCGACGGCGGCGGCGGCCCCACCGCGACCCCCGTCCCCAGCGGCCCGGAGGACAGCCCGTGGGTGGGCCCGGACCTGGGCGTGGGCGCCCCCCACGAGCTGAGAACCTACCTGGACAAGTTCCAGGACGCAGTGTAGGACCCTCTGGGCAAAGGGCCCGTGCCCGGCCCTCACCTCATTTCCGGAGGCGACCTGGGTGCTGGGGGGGGGGGGGCGGGGGGAGTCGCAGGGGGTGGCCTGGGGCGCGCTATGGACTCCTTGGCCCATTGGAAGCCGGGAAGGGACTTTTATTTTGTAGAGTGGAAGCCGGGAAGGGACTTTTGTTGTGTAACGGGGGTTTGTAGCCGCGGAGGGGGCTGAGCCAAGGTCGCAGGAGGAGCTCTGGCGGGGGGGGGGGGGGGGGCGCTGACCACCATGCTGACCGCGCCCCAGGCCGAGTCCCGAGCGTGTGCCAGGAGTCCCCACCGGGAACACAGTCAAGCTACCAAAAATGATTTGTTTTAAGAAAAAAAATGCAAAAAGGCAAATAAAAAGAGCCGAAAAGAACCATCTGTGGGTATTTCTAAGAAAGGAGCGAAATCTACACCTAGGGCCCGGGAAGAGGCAGCTCCGTGTTCATTCCCCGCCCCGCCCCGCCCCGTGGGTGTGGGCGGGGCCGTCCCCGTGGGGCGGCTGTACCGGGAGCCTCCTGACCCTGAGGAATGGAACCTGCGGGCCTGCTGGTTCACAATGTTTTCTTTTAATCCGCAAACCGGTTAGACATGCGGATACCGGTTAAAAGTGCGGATTTTGTCATCAAAGAAAACGCGACAATTTCAAGAGAAACATCAAACTTGCTTTATTCAAAGTAACGTCCATCGCTAGCCACACATTTCCCCCATCTTTCAGGTCATTTGTGGGTACCGTCCCAATAGAACTTTTCTTGTTTTGAGGCAGACCATTCAGAGACCCCATTTCCCACGTCTGCGTCCGTGTTGAAGGGCTGCTCAGACAGTGCGTGTGCCATCGATCGGAACACGTGGTCATCTGAAGGAGCAATGCAACAGAACAGCACACACATCACATCGCATGTATATCGACATACGTGTGACTCCATGTACTGGGGGAAAATCCGCATTAGTACCCGGTACCCCTGGCAGGTTGCGCATCAGCTGTTATTTTTTAACGGCCTCACAGCGGGGTGTGTGCAGCGGAGTGGCCTCCACGTGGCAGAGCGGCCCTGCGTGATGCGGCCTCCGTGCGCCGAGACCTCCGCTCGGGCGCCCCCTGCCGGCGGGTGGTGCGCAGGGGCCCCCAGGCTGCGCCTCGGTTCTGTTTGTGTGAATTACTAACATCGGCAGCTGGGACGGGTCCTTGGGGAAGGAATGGCCAGCCCCTGGGAGGGAGAGGTCGCCCTGGCCCACCTTTCGCCTCCTCTAGGCCGGTCCAGAGCCGTGCGCAGGGGGAACCCCTCCCGTCCCCCCATCCCCTGCCCACCATCACCGGACACCGTGGCCGTGGGCTCCCCGGGAATGGCCGGGAAGGCGGATAAAACACAGCGCCGTGAGCTGGGGCCTGGGACCCTCAACATAAAAGGCCACGCGCATTCAGTTGTGATGTTTTTGTTGTTGCTGTTAATCCTCACCCGAGGATGTCGTCCCACCGGGCTTTTCAGAGAGAGAGGAAGGGAGAGGGAGAGACAGAGAGAAACATCGACGGGAGAGAAACACATGGGTTGGTTGCCTCCTGCACGTGACCGGAACCGAACCAGGGACCCTTTGTTCCCACGCCCTCTCCATGGAGCCACACCGGCCAGGGCTATTGAGATTTTTATTTTTATTTTTTTTAAGAAAAAGAACAGCTGTTCGGGAAGCCCTGATTCAGGCAGAACCCCGCCGTGTTTCAGGGAAGAGAGGAGGGCGATGGGTATTGAGGAGAAAGGGAGGGAAGGGTCACATCCGGGAAGGAGGCGTGGCTGTGGGTTCGGAAGGTAACGTGGTATCGCCAACGCCACACAGTGTTTCCAGCGTCCGGACCCAGAGCCCCCGGGGTGGTCACAGCGTCTGCTTCCCGGGTACCTTGTCACCAAGCAGACAGCTCCCTCCGATACAATGTTTCTGTTTTAACAGCCGGACAGCAGCTCCGGCTGCGTTTCACAGCGGCTCCATATCCGTATGTACGTATCTTACAGGCCCCCAAGCGCGTGTCCGACCAGGTCCGACCGGCCGACCTGCCGACCTGCGCCCCGCGCCCTGGGAACGGCCGTCTGCCCGGAAGGCAGTCCTGGCCGTGGAGCGGCCGCGGTGTGGACTCTGCCCTGGGGAAAGGTTTAGTTTATTTGTGCTGTTTGTGCGCATGTTGCTCTCGGAGGTTTCGGGGGGCGTAGCGGTCGCTGGGGGTGAGCTGTGGAAAGAGGGGTTTTGGGGGGAGGGTTGGACGGGGCTGTTCCGTGTGAAGCAGGGCTTTATGGAGCTGCAGTTCACGGACGTAACACGGGCCCGTGTGCAATGCTCCACGCGATGGTGGTGGGTGTGTTTACAGGGCGGGGCGGCCTTCGTGACGCCGAGTTAGAAACTTGTCGTCACCCCCAGAGAGACTCCGTCCGAATGAGCCTCGCTCCCCATGTCCCCCCACACCCCCAGCCCCAGGCAACCGCCGACCCGCTCCCTGTCTCTGCGGCTGAGCCTGGAGGGGCCGAGACTCCCCTGAAAACCCCCCACCGGAGAGTGTCACCCACCACCTCGCCCGGGACCGTTCTTCTCGTGAGAAGCTGACGGGTCCGTGTATTGCGACCGTGTCCTCGGTCAGGGTGCCAGGGGGTCCCCGTCTCCCCAGGGGGGGGTAGTGAGAGAGGCCAGCCTCCACACCCTTGTGTGTGGCCCCATGTCCGTCCCTCAATCTCCCCCTACCCGGCGAGGGCTCCCAGCGAACCCATACATTTCTTTACAAGGTGGGGCTCCCCACAGGGAGAAGGGGGGAGGGCCGGATCTGACGCTGCATGTTTCATTTCTTTTTATTTATTTTATTTTTTTAAAATATATTTTATTGATTTTTTACAGAGAGGAAGGGAGAGGGATAGAAAGTTAGAAACATCGATGAGAGAGAAACATTGATCAGCTGCCTCCCGCACGCCCCCTCCTGGGGATGTGCCCGCAACCAAGGTACATATGCACCTGACCGGAATCGAACCCGGGACCCCTCAGTCCACAGGCCGACGCTCTATCCACTGAGCCACACCGGTTAGGGCTCTTTTTCCTTTTTTAAAACATATTTTTATTGATGTCAGAGAGGAAGGGAGAGGGAGAGAGACAGAAACATCCATGATGAGAGAGAATCATGGATCGGCTGCCTCCTGCACGCCCCCTACTGGGGATCGAGCCCACAACCTGGGCCTGTGCCCTTGGCCGGAATGGAACCTGGGACCCTTCAGTCCACAGTCCGACGCTCTATCCACTGAGCCGCACGGGCCAGGATGTTTCATTTCTGCCCTGAGTTCAGCTGAAACCGCCCGCGGCTGGCCTCGGGCAGGGACACCAGGGGTCCCCTCTGACCCGCTGAGCTGCGTCGGTTCTGAGACCTGACCCCTGAGACGCTGCTGTCAGCGACGGCGCCCTCAGTCATTCCCCCCCGACGCCGCCCACAACGACGCCCGCCCCCACATTGCAGACGAGGCGACGGGCTCGGAGCATCCTTCTCAAGGTCACGGCTGGGAGGTCAGAGGGTCAGGACTCAGGCCCCCGCCTGCGTCTCCGAAGACCGTGGTCTCGGTTATTACACGGATACGGGCTTCTCATCGACTTTCCTGCGGTTAAAAAAAGAAACATAATGAAACCGGCACACACAGAAAGCAATCCGAGTTATTGCCAAACCCTGGGAAAGGCGGGCGGGGCCGGAGAAACAACGTGGGAGGAAGAAGCCCTCCGGCCCCTCTTCCCGGAAACAGAGGTGAGAGGCCGCGCGGAGGCCGCCCCTGGCTTTAATGGAGCCCAGGGTTTTTTCACGGCCGCGTCCTATTTGGAAAGGACGCCGCTGGAAATATGACTTTTAAATGATTTTTCCAATTTTAAAAGGAGCCCACAAGCGCTGTAAAATTTTATTAAAATGGCCAGCGTCACCTCTGTGGGCGTCTCAGATCTGTCCTGATGGGCTCTGCCCCTGATTCCTTTTTCCTCCGTAGCTGAGGTCAAGTGCTCATGTTTAATCGTAATTAACCGGGCGTTTTCCTCAACAGAAGGTGATCGGATGCCTCGTGGGGGGCGGGGGGCGGGGGTGGAGCCCCCTGGAGGGGCGTGAGGGGCCCCACAGGGCGGGGAGATGGAGGATGAAAATGCAGCCCCGCCGGGCCAGTGTGGCTCAGTGGGTAGAGCGTCCACCCGCAGACAGAAGGGTCTCGGGTTTGATTCCAGTCAAGGGCACGTCCCCCCATTGCAGGCTGGATGCCCAGTCGGGGTGTGTCTCCCTCCCATGGATGTGTCTCCCTCCCATCCATGTTTCTCTCTCTCTGTGTCCATCCCCCTCCATTCCACTCGCTTCTAAGAAAACCAATGGGAAACTGTCCTTGGGTGAGGACTCAGGAAAAATAAAAAATAAAAAAAATACTAAAGAAACCCAGGCCAGTCCTGGCTCCTGGGGATGCGGCACCTGGAGGAAGGTCCCGGCGGCCGCACTGACTCGGCAGCAGCGCCACCTGCTGGCCGGGGAGGGCCTGGCGGCAGCTCCCAGCAGGAGGCCCAGGGCAGGTGGTGATGGGCAGGTGTCGGGGGAAGCCCTGAGGTCAGCCCGGCCTGGGCCTGGCCATGGAGGACCGACCCCCTCCCCCCAGGATGCTCATGGCACGAGGGGTGTCATTGCCAGCAGACGAGTGACCTTCGCCGAGGAAACGCCGCCGCCGCGCTCCGCTCTCGGTAAGCGGGGCCTTTCCATCATCAGAGAGGAAACCTACGAGTTCTCATTCCCGGGGATGATGGGCCATTGGCGCTGGCGTCCCGGGCGTTCGGAGCCTATAAACACGTTCGGGCGATGAAAGGCAATAATAACGGAGGTCCGCGCACGATGGAGCGATCCTGTTTTTTATTATAACGCAGTTCGGTGTGAGGCGACGGGGATGTGTGGATATTTTAGCCGTTTTTTGTTTTTTTTTCTTCCTTCCGTCAAGGATAATGGAAGGCTTGGTGGGCCCTGGCCGGTGTTGCTCAGTGGATAGAGCGTCAGCCTTCGTGCTGAAGGGTCCCTGGTCCGAACCTGGTCAAAGGCCACAGGCCCGGGTTGCGGGCTCGATCCCCAGTGGGGGGCGTGCAGGAGGCGGCCGGTCCCTGATCCTCTCTCATCAGGGATGTTTCTCTCTCCCTCTCCCTTCCTCTCTGACATCAATGAAAATGTATTTAAAATAAAAGGCGGCGCACGTGGGTGTCCGAGCAGCCGGTTCCGTGCCTCCGCCCCTCCCGCCGTCCCAGGAGCTCTCCCACCTGCTTCTCCAGTTGTAGGACATCCTCTCAGCCAACCCTCGGGCGGTTCCGGGTGGTGGCGGTTCTGTATTTCAGTTAGAATGCTGATGTGGTTGAGGGAGCCTCGAGAACTGGCGTTCCCCTACGCCCGTGGTCAGCAAACCGCGGCTCTCGAGCCACATGCGGCTCTTCGGCCCCTGGAGTGTGGCTCTTCCACAAAACACCACGGCCTGGGCGAGTCCATGTTGAAGAAGTGGTGTTAGAAGAAGCTTCAGTTTAAAAAATTTGGCTCTCGAAAGAAATTTCAGTCGTTGTGCTGGTGTTATTTGGCTCTGTGGACCGATGAGTTTGCCGACCACTGCCCTACGCCCACATCGTGGTTCCCCTGCTGTACGTTAACCCAACCCGCCGTCCCCACGGGGGAGCCCCAGCCCTGTCTCCCTCGGGCCCGGGAAGACGCGTGCCGTGCTCAGCAGGTCGCTGCTCGGAGCAGGCGCTCCCCGACGTCTGGGCTGGCGGAGGGAAGCGCCCGGTCAGCCGCTCCGGCTCACCGGTGAGCGTCTCCCGGGGCTGGGGATGTGCGAGCCAGATTGGATTTTCCATCAGCCGCCAGCGTCCCCGGAGCAGCCAGATGCTCCCGGCAGAGAGATCGATGGCGAGGTAATTAAGGATCACAGAGCATCGAGGAAGTGATTACGGGGGAGCAGGACCCCGCGGCTGTTCTCAGAAGCTGCAGCTCGTGCTTCGCTGATAAACAGGCGTGAGGACTCCCGCGTGGGGAGGGAGGCGAGAGCGTACTCGGCGAGCGAAGGAATTCCAGGCGGGAGGGGGTGCGGTGTGACTGTGACAGGCAGGAGCCGGCCGTCCCGCCCAAGGAGCACGGGAGGCCTCGGGGCGTGGCTGGCTGGGCGGACAGTGAGGCTGGGGGTCAGGTTTAGGGGGATCTAATGTGGATGGAAAACAACCTACTATGTGCTAAGCTCGCTTCTCCTGGGCTCCAGGGCACGGCTGAGCCCCGCCGTCCTTCAGAGAGGTCAAATTCACCCCAAATCTTTTTCTTTTTTTTAAAAAATATGTTCTTATGATTTTTATAGAGAGCAGGAGAGACAGAGAGAAACATCCATAATGAGAATCATGGATCGGCTGCCTCCTGCACGCCCCCTACTGGGGATGGAGCCTGCAACCCAGGCCTGTGCCCTGACCGGGAATCGAACCCTGACCTCCTGGTTCACAGGTCGAAGCTCAACCCCTGAGCCGCGCCCGCCGGGTGGGAACTGTGTTTTTCAGTGGCTCTGTTTGTTACGCAGCACAAACAACTGATGCAGATTTCCACACACTCACCGTACGGGGCCTCCGCCCCCCTCCGTGCCGGTGAGCGGTGAGGAGAGCGGCCCCCGCGGCGCACGCTGTGTGCTCGGTGCCGGTGCCGCCGGGTGACCCAGCTTCAGAGCCTCAGAGGCTTCCCTGTGCCGCGTTGTCCATCGCCTGAGTGCCCGGCCCGGCACCGAGCTGCTTGTAAAACCTTGAGATGCGCGTTGCATCGCGTCCCCGATCGATCGAGAAGGAACTTTCCCATCAGAGGATTCAAACCACGGGCGGCGCAGGCCTCAGCTCTTAGAGCTTTTAGCAGATGGAGAGCCTCGGGCAGAGCGCTGACGTTGATTTCTGCAGCATCGAGGGAAGCGGGGGTGGACTGCGCACGGAGCAGCAGCGAGAGACAAGAGACGACATGGCGGGCCCTGGGGGCGTCTCGGGAGAGTTCCCAGGTTCAATCAGGCGCGGTTGCTAGAACATTCCGTGTCAGGATGGCGGGAGCAGCCTGCCGTTTTGTAGGATGTAAATTTGGTAAAAACACAAGCCGGCATATTAAAGAAACCTCAAACAGAGGTCATTTATCCGATAAGCTTTTCGTCCTAAAAGTATTTGCCAAAGAAAGGTCCCCGGGCCAAGTCCCCAAGGACACTCACCGCCCGGGAAAACGCTTGAACCCTGGGCACTGGATGATCCATTTCCCCGATTTAAAACGTCCTGAAAACCTCCTGGAGTGGGCCGTGGGCTCGGAGCTCGGATTAGACTTTAAAATGGATCCTCCGGGGAGAGGAGGGCGGCCTCGAGGCGCCGTGACCGGGAGACGGAGGGAGGGGGCCGATATGAGCCGGGACGCTGATCTGAGGGGTCGGAGCCGAGGGAGCCCAGGGGCCTGGCTCAGCAGCGTTGAGGGGGCTTCTGGGAGAGACGGACATTGGAGTCAGTGACGGAGGGAAGCACATGCTTTCCTGTGGGTGGGTCTTGTCTAATCAGGTGAGGGTGCGAACAGAATAAAAAAGTAGAGAAGGGAGAATTCTCTCTTCCCCTCTTTCCCCTCTTTCTCTCTCTCTCCCAGCCCCCCTCCCTCCCTTCCTCCCTCTGACTGCTGAGCTGAAACATCTGCATTCTCCCGCCCACAGGCCTCCTCAGCCCACTGGCCCCCACGCTCAGGCCTCCAGACTCGGATGAGAACCCGCCCATCCACTCTCGGAGCCTCCGCTTCCCCGTCAGGTGAGCCGGGCCGTCGCGATGAACACAGACGCGAATATGAATGGAAACGCAGCCCCTCGCCCTGTCACTGTCCGTTTCTCCGGAGAGCCCTGGGGCGCCGGCGCCAGAAGCCATCAGCCGAGGAGGCTGTCTGGAGCAGGCGTCCTCACACCACGGCCCGCGGGCCACATGCGGGTGTTTTTGCCGTTTTGTTTTTTTACTTCAAAGTAAGATACGTGCAGTGTGCATAGGAATTTGTTCATAGTTTTTTTTTTTAAACTACAGTCCGGCCCTCCAGCGGTCTGAGGGACAGTGAACGGGCCCCTGTTTGAAACGTGTGAGGACCCCTGGTCGAGGCTCATAGAGGAGCGGTAGCCGCGGAAGGCGTTTTTGTCCATTACGACCGAGGATGGAACATTTTCCCCGTAATGCACGCAGCAGGGTGTTTACGTTCCAGAAAACACCTATGTGGAAAGGAGTTGTTAATAGAGCTTGGAGGTCCGTCCCTGAAAGAAAACCCGTTCTCAGCCCACAGAACTCCTTGGTAACGTCTGGTGGCCCAAGCCGTCCTTCTCCAAGGCGTGCTGGTCGGGGGACCTGCAGGGGTCACGGCCCCTGGGGACAGGGATGGGCCTTCCTCCCTGACCCGGGACAGTGGGGAGCAGGTGTCTGTGGGGGGGGGGGGGTCCTGTGCTCTCCAGCCTCTGAGCTCTGCTGGCTGAGGCCTGTCGGCCACGCTCTCTCTCTCTTCCAACCCTGTGTCCTCTGTCAGCCTCCACGCAGACACGGGTGTGCACTGCCAGGGCCCCAGGGAGACGTCCTGAGAGCCTCCCCGGCCCTGACCGGCGTGGCTCAGTGGTTAGGGCGCCGGCCTGGACACCGAAGGGTCGCAGGTTCGAGTCCCCGTCACGGGTATGTTCCTCAGTGGCAGGTTCGATCCCTGGCCCCAGCTGAAGTGTGTGCTAGAGGCAGCCGATCGATGTGTCTCTCTCTCTCCCCCTCCCTCCATCCCTTCCACTCTCTCTAAAAATCAATAAAAAAGTATTCTCAGGTGAGGATTAACAAAAAAAGAAAAGAAAAGAGAGCCCTAGCCGGTTTGGCTCAGCGGATAGAGCGTCGGCCTGGGCACCAGAAGGTCGCAGGTTCGAGTCCCGGTCAAGGGCATTGCCTCATGTGTGTGGGTCAAGGACGTGCCCGGGGAAGTTGGGAAGGTCTGGCCCCACTGGAGACCGATCGGTGACGCGAAGGCTCCAAAGAGGACGGAGATACTGGCCCGATGGAAGCCCCGGCTGACCCTGAGGGAGGAGGTCGGGCAGACGCGGGGAACCGCAGTGCAAGGTCCTGGCGGCCTGCCCACTCCGGCGCCTGGCGTCCCAGCGGTCGAGGGGATGGGGGTGTCTCTCTGGAACACGCCGTGGTCTGCAGCCTCTTCATCGGGGCCGTCTCACCCGGTCCCGGGGCCCCCAGAGAATCGGGCACCGGGAAGGCGGCCCCTGCCCGGTCCGCGCCGCCTGGGAGCCCGTGACACAGATTCACGTCCCACCCGCGCCAGCCCGACCCCTCACCCTCAGCGCCTGTTTGGAGCAGGAGGTAGACCAGATGGACGGGGGCACGGGCCCACGTCCCTCCGGGGAGAGGATGCGGGTCTCCATTCGGCTGGGCAACCTCGGACACGTGGCTTTCCCTTCACTTCCTGCGTACTTGTGACGTTTCCTCTTTAAAACTATCTCACTTCCTCCTTTTCATTTGTAATGTTTTTTAATGATTTCAGAGAGGGAGAGAGAGAGAAACATCCGTGATGAGAGAGAATCATGGACCGGCGGCCTCCTGCACGCCCCCCACTGGGGATGGAGCCCGCACCCCGGCCTGTGCCCTGACCGGGAATCGAACCCTGACCTCCTGGCTCCTGGGTGGACGCTCAGCCCTGAGCCGCGCGGCCGGGCCGCAGTGATGACTTCTCGTGTGTTTGCTGCTCTAGTTCCACAGCCAGGTTTATGCGTTCGTCGCTCCGAAGGCCCGTTCCCCAAGGAGCAAGGTGTTCACAGGAACATTTTACATCGACTCAATTGCGGTGCGAGTGGGAGGGGCCCATCGCCCACGGCTTTAACCCCGAGAGGCTCCTCTGCGGGCTGGCCCGGCCCGGCCCACCCCTAGGGCTCTGGTTCCCGGGGGACGGGCTGGTTTGCACCAAGTGGGACTCGGGGTGATAGGGAAGGTCATCGCTGTCGTGTGGCCTAGAATGTAGCCGTGGGCAGGGTTCCGAACGGGCCCCGTCATTTCAGAAGGACGCCCTCTTGTGCAGCTGGGAAAGGTTGACCCTGAAGTCGGGGTTCAGGGACCCTGGGACACCCAGGCGGAAATGCCGGTGGGCGGGGCTGCGGACAGACCACGCGGAGACCGGGTCCTGGGCCTCGGGGGGGAGGCGTGTTTAATAACCAGCTTTTACCCAAAGTCCAGCTCAGAGGAAGAGTTTCTTAACAAAGTCACGCCCAGAGGCACGAAAAACAACATACAACGTCAGTGACCCCACGGGCCAGGTTCACACGTAAACTGTCCACGGCTCTTAATCGCATGAATTTTGTTCAAAAGAACGGGCTCCTTCCGGCCCCGCGACGGGCCTTCCGTCCCGTGGCACCAACGCCACGCCAGGACGCGCTCGGCGCGGCTTCACACTCAGCCGCTCGCAGCTGAGACGGGACGGGACACGCGGGCTGAATGTTTCCTGATCCACCTCCTCGCTTCATTAAAAAGCAACGGCAACAGCTTACAAACAAGGATGCTCGCGGCAGCAGGTAAACGTCCTCCGTGCCGGCCGTGCCGAAGGCAAGAGGAGCGGCGGGGAGACCACGACCGAGGCCCGGCGAGGCCCACCGCGTCTGACCGCCGACCGGCACCTGAACCCTCCGTCCTCCACACGGGTGGGTGTTCGTTCATCAGAAAGGAAACAGTCACGTCACACGCTCACACGTGTGTAAACCACGAAGAACCAGCAGACACGCGGCCATGGCCGTGCACCCGCGTGGGCCTGGCACGGCGCGGCTGCAGGAGGGGCGTCGTCCTGAGGAGGCCCCTGCGCTCCGGCTCCAGAGGCCCCGCGAACAGGCGCGCGCAGGAAGGCACCGTCGGTCGGAGCGAGGGCGGCGGGCGTTTGCGGGAGGTGACAGCCTGCTCGCTCCGCACCGGCCAGCCCCCCGGTGTCAGTCTCGGACCCGCTGGGACGTCGGGGTCAGGCCCTGCGGCTGCTGGGCGTCCCGGGCGCCGACGCCCTCGCGCGCTGCCGGTCGTACCTCACGGACACGAGGAGGAAGAGCAGGAGGGTGGCGGCCTGGACGGCGGCGAGCAGGAAGAAGTAGTAGTTCAGGTGGCAGCCGTTGATGTTGCCTGGAACGCAGAGGAGGCGTCAGTGTCCCTGCCCAGGAGGCGGGGAGTGAGCCAGGACCTGGTGTGCCGCCCGGAGCCGATGGACAGCGAGCGGGCTGCTCCCCGCCTCCGGGGCCGGCCTGTCCACGGAGCCCGGGCAGGTCCTGCAGGGGGCGCCCTCTCTCTCAGACCCCACAGCGCACGGAGCAGCACAGAAAGCCAGGAAAGCCTCCCTCCGAGTGTTTGACCCCAGGGCGCCCCCTGCTGGCGCCAGCTGGTGGTGACGGAGCGTGTCATTAAAAGGGCGACCATAACCTGTTTCTCTAACGGAAACAAGCATGCCGGCAAACAGCGGGACCCTTGCGACGCCGACACGGAGGGAGAGGCCGTCTGAGGACTGGACGTCCCGTGGACAGAGCAGCAGGTGCAGGCCAGGCCGTGGCCGCCAGGGTCCCGGACTCGGGAAGCGGCACCGCAGGAGGCCCCGCCCGCCCGCCCGCCCGGGAGCTCCACGCTCACGGCCCCGAGCCGCGTCCTCACCGAAGTCCGTGTGGTTGCTCATCCAGCCGATGGCCTTGGTGGACACGAGCGCCAGCAGCCCCGAGCCCACGAAGGAGCCGACGCCCGAGAAGAAGAAGAACAGGCCCATGATGGCGCTCTGCATGGACTTGGGCGCCGCCGAGTACGCGAACTCCAGGCCTGGGGGGGGGGGCGGGGTCTGTGAGGTGCAGTGAGGGGCGGGGCTCCAGTGCAGCAGGCCCGGCTGTCACTCCTCCCGGGCCCCGCCCCGCCCCGCCCCTGGGCAGCCCCCCCAGCAGCCCCCAGAGGAGCTGGGCCTGAGGACAGGCTATGGAGGCAGCTGCCTCCCTGTGGTCATCTGAGCAGCACGACGCCCCTCAGGCGGGGACGGGGCGGCCCACGCGGTGCCTGGAGAGCCGACCAAGAGGAGCCGCCTCCCTGTGGACCGGACGAGCCAGTGCCGCTCGGACATGCTGCTGGCAGCTGCTCTCCCGGCCGGACCCTGAGCCACAGCCGCCCCAACAGACGCTCCGCCCTCTGTCCCCACGGCCCCTCAGGTGAGAAACCTCGGGTTTATCCTAAGGACGAGACCCGGCCCCACGCCCCGCCAGCCCCACGCCCCGCGGCCCCACACCCCGCGGCCCCACGCCCCCACACCCCGCGGCCCCACGCCCCGCCGGCCCCACGCCCCGCCGGCCCCACGCCCCGCGGCCCCACGCCCCGCCGGCCCCACGCCCCCACACCCCGCGGCCCCACGCCCCGCCGGCCCCACGCCCCGCCGGCCCCACGCCCCCACACCCCGCGGCCCCACGCCCCGCCGGCCCCACGCCCCCACACCCCGCGGCCCCACGCCCCGCCGGCCCCACGCCCCGCCGGCCCCACGCCCCCACACCCCGCGGCCCCACGCCCCGCCGGCCCCACGCCCCCACACCCCGCGGCCCCACGCCCCGCCAGCCCCACGCCCCGCCGGCCCCACGCCCCCACACCCCGCGGCCCCACGCCCCGCCGGCCCCACGCCCCCACACCCCGCGGCCCCACGCCCCGCCGGCCCCACGCCCCGCCGGCCCCACGCCCCGCGGCCCCACGCCCCGCCGGCCCCACGCCCCCACACCCCGCGGCCCCACGCCCCGCCGGCCCCACGCCCCGCCGGCCCCACGCCCCCACACCCCGCGGCCCCACGCCCCGCCGGCCCCACGCCCCCACACCCCGCGGCCCCACGCCCCGCCGGCCCCACGCCCCGCCGGCCCCACGCCCCGCGGCCCCACGCCCCGCCGGCCCCACGCCCCCACACCCCGCGGCCCCACGCCCCGCCGGCCCCACGCCCCGCCGGCCCCACGCCCCCACACCCCGCGGCCCCACGCCCCGCCGGCCCCACGCCCCCACACCCCGCGGCCCCACGCCCCGCCGGCCCCACGCCCCGCCGGCCCCACGCCCCCACACCCCGCGGCCCCACGCCCCGCCGGCCCCACGCCCCCACACCCCGCGGCCCCACGCCCCGCGGCCCCACGCCCCGCCGGCCCCACGCCCCGCGGCCCCACGCCCCGCCGGCCCCACGCCCCGCGGCCCCACGCCCCGCCGGCCCCACGCCCCGCGGCCCCACGCCCCGCGGCCCCACGCCTCACCGGCTATGCTTGCGAAGATCTCGCTGATGCCGATGAGCACGTACTGGGGCAGCTGCCACCAGATGGGCAGGTCGGCCGCGAAGTACACGACGTTGCCGATGGTCTGGTTGACGGTCCCCTCCCGCACCAGGTCCAGCCGCTTGCTCTCCAGGATCCCTGCAACGACAGCGGTGACGGCCTCGCGCCTCGCCGGGCCCGGGGCGCTCCAGGCGGCAGCTGGTCAGGAAGGCCGACGACGCCAACACGGAAGGGTGTTCGACACGCGGGTTTACTTAGTTTTTACGTTATCGCATTTTTTAAACCCTCACCCGAGGATCTGTTTTCAGTGATTTGAGAGGGAGGAAGGGGGCGGGGGGGAGAAACACTGATGTGAGAATCAGCGATCAGCTGTCTCCCTACCAGGGATGGAACCCGCACCTGGGCCTGTGCCCTGACCTTGAACTGAACCTGAGGCCCTTGGGTGCCTGGGACCCGATGGGCAGAGAATCACGGAGAGCACACGGTGCCAGCTCCATGCAGACACGGCCTCACGTGAGTCCCCGCTCTGCTCAAGGGGAAGCGTATCTCCGCGTGTGGATGCTGAGCCCGGGGACCCAGGTCTGGAGCCCTGGGGAGCACCCCCACTTGCTCCTCGGAGGTAGGGGGGGGGTGGAGGCTGCGGAGCATATACCCCGTCCCGGCACGCTGGGCAGTGAATCCTGAAAGCGGCGGGCTGTGGGGTGGACTCGGGAACACCAGCGTCTCTTCTCGTTCTAGAACGAGGCTATTTTACCGCGGAATCGTCCTCAAGTGTCAACGGAGGAAAAAGTGCAAACGTGGTGAGAAGTCAGCACCCCGGCTTCTCACAGAAGACACTGCAGCGACCTCCCTGTGGACCCTTCCTCCCAGGGAAACGCACGCGGAATCCTACGTGACCGTGCTGGGGCCGGGGCGCACGCGGGGCCCCATGGACGTGACAAGAACCGCAGGGAGGACCTCACACCGCCCCGAACCTGTGGAGGTGCATCCACTCGGCCCCCGGCCTGTCTGCCACCGTGCCAGACCGCTCCCCACGGCCGGGCTGACGGACGGCCCAGCTCCGCTCCCCACGCCCGGGCTGATGGGCCCAGCTCCGCTCCCCACGCCCGGGCTGATGGGCCCAGCTCCGCTCCCCACGGCCGGGCTGACGGACGGCCCAGCTCCGCTCCCCACACCCGGGCTGATGGGCCCAGCTCCGCTCCCCACGCCCGGGCTGATGGGCCCAGCTCCGCTCCCCACGCCCGGGCTGACGGACGGCCCAGCTCCGCTCCCCACGGCCGGGCTGACGGACGGGCCCAGCTCCGCGCCTGAACCACCCACCTCCGCCCGCGCCCGCGCCGGCCGGCCCTTACCGGCAGCGAAGGCCGAGCACATGACGAAGAACATGCCCACGGCGATGCGCTTCAGGGAGGACGGCAGGAGGCCGTGCCGGCGCAGCACGGGGTCCACCAGCTTGTCCTTCAGGGGGATCAGCAGCAGGATGAGCACCGCGTCGAACATGGTGAGCCAGGCGGCCGGGAACTGCGAGGAAGGCCAGACGCTCGGTCACGGCCGCCGGCGATGGCCCGGGGACGCCGTGCCGGGAGGGCTCTGCCGGGGGCGTTTCCACAGGGTCCACCCTCCAGGGAAGAGGCTCCGCTCCGTCCCCGGAGACGGGACCCGGGCCGGGAAGGCTCTGCACCTCCTCTCCAGGACGTGAGGGGGAGGGGCCAGCCGGGCAGTCACTGACGACTGATGGGACGACTGACACGACCAACGGGCACGCCTCCGACACAGCGAGCTTCCCCTCAGGGTGAACGCACGGGACCGCTGACCGCCACCGCCTGTAGCGTGTCCGCCACGGGACCGTGCTCAGGTCCCTGCCCGCTCACCGTGTGCGCCGTGGCCGTGAGGCTGGGGATTTCCGGGATCCTCAGGTGGAGACTCTGTAGGACGTACGTGGTCTGCATCTGGGGTGACAAGCGGCAGCGTTGGGGGGGCTGGCTCGGCCCCTCCCCGCCACCCTGCAGCCTCTCCCTCCGGCTTGAGAACAACGGACAAGTCTATCAGCCGATCCTCCTGAACTGGCCCGGAGACCGACTCTGAACGGAGTCACCCCCATGAGGAACCGCGGGAAAGGGGGGCCTGGGACAGCAGAGGGGACCCACTCCTGGCTGCTGCTTTAGAAAAAACATCAAGACGTTTCCATCAGCAAAAAGGAGCCGGTCACTAACCAGGAGACCCCCAGACGCCGGAGACTCGTGGGAAAGAAACCCGGGCCCGTGGCGCCGAGAGGCAGGGCCGCGCCCGCCACCACCCACCTGGAAGTACACCGTCCAGTAGGGGATCAGGGCCAAGAACACGGGCACGACCTTGACCAGGGCCCGCACGTCCTCCACGGTGTCCTCCGTGAAGGGCCCGCCGCGGGACAGCTTACAGGAATCAAACAGACCGTGTTTAGAAGGCGGCCGGAAGACTCCGCTGCCTCCACTTGGGAAACAAAACGAAGGCGTTAGTCTTCTCCCCGGAACCGGGTCACGCGGACGTCTGGAGACACCCCACCCCCTCCCCCACCCCCACCCGGCGCCCTGCTCAGCCAGCACCCAGCAGACGTGAAAGGTGCTTCAACTACAGTGACCGACCCGACGCCCCATCACACCGGGCCTGTGACGGGGCCGAGCCTCACCCGCCGGGACCAGGGTCCGCCGCTCGCTGCCGGGGGCGGCACGAGTACGCCAGGACCTTGACCACGTCGGTGAAGGCGCTGCCGTCGGGGGGCTTGGTGACGAAGACGCTCAGGCCGCAGAGGAAGGTGAGGAAGGCGACGCCGATGCAGACGGCGGGGATGGCGTAGCCGGTCACAAAGCTCACGTTCTGCTGGACGTAGGCCACGCCGCCCAGCGAGAGCAGGGCTCCCAGGTTGATGCTCCAGTAGAACCAGTTAAAGAACCTGCGCGTGGCTTCCGGACCGCGATCTTTAACCTGAAGGCAACGGGAAAAGGCGTGAAGCTGTGCGGTGATCTTCAAGGATGAAAAGCATACGTGGTGGGGGTTTTGTTGTTTGTTTTTAAATATTTTTTATTTCAGAGAAGAAGGGAGAGAGAGAAGCATCCATGATGAGAGAGAATCAGGGATCGGCTGCCTCCTGCACGCCCCCCACTGGGGATGGAGCCCACAACCCAGGCATGTGCCCTTGACCGGGAATCGAACCCTGACCTCCTGGTTCATGGTCGACGCTCAACCACGGAGCCACGCCAGCTGGGCCGTAGTGTTTTTATACGTTAATAAAGATATTTAGGAGGAGGGTATAAAGAGGCTAAATGGTGATGGAAAGAAATGAAGTTTAAAAACATACATGTTTATATAGTCACTGTTGCTGTCACAGCACCATCAGAATGCTTACAACCCACCAGGGCCCCTCACAAAAGCACCGACACCCCATTACCACACGTCCTGGGCTGTGCGGCCTTAATTACGCTTCAACCCAACACGTCCCGAAGAGTCTCAGCACAGCCTCCGGACACCTGCGGGGGCACCTGGCTGCCTCCTAAGCGCACAGGCTCACAGGCCGCGTGCAGCCCTCCCGCTCACCACCGCGGGGCCGGCCCCCTTCCCAGGCGGCGGCTGACCACAGCTACGCCGCTGCGGGCCGGGGAAACCTGGAGCAGAGAGGAAGGTGCAGGCTGGAGCTGAAGCCTGTCTCAGGGGAGGAAGGCTCTCCGTGGGCCCCCGAGGCTCCGACAAGGAGAGGGAGTCCCGGGAGACTCCAACCCGATTCCTGGACCCGGGCAAACGCGGGCCCCGGGGAAGAGGAGGTGATTTCTGAGGGTGCACGCTCCCCCCGACAGACGCCCACGGAGCCCGAAGCGTGGACCATTCACGCAGGCGCAGGCCCACGGCTTCCCGTCCCACGTGGATTTTCACGTCTCCACGGACACGCCGGGGTGAGCTCTCCACCCGGAGTCCTTCCGGCCAATTTCGCTTCATAAACTCTTGGAATCGGTAGCTAAGGGCCGGGCTGGGCTCACACCAGGACTGGTCAGGCTGCCGTCTGCATTACAGGGCATGAAAAACTGGGCAACCTCTGTTCCAGGAACAGATCGGAACTCTGATCCACGTTACAAGCTCCTCTTCTCAGTAACAAGCGAGGTTTCTCACGGAGCCCGAACAGCCAGTGACGTCCGCACAAAAGCATCCTTTAAGCAGGCTCCATACTCGAACCCGGATTGTTTCCAGTGTTGCAAAGTAACCTGCCAACTGCAATCACACAGTGGCCACCGTCTCGAACTGAAATTCTACATTTTAAGTAAACGTCCCCCGCCCACATCAAAGCTGGACACGGGTCCCAGACCAGATGCTGGCATGACTACCGCATCAGCGATTTGTAGGGGGAATGTTTTATCCCCCGAGACAGCTGTTCCTGGAGATACATTCATTTCAATGTCGCTAAGCTGGACTCAGATATTCACGCTGCCCTGGAGACAGACGGAGGAAAGAGGAACTGCAAGCAGAGAAGTGGTTACAGAGAAGATATAACTAAAGATATACAAAAAGTCTTTTTTTTTGGGGGGGGGGGGGGAGCTTAAAAGGGAAGGGCCAGTCAGCGTAAAGCTACAAGGAATGCAGACACGATTCATGGATCCAAGTGGCACTTAATCCCATGGACACGCTTAGATCCTCTCCACGAAGCGTGAGAAATGAGCTTCCACGAGCCAGGCCCCGCCTCACCTCCTGTGTAACCCGCCAGTCGGGTTACTCAAACCCCCGAGTGCCATTCGCCCGAAAGAGCTTGGGAAAGCTCAGCCTGTACGAGGCCCGAAATAACCCGTGATTTCTGGGGGACACGTGGGACGCTGGCTTGGGCACTCGGGGTCACATGCCTCGTGCCTCGGAGCCCGGCCGTCACTTCATATTAGTCACGTTACGTCATCGGCCCTGCCCCACGCCAAGGGCAGACGAGCTTTCACGTGACGGCTCAGGAGAAACCACAGAATCGAGTCCCAGAAGCGCAGAACAAAGACCGGGGTCGTGTGGAGTGAGTCGGACAGCTGGCTGTTTTGGAAAAATTCCTTAAAATGCCCAGGGTGCCATTTCCTTCCCCTCTGGGGAAAAAAAAGAAAAAGTGTCGCTTGCCGTCTTTACGGGTAAAATGAGCCTTTTCTTCTTTCGGGTCACGATGCCAGGGCCTGATCCATCCATGGGGAATGCGTGACCTCTGGGGAAGGTCGGCGCTGGGGAGCACACGGGCTGGCCGTCTGCACCAGCAACCCCCCCGCAGAGCCCTCAGCCGTGTCTCCTTTCAACATGCACCCCAGGGCTCCCGGGCCGCCCCACCCGCCGCCCACGGGCGTCTCCCGGAGGCAGACGTGCTGAGCACCCGGACGCCACAGGCAGCTTTCCTCAGACCGAGAAGGGCCAGGACACGACGAACGGACCGTCCCAGACCGACCTGGCTGCTTCTCGCCCCAACCCCATCCCGCCCCCAAGCAGCCAGCCCCGGGCGTGGAGCAAGACCTGGCAGAGGCGCTGCCTCCGTCCTCCTCTGTGTCTGTGTCAGGAAATGTGACTCATAAAAAAGCACAAACAAAAACAACTCTGCCCTTGGAACGGACGACCGCGCCGGCTGTTCGCAGAGCCGTGGACCCATCCCCACCACCACTTCCACGTCCTCATCCCCCAACCAGGACCCCGCGTCCCTCCACAGCCTCCGGCCACCCCCACCCCCGTCCCTCTCCTGTCCCCTGGAGACACGAGTCCACTGCCAGGCCCGCCTGCTCTGGGCATTTCCCACGAGTGAGTGAAACGGGGGTCATGGGCCTCTGGGCCCGGCGCCCCTCCCTCAGCATCCTGGTCTCAGGCCCATCCCCCTGGTAGCAGGTGTGAGGCTTCCCTCCTGTTCCTGGCTGCATACTATTCCCCACGTGGACGGGCCACGTCTGCTGTCTCCGTGCATCCGTTCATCAACATCGCCTTAACTGCTTTTAAAAATATATTTTATTGATTTTTTACAGAGAGGAAGGGAGAGCGACAGAGAGTTAGAAACATCGATCAGCTGCCTCCTGCACACCCCCCACTGGGGATGTGCCCGCAACCCAGGTACATGCCCTTGACCGGAATCGAACCCGGGACCCTTGAGTCCGCAGGCCGATGCTCTATCCACTGAGCCACACTGGTTACGGCTCGCCTTAACTTTTTATTTAAAAAATCTTTCAAGCTGATAGAAAAGTTTTTAAAGAACAAGCCTTCGTACCCAGCTTCCTGCTGTCATCGCATCCCACCCAACCCGCTCTCCACGCCAGAGGCCTGCAAGCTTGTCTGAGGAGGGGCGGGCCAGGGATACTTTAAGTTCCGAGGGACCTTCCGTCTGGCCACGACTCCTAATTCTGCTCCTCGGCTGTGGGGGGGAGTCCAGGGCGTAGCCCACACTCAACACCAGCGGGCAGAGGCCGGAGGAGACTGAACGGGAATTTCATATCACTTTCGCTCTCACGAAACATTTTCTTTTTCTTCCCCCTAAAAGCCCAAGACCCGCTCTTATTCTTAGCTCCAAAAACGGGAAGTGGCCCAGATTTGGTTGGCAGGCGGCAGAGGCCCAATCTTTCAGAAACGCAAATCAGATCGGGTCACTCCCCTGACGGAAACCCACACACGCTCCCCCGCCCCTCCCCCTATGGAACACAGACCTCGAACTCTGTCCCGAGCCGCACGGACAGCACCGAACCCGCCGGCCACCTCTTCCCACGTTTCTTTTCAATGCATTTGATACATTTGTAACCTCGTGTGACTTTAAGAGGCAGCAGTGGTGATTGATACATTGATGTGTTGCAACGTGACCGCTACTGTAGCCACAGCAGCTGCAACAAGGGCTCCTTCTCTGCCCGGCCCCAGGGCCTTTGCACTTGCTGATGTCCCGTCTGGAAAGCTCCCATGACACTCTGCAGGCGCCTGCGCCCATGGCCCCCGCTCTAGAAAGGAGGCGCCCTCTCCTAGCAGCTCCGCTTGGCCATCCATCCGCAGCCCCGCCCCGTGCGGACCCCTCCCCAGGCCCCGCCTCCACTTGTCCCCCCACCCCAGACCTTGGCAGGCCCGTGTCCCCCGCCGCCTGCGTGCACCTGCGCTCACCTGGTCGGCGCCGAAGGGCGTGATGTTGGCCTTGACGGCGCCCACGCCCAGGCCCACGACGACCAGCGCCCCGAGCGCGGCGGGCGCGCAGTAGCGGGTGGGCGCGTCGGCGCAGGGCGGCGCAGAGCCGTTGAGGCCGCGCGTGGGGTGCGGGGCCCCGCAGAGCGCGGCGCGCGTGGCGGGCGCGGCCAGCAGCGGGAAGGCCAGCATGCCGAGCAGGTAGAGCGCCAGGCTGAGCAGGATGGCGCGCGCCCGGCCGAGCCGCGCGTCGGCGAGCCAGCCCCCGAAGGGCGACACCAGGTAGGTGAGGCCCATGAAGAGCAGCAGCGCCTGGCTGGCCTGCGCGCCCTCCCAGCCGAAGCGCGAGCCGTTCAGGAACAGCACCAGGTTGCCCGTGACGCCGTAGAAGGCGGCGCGCTCCAGCAGCTCCGTCAGCAGCACCGCGGCGCACGCCAGCCGCCGGCCCGCGAACGCCGCCCGCCGCGCGCCCAGCAGCGGCGCCCGCTCCTCCGCGCTCCCGTCCGCGCCCTCCATGCGCCCACCCGCTCGGCTCCCTCGCTCTCTCGCTCGCTCCCCTCCGCCGCTCAGCCCGGCCCCGCCCGCGCCCTTCTCGCGAGACCAGCTTTCCCCGCCCCGAGACGCCTGGGCCCGCCCCTCGAGCGTTCTCATTGGGCGCGCTCGCCACCGCTCAGCCCGCCGGGAACTTCCGGCCCCGCCCCGGAAGTTTTCCAGAGCGGAGCCCCACTTCCGGCGCCGGTGGGACCGCGGGGCGGAGGCAGTCCCGGGGATCGGGCTTTGCGAGCGACAGCTGAGCTGGAGGCTCCGGAGCCCCGCCGGGGGGAACCCAGGCTGCGCGCGGTGTGGCCTGGGGGGTGCGTCGCCGTCCGGGTCCGGGTGCCTAGGCCGGGCCTGCGCCCTGCGCCCCCTGCTGGCGCTCCTGCCCGGGGACGGGGGGCGCTGCCCGGTGAGCAGATCTTACGGGGACGTGAGCGCCTGGTGCCAGGTGAGCGCCGCTCTGGCCTCTGCCCTCCACTGGGTGCCACCTCCACCCCAGCTCCTGGGTTGTCACCAAAAATGTCCCTGGAGCCCGGGGGCGTGGCTCAGAGGTTGAGCATCGGTCAGGGTTCGAGTCCCGGTCAGGGCACAGGCCCGGGTTGTGAGCTCCATCCCCAGGAGGGGGCGTGCAGGAGGCAGCCTATTGATGTTTCTCTCTATACCTCTCCCTTTCTCTCTCAAATCCGTAAAAACTTTTTTTTTTAATGTCCCCAGACATCCCCATGTGGCCCCTGGGCTGCACAGTCGACCCCCATGGAGAACGCGGGTCCTGGAACCAGCCACGCCCAGAGGCGGCGTCCCTGTCACATGGCTGGCATCCTGCTTTCCTCCAGCTCTGGGCTTCTTAGAAGCCTTTCTTTCTTTCTTTTTTAAATATATTTTATTGATTTTTAACAGAGAGGAAGGGAGAGGGATAGAGAGTCAGAAACATCGATGAGAGAGAAACATCGATCAGCTGCCTCCTGCACACCCCCTACTGGGGATGTGCCCGCAACCAAGGTACATGCCCTTGACCGGAATTGAACCTGGGACCCCTGAGTCCGCAGGCCGACGCTCTATCCACTGAGCCACACGGGTCAGGGCTTAGAAGCATTTCTTGACCAATCTATCAGCCCCCAACCCCCGCTGCACCCCATGACCCTGCTTTAGTTTCTCCCTAGTCCCTGTCACGTGTTTGTTGTTTATTCCGTTGTCTCCCCAGCTTGTTCCTGGTCCCAAGAATAGGGTCCTTGTGTTTCTTGATCCTCCCCCGCCCCCTGGCACCCCCAGCCTGCCTGGTGCATGTGAGAGCCGGGCCCAGGGGTCCTGGTTTCTCTCTGTGGTGATGGAAGTATTCTGAAATCGATTGTGGCGGCCGTTCCACAAGCAGGAGAGGAACTGGTTTAGGAGGCCGCCTTGGTGGACAGAGGCCGGGGGAGAAGTTAGATAAGTCTTAGGTCCTTAACCCACCGCGTTGGATCTTCCTGCTGCGCGTAGTGAACGGCCAGCCGTCACGATTCCGTGGAAAAGTAGGAAAGTGAAAGCTGGAACCAGGGACGGCAGCCAGATATTCCCCCCTAGAACCTGACTCCGTCTGCTCGCGGGGCTCCCTGCCTGGCCCCCGTGCTGAGCCCCAGCGGTCGCATGGCTAAAGGCATGGGGTACGGTGACTCGCATGGCTTTGTTGGGCACACTTGGGCCTCTTCTTTGTACTCACAATCATCAAATAAAGAAATGGGCCCTAGTTGGGTTTGGCTCAGTGGATAGAGCGTCGGCCTGAGGACTGAAGGGTCCCGGGTTCGATTCCCGGTCAGGGCACAGGCCCAGGTTGCAGGCTCCATCCCCAGTGGGGGGGCATGCAGGAGGCAGCCGGTCCATGATTCTCTCGCATCATGGATGTTTCTCTCTCTCCTCTCCCTTCCTCTCTGAAATCAATAAAAACGTTTTTTAAAAAAATAATAAAGAAATGGCCTCACTCGCACAGCAGGTGCCTCCCAGAGCATAGCCTTGTGGGAGCCTCTTCCCCGGGGAGGTCTCTGAGCCGAGGACATCGGTGCCAGGACACCTGTGCGAACCGAAGCTGGAAATGCCGCGTTCGCTCTAACACGCAGGGCCCTTCCTTGTCGGTCACCCCCCCCCCCCCCCGTCCCCCAGCCCCGTCCCCTGCTCAGGGCCGAGAAGTCGGAAGCCATCCGAGACCGAGGCCGTTTCGGGGCCGGCGATGTCCCTGACATCTTTCCTGCCACTTCCACTTCTCCTTCCACATCTGCGCCTCCCCCCGCGGCCCCATCTGCTCGCTCACTCTCCGTTTCCTCAACACGCTGCCCTGCCAGCCGCCACCACGGACCCTGCGTCTTCCCGCCGTCGCCCACCCACTCGGCCGACAGACAGCCTCGCAGGGCCTGCTGCCCATGCCGTGACCGCTTGCCCATGCCGTGACCGCTCGGCGCCCGCACCGCGGCCCGCGCTTCTGCTTCGCTGGCGCCCAGTTCCCCGCGGGGTTCCTCCGTGCGGGTCGGGCTGTGGTGTCCGTCATCAGCTGTGAGGCAGTCACAGGCCCTGCCATGGAGCTGTGACTTCCGGGATGGAGGCGGCATAAATTCTATTTTAAAAAAATGTTTTCATTGCTTTCAGAGAGGAAGGGAGAGGGAGAGGGAGACAGAAACATCGATGATGAGAGAGAATCGTTGATTGGCTGCCTCCTGCACGCCCCACGCTGGGGATCGAGTCCCGGAACCTGGAACCCAGGGCCCTTCCGTCCGCAGGCCGGCGCTCTATCCACTGAGCAACACCGGCTAGGGCATAAGTTCTATTCATTTCAAGGCATCCCTGTTGCCACACGCCTCCCTGGCTGCAGATAGCCGAGGCGGAGGGAGAAGGAGGACAGCCAGCCGACGCAGTGGAGCCTTGCGTTCCCGGCCCAGACCGCAGCCCCACGAGCCAGCCCGGGTGTGAGTCCGTGTGGCTCGCAGAGCAGTCGAGTTTCGGTTTCACAGGGGATGTGAGAGCCTGTGGCTGGGGCGGTGACTGGTTGGACTTGCCCTTTTCTCGGGCTCTTATTTGGCCTGTGAACAGCGCCCTCTTCTGGGTCCTCTCCCTCCTGGGTGGGCAGGAGGCGGGCATTGGCCGATAGGGAGGGCGGAGGGCGGGGAGAGGGCGGAGGGCGGACCTGAAGTGCAGCTGTTTGTTCCCGTTCACGGATGTGGGACCACACCGAACAGGTCTATTTTTTAAAAATGTCTTTATTGATTTCTGAGAGAGAGAGAGAGAGAGAGAGAAACATCGATCGGCTGCCTCCTGCACCCCCCCCCCCCCCACTGAGGATCGAGCCTGAAACCCAGGCATGTGCCCTGGCCGGGAATCGAACCGTGACCTCCTGGTTCATGGGTGGGCGCTCAACCACTGAGCCACACCGGCCGGGCCTGACCGTTCTCTCTTAACGACCACGTTCACAACTCCTTACAGGAGTCTGAATCCACGTGGGATGATAACCGGCAGTTACAGGTGTGTTTGTTTTCCAGGTCAGGCCTTACAGAAAGACCAGAGGAAAAGAACTGGAGGCCAAACCTGATATAACTCAGCAGGTGGTAACAGCGGCGTTTCCGGCCCCCGGGGAAAGAATGGGGGCCGCAGACAACTCACCGGAATAAGCGTCTGTAAGAGCCCTGAGAGAAAATGACGGCAAATACAAGACCTCATGAGGGGGATGCATTTCCAAGCCTCCCACGAAAGCCCTCAAGGAGACGTTTGTGGATTTAATTTCATAAAGACTTTAAAACTAATCTGTGTAAAAATCATTTCTGTTTACAGCAAACTGAAAAAAATATTGGAAATACACGGATAACGGTAACGTCCTTATTTGTAGAGAGTTCCCAGGAGTCCTGTGAGGTGTGTTGGATAAACACTCAGGAAGTAAAACTCCAAGTGAATGTCGGGTTGTTGGGGGGGGGGGGCGCGGGAGGAGAGGGGTAGCGGTCCCTTGGTGCTCCCCAGCTCGGGAGCAGCACCTCGAGTTTCTGATTGATCCCTGCTGCCCTGCCCGCCCCCCCCCCCTGGGGGGGCTAGGAGCCCACACGTGACCTCGGCCCATCCAATCAGCAGGAGTCATCTGTTGACAGTGATTGCCTCAAAGATGGGCACGTGACCCAAGTTGGTCCCTGACTTAACTGGAGCGACCAGGACAAGAAACACTCTCTCTGCCAGTTTGTCCTTCTGTGGAGAGGAGCCTGGCATTGCGGGGGGCCGTCGCGGGGAACCCCAGCCTGAAGCAGCCGGAAGAAGGGGGGTGAGGAGAGAGAGACCTGGTTTCAGAATGCCCTTCCTAGGCCTTGGTTACGACGGCTTCTTCTTCTTTTTTTTATTCCTGGACATTTCACCGGCGAGCCCGTAAACTCTCTTCCTGGTTAGGAGAACGGAAAAGTCCCAGCTCAGACAGCACAGACATGCACACGTGTGTACACGGAGAAAAGAAGGGCCAGCGCTGAGAACACAGTGCAGACCAGCAGACCCCACCAGCCAAAAGGTGACACGCAGAGCGGGGACTGCTTGTCACTTGAGCCAGAAGCTCCCGGCGGGGACGACGTTCTGGGAAACGCTTCCGTGAAAAGCGCGTTCCTGCCGGGCAGTCAGTCACTGGTGTCGGAACCACGCGGGCCTGCTCTTGGCGCAGTTCCTCTTCCGGGAACCCGAGGGAGTGCGCAGAGACTTGGCTGTTACAATGTTGCTTAAAGTAGCAAAACGCCTGCACACGGCAACCTTGTGCAATTAGAGGGCATTGATCACGTCCGGGCGGATGGTGCTCGGGATGTTATGTGGCTGTTCCCACGGCGCTGTGAGCAGGGTTCCGGGGTGGAGACGCCTGGCTGATACATCGCTCTGTGCGTTTCCTGTGCCGCGTAACAGATCACAACTCCGGGAACTCGTGCAGCGCCCGTAAATCAGCTCACGTCCGTCCGGGGGCCCGAGGTGGGCGTGGCTCATCCGGTTCTCAGCTCAGGGTCTTGCAAAACGGAGATCTCACCCGGGCTCCTTCCAGCCCCTGCGGTTGTGGGGAGTCTAGTTTTTTTAAGGTGAGGGTTTGAGGTGCCCATTACCTGCTGGCTGTCAGCTGGTGCGGGGGGGGGGGGGTGGGGGGGGGCTGCCCCCAGCTTTTGGATCCTCCAGTGTCCTTTCCACGCAGCCCCATCATCCCCAAAGCCCCCAGCAGGGACGCGCCCTGACATCAAATGCCTCCATGCTTTGACACCAGGAAATGCCGGTCCCCCTGAAAGGGACCATCTTATTGGGTGAGACTCATCCTTTCTTGAGGGCAACTCACTTGGGAATGTCATGGTTGCCCGGATGCGTGTGTGACTCTTAAGGGAGAAAGCATCGGGCAGGAGGCCGGCCCGGAGGGGGCGGGTTAGCACTTTGCCCACCACAGTGATTAAGTAAAAAAAGAGCCAATGACTGTGTGTGTGTGTGTGTGTGTGTGTGTGTGAAGTGTTCCTATCTTTGTAATGACAACCACAAACCCCACAGAATAAAAGTCAGTGACAAAAAGGACTGTGTCCGAGCAGAGTTAAAGAGCAGGTGAAGAGTTCACCCGGCTTCCTCCTCTGCTTAGCGGCGAGCACACCCCGTCTGGATCGGGGGACACTGCCGAGTGCCTGGGACAGCGCCGGGCGCGGGTGAGCACCCCGGAGCTCGGCTGTGCATCACGTCTGGGGAACCTGAAATCAGAGCGTTCCTGGTGCCTTATCTCCGGGGCCGCGGGGCTCTGTGGTTTCTAAGTCCCGTCCTGTGCGCGGTGCTGAACACAGATGGGTTACGGTTACGCAATCCGGTAAGTTAACGATTTACGAGAAGAAGCGGGGCTGCTGTGCAGGGCTGTTCCGGAGCGGTTAGGACACCTTCCCTCCGAGGCCCTGCGTCCTGCCTGCTGAGAGACACCGAGCCTCGGGCGCAGCCCCTGCGTCTGGGTGGGGAGAGGACTGCCTTTGGGGGAACTGGTCCCCCCCAGCCCTCGGGACAGAACGGCATCCGAGCCCGGCGTTCCTGCCCAGAGCTCCGGGGAAGGCACCTGGGTCCCGAAACCTCCTCGTTCCTGACGCAACCCGAGAAGGGACTTGTTCCTCTCACACCCACGGACCTTTTTTTAATTTTTTTTTTTTTTTAGATTTGGTCACTCTCAAGGGCCGTGGTGAAAGCCAGGATTTGGAGACCACAGCTCTGTACAAACCTCCTTTTCTCTGAGCGGTTAGCGGGGGCCCCCCTTGCCCGCCTCACCCCCCCCCCAGCATCTGCCGCTCTCACCCCACAGGGGGAGGCGGGGGCAGAGACCAGAACCTCTGATAGAAACAGGAGCCGCCTCGCTCTGGAGGCCGCAGGCCAGAGGGAGATGGAAAGGAGGGGAGGTGGGTTGTGACCCCAGAGCCGGTTCTGAGGTCCCTTCGCCCACAGCGCCTCCCTGGGGACCCTCTCTGGCTGGACCCCGTGGCCACAGGGGAGAGAGTGTACTTTTATTATAAATACATTTCTATGGGTTTCAGCGAGGAAGGGAGAGAGAGAGACATCAATGGGGAGAAGCATGGATGGGCTGCCTCCTGCAGGCCCCACTGGGGATGGAGCCCTCACCGGGGCCTGTGCCCTTGGCCTGGATGGAACCGTGACCTCCCGGTTCCGAGGCGGGCCCTCAGGGACTGAGCCGCAGAGACGGGGACCCGCCCACCCTGGTCCCCACGGGAGCAACCCGAAGCCACTCCAGGTCCCTGTGGGGGGGGGGGGGGGGAGGAGGGGCGTGGCCACCCCTGGTCTCCGTGGGAAAGGACCCCACGTCCCCGGTGCTGCCTGTCCCCGCGGGAGCAGCCACATCAGGTCGCCTCGGACCCCCCGGAGGGCCCCCAGGTTCCTTCTGGTTCCCTGCCCCCCCCCCCTTCCAGCGCCCCGCGGCCCCGCGTGCCCGGACGCCCCCGGCGCTGAAACCGGCGAGTGCGGGCGCGGCCTCGGGAGCCTCGGGCGGGACTCACCGAGCCCCGCGACACCGCCCGGTGAGCTTCCCGCCCCGCCCTGGGCCCGGTCCCCGCGGGGCAGTCGATGGACCGGCGGCGGCGGCGGCGGCATGCGGCTCCTGTTCCTGGCGGTGCTGCGGCCGCACACCGGCAACGCGGTCACGGCGCAGCGGGTGCGGTAGGTGCGGGCGCCCGGCGTCGCCGAGCGGCCGGGGAGGGGCGGGGCCGGGGGCGGCGGGCGCCCGGCTCTCGCTCCGGCCTCCGCGATCCGCGCGCGCAAACGGCCGGCCGGCGGGGCCTGCGGGGGCGCGGAGCGCGGGGGAGCGGCGCGCGGCCCAGGTCCCGGCTCTGGCTCCGGGCCGCTCGGGCTGGGGAGGGGACCCCTCTGGCACCGGCCTGGGCCGGGCGGCCGGGACGCGCGCACCGCCTGCTCGCGCGCACCCCACACGCGGGCCTGCGCGCGGCTCTCCCGCGAGGGTGTCTGTGCTTCGGGAGCGCCCGGGTCGGGGGGTCCAGCGACCAAAAGCACCGTCGGCGCTTCGTGGCGCTTACCTGTCCGTGGGGACGGGAGAGACGACAGAGACACGCGGACCGACACGGAGGCGCGCGGACCCTGAGCGGGTCCAGGGGTGCGCGTGCGCAGGTGCCATTTCGGGCAGGACGCGGGGGAGGCCTCCGCGAACGCGGCGTTTGCGCAGAATCCGGGGTGTGCTGGAGGGACACCCCCCCCCAAGCTGGGAGGGGAGGGTGGAGGGGGGTCAGCGAGGCGAAGACCTCCCGGGACCTTGGGGTGCGCTCTGTACCCCTGACCTGGGTCCTGCTCGCCAAGGGGCCCCTCCCTCCTCCCTCCTCCCTCCTCCCTGCGCAGCATTTCCCCTTCCCCATCCCTGCCCGCCACCTGCACCTTTTGTTGTTGTTCGTCCTCCTCCGTGGGTTTTTCAGGGAGATTAGGGGGGGGAGAGACAGAGAGAAACATCGATGTGAGGGAGACACAGGGATGGGGTGCCTCCCGCAGGAGCCCGGACCAGGGCCCGGAGCCTGCAACCCAGGGACGTGCCCTTGACAGGAATCGAACCCGGGACCATTTGGTCCGCAGGCCGACGCTCTACCCACTGAGCCACACCGGCCAAGGCTATCTTCTTTTTAAATTTTTTCTGATTACAGTTGACATTCAATTTTATGTTAATTTCAGGGGAGCCCTCACCGTCCTGACCCCGGCGTTGTCTGCAGGGCCCTGTTTTGTCTGCTGACCCCAGGGACAGGGAGGGAGCGATGGCTGCCCGGCGCTTAATAGAAGCTCCTTTTTTTTCTTTTTTTTTTTAACAAATGGACTTTAACAAATTTCTCAGTTTACTTCCTGCCGAGGGTCTGCGTCCTCCTCATTAAAATGAACAGTCCGGCCCGGCCTGTGCGGCCGGGGCTGAGCGTCGACCTACAAACCGGGAGGTCAGGGTTCGATTCCCGGTCAGGGCACAGGCCCGGGTTGCAGGCTTGATCCCCAGTGTGGGGGGTGCAGGAGGCAGCCGATCCATGAGTCTCATGATGGATGTTCCTCTCTCTCTCTCTCTCTCTCTCTCTCTCTCTCTTCTCTCTCTCTCCCTCCCTCTCCCTTCCCCTTCCTCTCTGAAATCAATAAAAATACGTTTTAAAAAGAAAAAAGAAAAGCAGTCTGGTGAGTTACAAAACGAGGTCAGAGGCCGGGGGACGAAGTTCATCTGACAGACCGGCCGGGAGAGAGGTGGCAGGGGCCTGGCTGGCACAGGGATGTGCGCGCCGTGGCGTCAGCGCCCAGGCGGAGGGGTGCACGTGGCGTCAGAGGGAGCCTGGCCGGTGCTGACCCAGGGCCCGGCCTCCGAGACCTGGACAGACCCTCCTCCCGGGAGGCCGGACAGACCCTCCTCCCGGGAGGCCGGACAGACCCTCCTCCCGGGAGGCCGGACAGCCGCTGCCCGAGGGCCAGCCCAGGCCGTGGCGTCCGGTCCAGGGCAGTGGCTCCCGCAGCGGCTCCCACCCCGCACGCCACCAGAGTGTTGAAACCGTGTGACCCCTGACTGTTTCGTCGGGGCGGGGACCTCTTCCCCTCAGATCATCCAACAAGAACAAGGACAGGCCTGGCCGGTCGGCTCAGTGGGTAGAGCGTGGGCCGGCGGACCAAAGGGCCCCGGCTCAGTGCCGGCCACGGGCACACGCCATTCCGGCGTGAACGAATGAAACGCAGACCTACGTTTTTATCAGCTCGGCGACCACAGATACATACCGTGGGGCGCGGAGTTGTGGTTATGGTGGATGTGCGCTGAGACGGAAGGGCTGAGCATCGCCGGCCAGGTCCGGGGGAGCAGCGAGGTCCCCCATTACCCCCGCCCGGCGGGGGGGACAGGGGCCCTCTGTCCACAAACCCAACGATATTTACTCTCCGGCCATTTCAAGGACAGGGTTTCCATCCCCTGTTCTGTATCTTCTTATATATGTACTTTTTATTGATTTCAGAGCGGAAGGGGGTGGGGGAGAGAGAGAAACATCCATGATGAGAGAGAATCACTGATTGGCTGCCTCCTGCACGCCGCCTACTGGGGATGGAGCCCACCAACAGGGTATGGAACCATGACCTCCTGGTTCAGAGGTCGACGCTCAACCCCTGAGCCTCGCCAGGCGGCCTGCCCCTGCCCCAGGCCACAATGCCAGAGGCTCTGCAGGTGCCAGGGCTCCCGGACTCTGGTCTGCGAGCTCCCGAGGGCGGAGGGTGGGACCTGGCCACGGGAAGCGGCTTGGGCTCTGCCATCCGTGTCCGGAGTCCTGGGGCCCTTCGGGGCGTGGGCATGGGGATTGAGGAGGTGCCACGTGGCTGAGAGCCGGGCTCCGCGCTGAGGGCGGGACGGTTCTCGCTGTCACCATCTGGGACACGGTGTCCGAACGTGTTCTTATCTGTTCTTATCGGGGTGGAAAGACTTCAGATAAAGGAGAGCAAACAAGCCCTGAGGGAACAGCGGGAGGGGGGGAGGGGGAGGGGGAGGGGAGGGGAGGGGAGGGAGGGGCCGGAGGGCCTGGCGGAAGCAAAGGCACCCCTCCTTCCCCCCCCCCACTCCTCTCCTCTCCCCCCCCCACCCCACCCCCGCCGCCCGCCGGCCAGGTCCTGCCCCTGCGGAGGTAGATCCTCCTGGAATTGCCTGCTGGGAAGTTTTCCAGTTTTCTTTCTTCCTTTTTAATATATTTTATTGGTTTCAGAGAGGAAGGGAGAGGGAGACAGAAACATTAATGATGAGAGAGAATCATGGATCGGCTGCCTCCCGCACGCCCCACACTGGGGATGGAGCCCACAACCCAGGCCTGTGCCCTGACCCAGAATTGAACCCTGACCTCCTGGCTCCTAGGTCGACGCTCAGCCCTGAGCCACGCCGTTTGGGCTGATTTGAGATCTCGATCCCGGCAGCCCAGACGGCATGGCTCTCTCTGTTCCCCGTCTCCGCACAGAGACCACCTGGAGGCCGCCGGCCACGTGTGCCTCCTGAGGGACGCCGAGGACTTCCCGGGCCCCGCGGACGTCGCCGACCTCATCCGGGCGGAGGCCGTGCAGGCGGCCCTGGCTCTGCACCTCTACCGGGCCGGCCGGCTCCTGCAGGGTGAGCCCCCCTCCGCCGGCGGCACCAGAGCCCCCAGCACCCACATTGTCCGGTAACACACGCCACGCAGCCCCTCGGCCTGGTGCAGGGCTCGAGCGTCAACCTGTGAACCAGGAGGTCAGGGTTCGATTCCCAGTCAAGGCACAGGCCCGGGTTGCGGGCTCCATCCCCAGTGGGGGGGGGGGGGGGGGGGCGTGCAGGAGGCAGCCGGTCCGTGATTCTCTCATCATTGACATTTCTCTCTCTCTCTCCCTCTCCCTTCCTCTCTGAAACCAATAAAAACAAGTTTTAAAAAATAAAATAAACATAAACAAATCCCAGGACGTGGGTTTCCAGTCGTTGCTGGGGACGGGGTAGGGGTGGGGGTGGGGGGCTGGTGCCCGGCTGGGCTCCCCTCGTCACCGTCCTCCCCCGCAGGTCACGGCCTCCCGTTCGGGGTCGTCTTCGGCGGCACGGACCTGAATGAAGACGTGCACCAGGGAGACAAGCGCCGCGTGATGGGGGCGGTCCTGGAAGAGGCCAGGTGCGCGGCGCCCGCGGGGGGAGCTGGCGACACGGAGACCGAGGAAGGCAACACGTCTTCCCGAGGAAGCCGCCTCTTCCTTTCATTTGACCCCTTTTTACCAGATGTTTTCTTACTGACGTCAGAGAGGGAGGGAGAGAGGGAGAGAAACATCCATGATGAGAGAGAACCACGGACCGGCTGCCTCCTGCACGCCCCCCTATTGGGGATGGAGCCCACAGCCTGGGCCTGTGCCCCGACCGGGAATCGAACTGGTGACCTCCTGGTTCATAGGTCAATGCTCCACCACGGAGCCACGCCAGCCGGGCTTATTTCTGTAATTCTTTATCCGGTTCCCCTCTCTCTATTTTTTGAGTAAGCACATTTATTTTTATTTTTTTAAACATATTTTTATTGACTTCAGAGAGGAAGGGAGATGGGGGAGAGAGAGAAAAACATCCATGATGAGATAGAACCATGGATCGGCTGCCTCCTGCACGCCCCCTAGTGGGGACCGAGCCTGCAACCCGGGCCTGTGCCCTGACGGGGAATCGAACCCTGACCTCCTGGTTCCTAGGTTGTCGCTCAGCCCCTGAGGCTTTGTCTTGAAAGCATGATTCTGTAATGAGCGTTTGGTCATGACGTCGCGTGTACACGGGGCGTGTGGGAAAGGCGTGGACATCCTCCTGGGAGGCTCCTGGCAGGAACACGCGGAGGACCGTCTGGGGGCGGACACGGCCCCGCCGCTGGGGCGTGTGCAGCACGTGGCAGGGGACGCCGCGCGGACCTCCCGTCTGGCAGGTCACAGCCGGGCGCCGTGGGCCGTGTCCTGTGGTTTGGGGGCGCCCGGGGTCCCTAAGGCCTCAGGTCGGAGTGAGGACCTGGGGTTCCACCCGCAGCGTTCTCCCCAGTTTCTATTTCCCGTGAGAAACCTGTGACCACGTTTCCTCGCCTCCCTGCGCCTGAGGCCAGGAGCCCTCCTCTAAGGGTGTCTGGGCCTGGCTGGCAGGGCTCCGGGGTTAAGTGTCGACCTGTGAACCAGGAGGTCAGGGTTCGATTCCCGGTCAGGGCACAGGCCCCGGCTGTGGGCTCCATCCCCACCAGTAGGGGGCGTGCAGGAGGCAGCCGGTCCATGATTCTCTCTCCTCACGGATGTTTCTCTCTCTCTCCCTCTCCCTCCCTCTCTGACATCAATAGAGATAAACACTGAAAAAAGGACATTGGCAGTTTTGAGCCTCGTGCGCTCATTCCCCGCAGGAACCAGAGTTTGCGAGGCGAGAGCGGCTGACCGCACGCTCGGCGGGGCTTCCTGCCACGGCTCACGGTCCGTCTCCACGGGCGGCTTCGGGCACGAGCGTGGCCTCTTCCCTGACGGCCTCCTTTCTGCTCCCTCCCAGGTTCGCCGT
Source organism: Eptesicus fuscus (assembly GCF_027574615.1). Classification (NCBI taxonomy): domain Eukaryota; kingdom Metazoa; phylum Chordata; class Mammalia; order Chiroptera; family Vespertilionidae; genus Eptesicus; species Eptesicus fuscus. Next base: position 28,170,980 of record NC_072495.1, read on the forward strand.
GGCGTTCACAGAGGCCATGAGGGCGGCCGCGTGCCGGCAGTGGGTACGTGTCTGTGCGGCCCCAGGCTTCCGGGCGGGCAGTCCCCACTGGGCCCTCCACACCCCTCCCTGGAGAGCCGGGCCTGGTGCCTGTGTTCTGTCTCCCAACACATGGTGTTCTCTCGTCCGCCATCTCCTCCTCCTGCTCCTCCTCCTCCTCCTCCTCCTCCTCCTGTTCCTCCATCTCCTCCTCCTCCTCCATCTCCTCCTCCTCCTCCATCTCCTCCTCCTCCTCCTCCATCTCCTCCTCCTCCTCCTCCATCTCCTCCTCCTCCTCCTCCTCCTCCTCCATCTCCTCCTCCTCCATCTCCTCCTCCATCTCCTCCTCCTCCTCCTCTTCCTCCATCTCCTCCTCCTGCTCCTCCTCCATCTCCTCCTCCTCCATCTCCTCCTCCTGCTCCTCCTCCATCTCCTCCTCCTCCTCCATCTCCTCCTCCTGCTCCTCCTCCATCTCCTCCTCCTCCTCCTCCTCCATCTCCTCCTCCTCCATCTCCTCCTCCATCTCCTCCTCCATCTCCTCCTCCTCCATCTCCTCCTCCTCCATCTCCTCCTCCTCCTCCTCCATCTCCTCCTCCTCCTCCTCCTCCATCTCCTCCTGCTCCTCCTCCTCCTCCATCTCCTCCTCCTCCATCTCTTCCTCCTCCTCCTCCTCCATCTCCCCCTCCTCCTCCTGCTCCTCCTCCATCTCCTCCTGCTCCTCCTCCTCCTCCATCTCCTCCTTCTCCTCTTCCATCTCCTCCATCTCCTGCTCCATCTCCTCCTCCTCCTCCATCTCCTCCTCCTCCATCTCCTCCTCCATCTCCTCCTCCTCCTCCTCCATCTCCTCCTCCTCCATCTCCTCCTCAATGCCCCCCCATCCCCTCAGCTTCAGCTCAGGACACACACCACGTGCTTGGTCACTGGCACGTCCTCCCGGAGCCCCCTCCCTGGCGGGCAGGCGGGCGGGCGCTGTGCTGAGGGGCTCTCCGGCTCTCCGGCTCTCCCGGCGGAGGAGGCAGCTCCTTGCTGCTGGGAGGAGCTGGTCCCGAGCGAGCGTCCCCGTGGCTGCCTCGCCCGTTTTCACGGGGATTTCCCTGTTTTCACGGCCTCCGCCTTGTTTCTAGAAAGCTGTTGTCGTGGGCTGTGAGTTCACTTGTTTCTCTTTTCTCTCTTCCCTCCTTTCGAAAGCCTCATGCAGAGGGCAAGATCTGTGTCCAGGGTCAAGGTAAGAATTTCTAAATGTATTTGGGGGAAATTCTTATCGCTGAGAGACACGGACTGAAGGGTTTATGAACGAACATGATGGCGGGGATGTCCTGAGCAGCCGCTCACCGAGCGGACGCGTTTTACTTTCTGACGTTAAGATGGAGGACCCATGGCCCTGGCGGGGGGCTCAGTGGTTAGAGCCGCCGGCCCAAGGGCTGAAGGGTCTGATCGAGGGCCCGTGCCTCGGCGGCAGGCTCCATCCCGGCCTGGTCGGTGCCAGGTGGGAGCTGGAAATACCGGGCGGAGGGGGGGCGGGGGGGGGCACGTTGTAAAACACACGCTTGTCTAACCGCGATGCTGTCCACCTGAACTACAGCAAAATGAAATGGGGTGTCAACTGTAAGTGGCAAAAACTGTTTTGAAGAAAAGATAGCCCTGACCGGTGTGGCTCAGTGGATAGAGCGCCGGCCTGCAGACTGAAGGGTCCCGGGTTCGATTCCGGTCAAGGGCATGTACCTTGGTTGCGGGCACGTCCCCAGTGGGGGGTGTGCAGGAGGCAGCCGATCGATGTTTCTCTCCCATCGATGTTTCTAACTCTCTGTCCCTCTCCCTTCCTCTCTGTGAAAAATCAGTAAAATATATTTTAAAAAATAAAGGAAAGATAATCCGGGAGGTGTTGCCAGGGGGTCCCGTGTGTCTGTCGACGTTCCATTCCCAGAGAGCTGTGAGGGTGCCTCTGTCTGAGTGGGTGACCCCGTGGCAGACAGCCGTGTCCGGTTTGGAGAAGCGGAGGTTGGGGATGGGAACAAGGATGTCGTTTCTACCCGGGACGATCCGAGTTTTGTTGCCAATGTTTTAGAAACCTGCCACTTACACACATTTAATAAAATAAAAAAAAACTTATTATTGCATCACATAGCATTTTTTTAAAAAAAATACGTGCTTATTGATTTTTATAGAGAGAAGAAGGGAGAGGGAGAGAGAGAGAAACATCCATGAGGAGAGAGAATCATGGACCGGCTGCCTCCTGCACGCCCCCCACTGGGGATGGAGCCCGCAACCCGGGCCTGTGCCCTGACCGGGAATCGAACCCTGACCTCCTGGTTCACAGGTCGATGCTCAACCCCTGACCCACGCCCCCCGGTCCTTACACGCGATTTAAAGGAAACAAACCTGTGGCCCAGAGGCGCTCTGGCCCAGACATGAACTAATTCTCTCTCTCTCTCTCTCTCTCTCTCTCTCTCCCCCTCCCCCCTCCCCCGGCCCAGGAATCGCCACGGCCCCCAACGCCGCCTTCCGGTGGGGCACCTTCCTCCAGCGCGCAGGTGAGGGCCCTGCAGGGCGGGCGGCCTCGCGGTTCCAGGAAAGGGCTGTGGGGTCCCAGAGGCTCCCGGTCCAGGCGGGCGGGGCGGGAGGGACAGGACTGGTTGAGGCCAGAGGAGGGGACGTGGTTCTGTCCCCTCTGGTGCCGCCACGGCGCCTCCTCCCGGGAGCAGAGCCACTGGCAGAGGAGGAGGCGCCGTGGCCACTGAGCCAAACTGGCCGGGGCTGTGACCGCATCTCCGAGGAAGCCTGCAACGCCTCTGTCCAACCTGAACTGTCTCTCCGGGATGACCAGGCCGGGCTGCTACTGTGGGGGGAGGGGGAGGGGGAGAGGGAGGGGGAGAGGGAGGGGGAGGGGAGGGGAGAGGGAGAGGGAGGGGAGGGGAGAGGGAGAGGGAGGGGGAGAGGGAGGGGAAGGGAGTTGCAGTCCAGCCATGAACTTCAGAGAGGAGACGGAAAATGCAAAATCCCCGTCCTGCCGGCAGCAGGCAGGAGGGCACCCCAGCCTGTGTTCACACCAGGCCTCGGGCACGCACCGCATGTCAGCGTTCGGCTCCTTTGGAAAGAAAAAGAATGTGCGGCATTTTATTAGAAATAACTTCCCAGGTGCCCGCATCCATCGTAGCCTGAGTGCGAGGTCCTCGGCGTCACGGGGGTCGCTCCATCACCCCATCCCTCAGCGCCCAGCGTCCGGCTTACACGGCCCGGCGCACACTCACTCCATCTTCCCTGCGTCACCGCGCGGCGGCCTCGGGCTGGGATCCATCTCGGGGTTTGTCATCCAGGGCCGTCCTCTCTCGGGCTCACGGAGTGATGGATGGGGGGGCCAGAGATTTAAAACCCTCAGGAGACCTTCCCCGGGGCCTGCTGGCTGCCCTTTAAGAAGTAAAAAAAAAAATAGATATAAATATATATATATATTATTATAAATATATATATAATAGTATATATATAATAATATATATTATTGATGTCAGAGAGGAAGGGAGAGGGAGAGAGAGAAACATCCATGAGGAGAGAGAATCATGGACCGGCTGCCTCCTGCACGCCCCCTGCTGGGGATCAAGCCCGCAACCGGGCCTGTGCCCTGACCAGGGATGGAACTGTGACCTCCTGGTTCGTAGGTCGATGCTCAGCCCCTGAGCCCCGCGGGCCGGCTGCACGGGACATTGTAAACGTCTGCAGAACAGGAGGGCGCAGGCAGAGGGCGGGTCAGAGGGTGGCTTTGGGGTGAGACGTTCTGGAGGAACCGGCGTCTCTGGGTTTTAGGATCAGATGTCTGCGCTTGTCTATGTGGTTGTCTGTCTCTGTCGCCTGGACTGCCCCTCCCCCCATCGCCTGTTCCCCGCTTTCCCACCCCCACCCCGGCTTTCCCTCTCCCCCCCCACCCACACCCCCATCCCCATCACCTGTTCCCCCCGCTCCCCCCCCCTGCCTTCCATCCCCATCGCCTGTCCCCCGGCTTCCCCACCCCCCATCGCCTGTCCCCCCGCTCCTCCCCCCTGCCCCCCGCCCTCAGAGCCAGCGATGGCCACGCGTCACAGCCCCGTGAGCTTCCCGCGCGGCCACCGACCTCCCGACCTCTCGTCTCGCAGGCATCCCCCAAAGTGCGGACGCCTTACACGTGTTCCTGCTCATCTGCGGGCTCCGGCCCGTCAAGGACCCGCTGTACCTGGTGGACGCCTTCGCGGGTACGTGGCTGAGGGGCCTGCGGGCTGAGTCCCCGTCTCGTCCTCTGCGCGGTCGGCAGCGCCGCCCCGGCCGTTCCTTTGGAGAAACCGGAAAAGCGACAGCGCTGTGGGGCCTGTCGTGGCTTCTCACGTTCTGTGTCCCGGCCCCGAGGGAAGCGTAGAAGAGGGCGGAGCCCGGCCGCCCGGCTCAGGGGCTGAGCACCGACCTGTGAACCCGGAGATCAGGGTTCGATTCCCGGTCAGGGCACAGGCCCGGGTTGCGGGCTCGATCCCCAGTGGGGGGCGAGCAGGAGGCAGCCGGTCCATGACTCTCATCAATGATGTTTCCATCTCTCCCTCTCTCTTCCTTCCTCTCTGAAATCCGTAAGAATATATTTATATATAAATTAGCCGAGAGTTCTGAGGCTCAACGAACGTTACGGGGCGTGCTCCGGGCAGGCAGGGCGCCGGTGCGATGGGCGTGGAGTTTCGCTGCTCGCGGCGGCCCGTGCTCTCGAGCTCGGGGGCTCGTGGCTCCTAGCCACCTAGTGAGTTAGGTATCGGGCCGAGGCTAAGGGTCCAGGACCATCCTACGTACCCAAGAGCAAGACACGTCAACGTGTTTACCCTTTAAACCCGCCTCGTTTAAATGGGCGGCTGGGAACGGAACCAGAAGGTGAAATGGCTCATCGACGAGGCTTCTGTGTCCCGCTGGGACTTGTAACCCTTGTCAAAGTGTCTTCCCCCCTTTTCTCCCCGAGAATGGCACGAGGAGGAGCCCAGCGTGTACCTGGTGATCGTGGGTCCTGAGGTGAGTAGACGCCGGTGCGTTCCTGCCCCGACACCCCCGACTGAATTATTTTGTCCGTTTTGAGTAAGTAAACTCTGTTTGCCTTTTTTTTTTTTTTAATCCTCATCCAAGGATGTTTTTATTGATTTTTGAGAGAGAGAGAAGGGGGGAGAGGGAGAGAGAGAGAGAGAGAGAGAGAGAGAGAGAGAGAGAGACATCTATCAGTTGCCTCCTGCATGTGCCCTGACCGAGAATCGAACCCGCCACCTTTTGGGGTGTGGAACAACGCTCCAACCAATGGAGCCACCCAGCCAGGGCAAGTCTGTTGGCCTTTTTGAAAATGAAAACTAGCCCTGGCCAGTGTGGCTCAGTGGATAGAGCGTCAGCCTGTGGACTGAGTGGTCCCGGGTTCGATTCTGGTCAAGGGCATGGACCTCGGTTGCAGGCTCCTCCCCGGCCTGGGCCCTGGTTGGGGTGTGTGCAGGAGGCAACCCATGGATGTGTCTCTCTCACATCGATGTTTCTCTCTGTCTCTCCCTCTCTCCCTAAAAATCAATAAAAAAAATATCCTCGGGTGAAGATTTTTTAAAAAATGAAAATAAATGGAAACTAGATCCCCGTTGCAGAGTATGAGGCTTTACGCAGCTTGACGGGGAATTTGTTGCTACGAAGCGTCAGGGATACATTGTTACAGAAGCGTCAGGGATACATTGTTGCGGAAGCCGGTCAGGGATACATTGTTGCGGAAGCGTCAGGGATACATTGTTACAGAAGAGTCAGGGATACATTTTTACGGAAGCTCAGGGATACATTGTTACGGAAACCGGTCAGGGATACATTGTTGCAGAAGCGTCAGGGATACATTGTTTCGGAAGCGTCAGGGATACATTGTTGCGGAAACCTGGAGGGGCCGCAGCAAGAGAGTCACAGACAGCCGAGAGGGTTTGTCTGCCCTGTGGGGGGCCCCAGTTGCCGGGGAAACTCCCCTAAACGCTCAGCAGACAAGCCCAGAGCAGGGGACTCCGGAGCCCTCGGGAGCCAGGCTGCACGGAGGAGCTCACCTGGCCAGGCGGGTGTGCGGCCCCGACCTTGGCTGTTGCCCGGGGACCGGAGTCAGGGGCGCCTGGGGGTCCCTCTGCTCCAGGTTCCGGTCATGCCCAGGCGATGGGGTGTCAGGGCAGTGAGGCCTCCCTGTCCTCCTGGGGTGTCTGTCCCAGGCTTGCACGTGCACCCCAACGTCCTCCCGTCCTGCGGTCAAGCAGGGAGCGTGGAGGGTGCGCGGGCTGCGTGCAAGAATGACCTTGCCGTGACCTCAGGGCACCAGCGGGGGGGGGGGGGGAGGGGGAGGCAGCGGGGCTCTGCACAGCTCAGGGTCTCGCCAGTTCTGCCATTTTTCCTTCTGTGGGTTTTTTGGTTCCTGCGGGACCCACAAAGCATGCAGTGTGTGTGCGGGGGGGGGGGGTCCCCACGCTTTGCTCAGTATTCTCAGACCCCTGGAAACGGGAGGTTTACCCAGGAAAAGGCCACCTCCCCTCACAAGGTAGCCAGGCCGCCCCCGAGACCGAAGCACCCCTCAGCCTCTGTCGTTTGTTTGGGGTAACACCCCCCCCCCACACACACACACAGGAAGTTTCTGGAAAACAGTGACTTCATGATAAGCTACAGCCGTGGTCGGCAAACCGCAGCTCGCGAGCCACGTGCGGCTCTTTGGCCCCTGGAGTGTGGCTCTTCCACAAAATACCACGGCCTGGGCGAGTCTATGTTGAAGAAGTGGCGTTAGAAGAAGTTTAAGTTTAAAAAAATGTGGCTCTCCAAAGAAATTTCAATCGTTGTCTTGTTGGTATTTGGCTCTGTGGACGAATGAGTTTGCCGACCACTGAGCTACAGGGACAGAGCAGTGTGCACGCCACGGGCTGGGCCGGGCTGTCATTGGGAGCCCCGCTGGCAGGTGTGAGGGAGACAGGAACTCTCTGCCTTCACGCCCCCCCAGATCCCCCCCCCCAGCTCCCCGGAGTAACAGGAAGCCGCCGTGTGGGTCCCAATGTTTCACACTTTGTGTCACACTTGCACAGACGAACATTCTGTCAGTTCTCATTAAATTGAATTCACTGTTAATAACACAGCGGCGGCGGGGGAGGGGGGGGGGGGGGGGGCTGTGCAGCAAAACCAGCCTCCTGGTGACAAGTGCACGCCGCAGCCTCGCACGGACAGGCCCCTGGTCCCCCCCCCCCCCGCCCAGAGCCGACACAGGGTCCCCAAAGGTGGCCGCGCCGGGGCCTGCTCGGGCTCCAGTCTCAGACCCCACAGCCCACAGGAGGGTGTGTCCCTCCGGGGCCTTCTCTCAAGCCCCGCCCCCCCCCCGCCCCTGTGATTGGCAGGGCAGAGCCGACCCGGGAGTCTCGCTCACGTCTGTCTCGGTCTCTGTGCAGGTGGATCCGGAGTTCACGAGGGAGGTCAAGGCCAAAGTGGAGAGGTGAGCATCGGGAGGGAGCGGGGAGTTAGCGGGAGGGGGACCCCCGTGGCCAGCACTCCGTATATATACACGGAGTGGCCAGATTATGATGATCTCTGAACACATACTAATCTGGCCACTCCGTGTATATCCTATAGAATAAAAGGCTAATATGCAAATTGTCCCCTCGACCAGGAGTTCGACCAGCAGGCAGGCCGGCAAACCGCCCATGTCCCCTCCCCCTGGCCAGGCTGGCCGGACCCCACCTATGCACGAATTCATGCACCGGGCCTCTAACACACACATATACACACACACACACACACACACACACACGGAGTGGCCAGATTATCATGCGTTCAGAGATCATCATACTCTGGCCACTCTGTGTCCCAGTGTCTGTTTCTCTCTGTTCACCTGTTACGTCGCCATCGGGAGGGCGGGCGAGGGCGGCGTCAATATCAGAAAAGCGTCGTCGTCTCGGTCCCGCAGGCGGGACGCAGAGCCCTTATCTCGGACGCGCAGTGTCTGGGGGCGCGTGTCTCGTGTGTGAAACGTCTTCGAAACGCCCCCCGCCGTGCCAGCGGCTGTGTCTCCCCGCCCAGCCCTCCCAGGGCCCCGGCGTGGAAACGCCTCGCCCTCCACGCGCCCGCTGTGTGTTGCAGGTCGGCGGGGGTGCGGCTGCTCCCCGAGATGCCCCAGGGAGACCTGCACGCGGCCGAGAAGAACTGCCTCGCCCTGGTCAACAGCTCGCTCTCCGAGGGCATGTCGGCGGCCATCCTGGAGGTAACGGCTCCCGGGCCCTCGCTCCCCTCCTCGGGCGACTCCCTCACGTCTCCAGCTTGAAACATGCAGGCGCGTTTCCCCGGGAGCTCGGGGGGGACGGCACCGAGGTGTCGATTCATTTATTTTATTTTCCCGGATGCATTTTTAAAATTGTTTTCAGAGAGGAAGGAGAGGGAGAGAGAGAGAGAGAGAGAGAGAGAAACCTCAATGATGCGAGAGAATCCTGGACCGGCTGCCTCCTGCACGCCCCCCACGGGGGATGGAGCCTGCAACCCGGGCCTGTGCCCTGACCAGGAATCGAACCCGGGACCCTTCAGTCCTCGGGTCGACGCTCTAACCACTGAGCCGAGCAGCCAGGGCGGGACGCAGCTGCTCTTAAAGCGCCCACCACCGTCGCCTCCTGCGCCCGCAGGCCATGGACCTGGAGGTGCCGGTGCTGGCCAGGAACATCCCGGGGAATGCCGCCGTGGTCCAGCACGGGGTCACGGGGCTGCTGTTCTCCGACCCTCAGGTAACGGGGTCCCTCCCCGGTCCGCGTGGCGGGAGGGTTTGCATGTGTCTCAACATCTTGCACGTTTTCGTCAGCGCTCAGCGTCCCCGTCACGGTCAGGGCGGCCCCACACACAGCGGGCTCTCCCCGGACGCCCCTCCAGATAAAACCCGGGGGCGTGTGGGAAACGGGGGGGACGGAGGGCCCCTCCGGGTCCTGCCCCTGGAGCAGGGTGGCCCGAGCCAGGCCCTTCCCCTTCCCAGGCCCCGGGGTGCCCGCGGCTCCCCCGGCCTCCGGCTCCGGCGTTGGGTGGACGGCCACTCCGCTGGGCCCGCGTGGGGGGACGCAATGGGGAGCCCCCTGGCATCCAGTCCCGTGTCTGTACGGGCGGCCGTCCCTCCTGCAGGCCACCGTCCTCCCGGAGGAAGGCGGGGAGCTGACGCAGACGCGGCCGCCCCCTTCGCCAGTGACCCCGTTTCTCTCGGCTTCCTCCCGGGCAGGAGTTCGTGCAGCTGGCCAGGAGGCTGGTCCGCGACCCTGAGCTGGGGGCCGAGCTGGTGGCCCGGGGCAGGGAGTACGTGAGGACGCGCCACTCCTGGCGGGCGGAGCGGGACACCTACCAGCGCCTCGTCCGCACGCTCGAGGGGGACGCGGACCGGCCGGCCTGCTGACCGGCGCCCCCCCTTTTAACGCGTCTGACGGGCACCGGGGTCAAGGCCCCCCTGTCCCCGCCAGCTGAGTCTGCAAGGAGGAGACTCTTGGCCTCGCCCGGATCGGCAGGAAGCTGGACGCTGTCCCTGGTCCTGACCTCCCAGATGCGCGGCTCCGTGTTACCTCGCGTTCCCCCCCTCCCCCACCCCCCATATGTACATCTTCATATCCAGGCGCACCCCGGCCTCCTGTACGGGGTGAGGGGCATGTTTTTAAGAGAATAAAGTGCGTCGTCAGCAGCCTTGTAAGCTCCTCTCTCTGTTGTTAATAGGCAGGTAAGGCCCCGCCCACTGCTGGGGCCACGCCCCCCGCCAGGACCCCGCCCACTGCCCTGTCCCCAGGGTTTTAAAAGGAGACGCGGACACCTGAGCATCTAATACAGAGAGGTTTAAACACAACCACTAGTCCAAGGCCCAAGGAGAAGTGTCCACAAATGCTTTTCTTCCTTTTTTTCCCCCTAATATATTTTATTTATTTCAGAGAGGGAGGGAGAGGGAGAGAGAGAGGAACATCCATGATGAGAGAGAATCATGGATCGGCTGCCTCCTGCACGCCCCCCACTGGTGGGGATGGAGCCTGCAACCCCGGGCCTGTGCCCTGCCTGACCGGGAATCGAACCCGTGACCTCCTGGTTCCTAGGTCGAGGCTCCACCCCGGAGCCAGGCCGGCCGGGCGTACCAGGCTGATGTTCAAGGCGACTGTTTTGTGTGGCCCATGGATGATGTCCTCCGTGTCCCAGGGGCCCTGCCTCAGACCGAGAAGCAAGGTGGCCTGGGACGTGGGGACCGCCGTCTGTCACGGGGGTGACAGCAGCCTCCCCCGGAGACACCCCCCTCCGGCAGCAGACAGCACGGCCAGCCGTCACACGGCGCCTCTCTCACCCCGGGAACAGCAGCCTAATTGCCGGAGCCGTTTAGTCACCAGCCGCAGTGGTGCATTCGCTAATGAAATGTTTCACGCCGCTTGGCTCCGGGAGCGGAGGAGGGAGAGAGCGCCCCCGCCCCCCAGCCATCCATCCAGGGAAGCCATCGCTGTTCCTTCCTCGGGAGGCTGGCTGTTATCTGCGGGAAGCAGACGCGGCCGGGAGGACTCGGCGGGCCCTCCGTGCGCGGCTGATGAGGTGGCTCCGAAGGCGATGCCGGAATCAGGGACGTGGTTCACGCCGGCCCTGGTCTCCGGGCTTCTCTCCGCAACCATCACCCCTGTGCGGCCGCCCCCCCCCCCCCCCCCCCAACACCAGGCCGTTGGGGCGCATGGCCGGGCCCGGAGGTGCCGCTGTAACCAGTCACACCCCGGCAACCAGCAGGCGGCCCCGGTGGCCATAGGGAGCCCAGGAACTGGGAAGAGGGGGGGAGGCGGCAGCGGGGAGAGGAGGACAGCCCTTTGGAGTCGGAGTCTCGGCTTGGATTCCATCAGCCAGCGGGAAGCGGGCTCTGGGGTGGATGGGTGGCCCGTGGGGACTGTGGCTGTGGGAATGGCATTGCTCAGAAGTTAGGGGCTCCCCTGTGGTCGGCTCCTGCCATGTCGTGGCCGTCCAACCCGTGACGTTTTTTGGGAAGCCCTGGGGTGTCTGGGAAGTCCTCGGGTGTTTACAGAAGCCCTCGGGTGCCTATGGAAGCCCTTGGGTGTCTATGGAAGCCCTCAGGTGTCTATGGAAGCCCTCGGGTGTCTACGGAAGTCCTCGGGTGTCTACGGAAGCCCTCGGGTATCTACGGAAGCCCTCGGGTGCCTATGGAAGCCCTCGGGTATCTACGGAAGCCCTCAGGTGTCTATGGAAGCCCTCGGGTGTCTACGGAAGCCCTCAGGTGTCTATGGAAGCCCTCGGGTGTCTACGGAAGCCCTCGGGTGTCTAGGGAAGCCCTCGGGTATCTATGGAAGCCCTTGGGTGTCTACGGAAACCCTCGGGTGTCTAGGGAAGCCCTCGGGTGTCTAGGGAAGCCCTCGGGTGTCTACAGAAGCCCTCCCTCCGGCATTGAGTCTCTGCTGTGGAAGGGGAGTGAGATTCTCCCTCTTACCGCTAGGGGGCAGCACGTGGCTGGGCTTGGTCAACGGATTCTTGGTCCAGGAATTTTGAATCTACGGCCCCTGTGGCAGGGCGGCGGGTGGCTTTGGTGTCTTTGCTGTGGCAGCTCCTTGCCCAGGCCTTTCCGGCCACCTGGACTCTCGGAGCTCCTCGTGTCTTCCCGACAGCGGGTCCGTTTCTGTTGCTTGTGACCAAGAAACCCGACCGCCCCCAACAAGCTTCTCATGGGCTTTGCCTCGGGGGAAGGAGGCGAGGCGCTTTACCGACACCCTGCCTCAATGACACGTTAACCTGGGGTCCACACGTTGGCCACGGGGAAGCAGACTTGCTCTCAGGGACGGTGTTCGGAGAGGATGCAGAGGGAATTCCCCCCGGGAGGCCCACATTCAGCCGTAGCCCCCACACCCATCCCTGTTCTTGTGGCCCCATAGGAAGAGACTTCCCGGACCTGCAGGCACAGCGTGTGCAGTGACTGAGAGCAGCACCACGTGGTCTGGGAAAGGCAGGCATCGGAGCCAGATGCCCCGCTCGCTTGCAAGCCCAGCTCTGACCCTAAACTCCTCAGTGCTTTGCCCTCTCTCTGCTTTAGTGCCTAATCTGTAACCGGGGACTAACGATGAGTTAACTCTGCAGCGTGGGGGCCGATGATACATTGTATCTATCAACGGGATACAAACTTGCAGCCGCTCCCAGCGCAGGGCTCATTGCCTTCTCTCTTCTTCTGTGGGCCACACAGCAACACGCCTCAGAGTTACTCAACACGGCCCGCGAGACTGCAGGGCGGTGGCTTCCTCCCAGAGAGGGGGTTGGGTCGTTCGGAGTCTCACAGCTGGGATGCAGAGCTCGGCAAGTTGGGCTCAGGGGCCCCCCTGAGTCCTGGGCAGGCAGAGCACCCTGACCCCCCCACCCATCCACCCACGGTTTCCCTCGGGGAGAAGGAGCCTGGACGGACGCTCACCTGCCTGGGTGTCTCCGGGGTCCGGTCCCTGCAGGACACCTGGTGGCTGTTAACTGCGAGCGGGACCCGTTCTCCAGCGGGCCCGCCTGGGCTTGTGGGTCTGGAGGCAGGAAGTCCCCAAGAGGGAGCAGGGGCAGGGCTCTGAGACCCAGGGGTGCACCTGACACGGGGCCACGTGGACTAACGCAGGCGATGAAGCCGCCGCATCCCAGGGTCGGGGAAGAGGAGGAGCTGGGCGTCCTATTGAAGATGGCGCTCGCAGGAGACACAGCTCGCCGTGTGCTCAGCCTGTCCCACCGGTGATACAGGGACCCACAGGCCGGAGACAGCCTGGCCTCACCACTCGGGGCCCGAGAAGCTGGTCCTGAGCCCGGAGCTGGGCCCGTGGACTGCGTCCAGGCCCGATTCTGCACCTCGGGGCTGTCTCCCGTGTCCCGTCCCTACGGAGCCCGGCAGGACACGTGTGTGCCCCCCTGTGCTCATGCCAAGAACATGCAGGTCCAACCGTAGCCCGTGTCATCCAGCGTGCTGCCAAGAGGGGGTCCTTCTCTTTGGGGACCCCCGGGCGAGGGGGCTAAGGTGCGACGTGCCGACCCCACACGAGACAGAGCAAGCCTGCGGCTCCCGGCTCTGTGTCTGGAGGCCTGGGTGTCCCGGCCGGCGGTGTCCGCACTGGCCCCGCCGCTCACACACCTCTGCGGCCGGCGGTGTGGGTCTTCGCGGCGGCATCGCGCCCAGTGGCTCCCGGGTGCCCAGGGCACGGGGGTGCAGAGCAGGGGCTGCGTCCGGTCTCCCGGGCTGAGGGCTCCGTGACGCAGAACCGGAGCCCCCGCCCGCAGGCCCCCGAGTCCCCTCGGAAGAGTCCTTGCCCGCAGCTGACCTTGGGCAGCCGCGCAGCAGACACAGAGGGTGCCAGACGCTAGGAGGACGGCTATCGATCAGGTCTGCAGGGAGGCGGCGGCGGAGTCGTAAATGCTTATTAATGGCCTGAGACGCGAGGGATGCTGGGCTTCTGGCAGGAAGATAAAGGGTGCGGAGCGAGTTAAAGAATCAGAATCTACAGCCTTCGCCCTGGGAAGGCCGGCTGCCCGACCCGACTGTGGGTCGGAATCAAGGGTGGTGGGGGAGGGGGCTTTTATTACTATTTTAAAAAATATATTTTTATTGATTTCAGAGAGGAAGGGAGAGGGAGAGAAAGAAACATCCATGATGAGAGAGAATCACGGATCGGCTGCCTCTTTCACGCCCCCCACTGGTGGGGATCGGGACTGCAACCCGGGCTTGTGCCCTGACCGGGAATCCAACCGAGACCTCCTGGTTCCTAGGTGGATGCTCAACCCCTGAGCCACGCCGGCCGGCTGGGCCCCTTTGAGTTGGGGGCCTGGAGACTGTAGGCTCTGAGGGACCAGGGCCTCTAGGGACCTGCCTCCTGCGGCGGTTACCCGGCTGCAGTGAGGGGCGCACAGGGGTCGTGCTCCTCGCTGGGGGTGCAGATTGCGCTCAGGGCCGGATCTATATATGGGCATGCGCGTGGCCGCAGGCTACGGGACCGCCCCACTGCCCATCAGCGGGCGGAGAATTCCCATCGCTCCTATTGACCGTGTCTGTTCCTGGACGGGCCTGGAGGCGACCTGGGAACTGTTTGCAAAGCCCGCAGGGTGCTCAGTACCGCTGGGAGTGCCCCACCTGGCGGGGGACGCGGGGACGGCACCTTCCCTCCCTCCCCCCTCTCCCCTCCCCCACCCCCACCCCTCGCATCCCACGCGCCACCTCCCCAAGGAGCCAGCGGCTACGCGGGAAGGGTCCCCGCAGGTCACCCCGCGGCCCTGCCTCCGGGGAGCCCCTCTCCTGCCGGTGGAGGGGCGCTGAGGCCCAAGGGGCGGCCAGGGCTTGTGGGGACGCTGGTGGGTCTGTCCTGCTCTCTGTCTGCATTGGGGACCTTCAGGGAAAGGGTTGGTGCGCATGGCCTGGGTGTGTTACAGTTTCGAGTTGGTTACATGTTGTGAGGGGGGGGGGTGTCACCTCTCTAGCAGCCCAGCGCCCGCCAATCCCCTTGTAGGTTTATTATTATTGTTGTTGTTGTTGTTGTTGCGGGAGAGACACACGGAGGTGAGAGACGCACAGAGGTGAGAGACACACGGAGGTGAGAGACACACAGAGGTGAGAGACACATGGAGGAGAGAGACATATGACGGGTTGCCTCCTCGCGTGCAGGGTCAAACCTGCAGCCCAGGCCGGTGCCCTTGACTGGACTCGAACCCGGGACCCTTCAGTCCGTGGGCCATGCTCTACCCACTGAGCCACATCAGCTAGGGCTCCCCCTGTAAGTTTAGCTGCCTGGGGCCTTCACCCAGAGGCCACGGTCCTGGGGTTCCCGGCGCCCCCAAATCCTCATGCTTAGGCCCAACCCTAGCTCCAGGGGAGACCTTCTTTGGAACCGGGGCCTCCGCAGGTGCAACCCGTTCGGATGGAGCCGCGCTGGCCCTCGCCGCCCCCCGCCCCCCGCGCCCCCGCGATGCCGGGGTTCATAAGCGAGGAGGAACCGTGGACAGACACCCGCACGCCGCGTGGGAAACCCCGTGGAGGCAGAGGCCGGGGTGGAGTCTCTCTCCCAGCCCCGCGGGGAGCCAGCCCCGCCCGGACCCCGACTTGCAGCCTCCGAGGGGGTGGGGTTGTCTGTGGGCCAAGCCCCCAGGGCGTGGGCCTTGGTCGGAGCCCAGGGAAGCGATGCCCGTGGGGGGCCAAGGGCGTGGGTAGCTCAGGGCAAGGAGAGGCCGCGAGAAGCCGGGGCCGCCACTGGGGGGCGCTGGCGGCCTGCTCCCCGCGGGGCTCGGGGCCTGGTCCCCCGGTAGCAGGTGCGCCCCTCCCCTCCCGGCAGGAGGGCCCGCAGGTGGCGGCAATGAGGAGCCGAGGCAGGTGTGGGAGACGCGGCTGAGCGCTGGCTTTATTCGCGGGGAGAGGCGCCCCGTTGGAGGAGCCGCCGTGGGCGCAGCCTTTCCCGTCTTTCCCTCCTCCGCTCTGGGCACAGGCCGCGGGCAGCGATGTCCTCGCTCCAGGCCCAGCGACAGACGCCTTCCTGACTGTCCGGGGAGCACACCGCTGCCTCCGTCCGTCCCTCAGCTTCTGGGGAGAGACCTGACCGGGAAGAATTATTTCCCCAGTTTAAGAAAAGGGGTGCGGTTTGCGCTCTGGGTCAGGGGGGCAATCCGGGTGTCCTGCCTGGAGGCGGCGGCGGCAAACCCACTGTCTTCTGTCAGGGATGCTCAGGTGGGAGCGCCCTTTGGCTAGAGTGTCTGAATGTTCAAAAGGCTCAAACATCCAGATTTTTGTGTGTGTGTGTGAAATGGGCAAAGTGCTAGATATTGACTTGTCCTTTCTAAAACTCACAGCGACCCGGAAGTGACCTCCTGTGCAGTTACTCCCCTCGCCACCCCCTACTAGCTGCCAGGTGCAGAGAGCAGGCCTGGGCCTGTCCCAGCCGCCGGTGGGCACGTAGTCGGTGCCCAGGAAGCACCCCTGGGAAGACGCGATACAGTTGGCACCCGGAGGGCATTGGGCGCAGCCCCCTTGTTGTGTGGAACCGTCCGGGGGCTGCGTTGTCAGAGGAGCCTGCAGCCCAGGCGTTTCCGCCCGGACCGGTCACCCAGGCCACGGGCGCACACAGGAAGTTGCCATCGGAAAGGGCGGGAGAGCCAAAGGCAGGACGGAGCCTGTCCCCGCCGCAGCCGGAGGGAGGGAGGCCGGGGGCCGCCCGCCTCGGCTCTCCCAACGCCATCCGTCAGCGGGCGCTGAGCGGAGCCCCTTGATTGATCTGTGAGCCCGCAGGTCCCGAAGGAGAGGCGCTGGGAGCCGGAGGATGCGGTCTGTCACCCCGCCTCGCGGTGCAGGGCGCGGGGGTAATTGCATTGCGCGCCGGGACCCTTGGGCCTGGAGGTCCGGCCGCGGAAGCCGCAGCGTGGCCACCCTGGGGACCCCCTGACCGAGGCCGGCGCCGCGCAGGGTCAGCCACCAACACGCGGGGGCGGCCTCTGCCTGCGCAGCCGGAGGGTTTATAAATCCATGTGACACCTGCGACCTGCGTCCCATACATTGTTTCTGCTCCCAGATTGGGGGGGGGGGGGGGGCGGGCAGCGGCTGCGGCAGGAAATGAACAGCACGTGGGTGAGCCCGGAGGAGCAGGGGGACCAGGTCACCCACAGGGGCCACAGTGAACCCCCAGGCGGAGGAGGTGAGGCAGCTGGGGAAGGGCCTGGGGCTGCGGGGGGCTGAGGGGCAGGCCCAGAGCTCAGCGCGTGGGAGTGGCCGGTAGGGGGAGCGAGCGCTGAGGGTCAGGAGAACTCAGCTACAGGCAGAGAGCGAGGGAGATGGGGGGGGGCAGCGAGGGAGATGGGGGGGCAGGGAGGGAGATGGGGGGCGGGAGGGAGACTCACAGAGAGACACGGAGGAGAGGCGGGAGGAACTGGAGAGGGAATTGGAGAGAGAGCGAGTGACAGAGGAAGGCGGAGGGAGACAGCACTGGTGTGAGGCGTGGCCGGACCTGCTGCGTCCCCTCCCCCCTCCCCCCTCCCCCCCAGCTCTCGCATCTGCTGGGCAAGGACTCACCCCCCACATCCCTCGCGTGGAGCTGAGTCCCCCTCACCTCGGTGGGCACAGGCGTTCAGGACCACCCCAGCCTCGCAGACCCACTCAGGCGCTGCAGTCGGCCCGCTCGCTCTCCAAGGTCACGGGCCGTGCATTCTGCCGTGTGCCGGGGGGCGGGGGGGGGGGCAGCGGGCACAGGCTCCCTGCCCGACCGCCTTACACACCCAGAGGCCCAGCCCTCCTCCCCCTGCACACGCCACAGGGACGCCCACGCCCGTGTCCACAGCCCCGGCCCGGGGACCCGCGTCACTGTCCGGGCACCACAGGGCCGCCTCTTCCTTCCGGAGAATCGGGGACCGAGCGTCAGCATGGACCCTCGCGACCACTGTCCACGCTCAGACCAGCTCCTTCCGGGGCAGCCAGCCTGGAAGGCCGCCCGGAGGCCTCCTCAGGGACCCCCCACCTGGGAGCCGGCAGAGACCCCGTGAGACCGGTGCATGCTGGGAGCTGCCCATGGCCCACAGGGACCCGGCCCCTGGAGAGGCAGGGTGCAGGGAGGGCGCGTCTGAACCAGGTGCAGCTGCTGAAGTGAGACCTCGGTTCTCTGGACCTGAGTGAGGTCTGGGCCGGCGTCCCCGGCGGACAGGGGAGGAAGCTCTGACTCGCTGGAACGGAGGGCTCTGTCTGTCCGTCTGTCCTGGGCACCGGTTACGAAGGTGCCGGGGCCCTCACGCGCCCTGGTGCGCCTCTGCCTGGCTCTGCCTTTGGGAGATAGTAGCCGGTGATCACGCCCCCCAGGGCCGGCGGTGCCCCCCAGGTCCCGCCACCCACGTCCCCAGCGACCACTTCCGCTCGACCCCAGGTCAGCGTTCCTCCCTCGTCCACACACTGAGCGGCGGACCCACGCGGATTTCACACCCGATCCCCTGATTAGAGGTGGGGGGAGGGGGCACTCGTCCCTGGAGGCTCTCAGACGCTCAGAGATCCAGGATGCTTTTCTCTCCCCAGTTTCAACCATCCTGCCACGCGTGCGCCTCACCACGGGCTCCGGACGGGGGGACACGGGCGTCCAGGGGAATCAGGCCTCCCCGCGGAGCCAGGGGTGTTCCCTGGACTCTGTTGACAGCGTCGCCTGGGTCTTGTCCTGTCATTCCTTCCTCCCGCTGGGGGGCACCCTGGCCGCCCATCCCCACATTAAAGGCGAAAAGGTGAGTGAGAACCATTGTCCGTGCGCGCGCGCGTGGGCTACGCGTCATCCCGGAGGATCCCTTCCACGTAGCCGCATGCGCCCTGCTCCCCGGCGTCCAGGGCCGGGCAGACCCAGCCCGAGCCTCCCTCACCGCCCGTCCCTGGGGCGCACGCGGGGCCCCTGTCCTCCGGGGAGGAGACGGAGGTGAAGGTGGTGAAGGTCACCCTCCTCCTCTTGGAGGTGGGGGACGTGGGTGGCTCGCTCTCCCCGTCGCTCCGGTGGTGGTTGCCCGCGGGTCCGCACAACAGCTGCCCGTTGGCGCTGTTCTGGGTACTGAGCAGGTACTTGCTCTCCTCCAGGTCCAGGCCCCTGTCCGTGGTGCTGATGGGCTCGTCCGGGGCGAAGTGGAGGCGGCTCTCCAGCAGCTCCGCCCCCTGGCTCAGCCCCACCCAGTCGTGGGCGTGGCTCAGCCCCTCCTGCTCCTCCAAGGGCACCTGCTTGCGCCGGTACCTGAGGGCGAAGGTGGCGCAGTTGACCAGGAAGACGAGGATGGCCAGGCAGAAGACGCCCAGCAGCGCGTACATGCCGATCTCCAGGTCGCTCATCCCCTTGGAGGCCTGCGCGAGGTCGCTCGCGTCCGCGTCCGCGTCGCCATGGCTCCCGGGGGGCTCGGCCTGGGCTGGGAAGCCGGGGAGGTGGGTGGGGACGGTCTGCAGGCTGCCCCGGCCATCGGAGAGGCCCTCCCAGCCCTGGTTCCTCCGCAAGGCCGACCTCTCCGTGGTCGTGGGCCCCCTCCCTGCCGCGGGGCCCACGGAAGCAGACGCGCTGCTGAGCGCCGTGCCCTCGGGCCCGTCCCGCTCCTGCGGGGGCCTGCGGGGCCGCCGGTCACTGCCCTGCGTCTCCAGGTGCGCGCCCGCCCCCGCGTGTCTGCTGGCGCTGGTGTTGGGGTGGGCGGCGTCGGTCTGGCCGAATTTCACCCTGACGGCGGCGGTGCCCGCGGCCAGCACGCCCTTCCGCTTGGACTTCTGGCAGGACTCGCTGATGGCCATCTCGACCCTGACCAGGGCGCCCTGCCCCTCGGACTCCGCGACGAGGACGGGCCACTTGGAGTCGGGGTCCTGGCGGATGGAGACCACCTGCTGGTCCCCGGAGGTGGCCGTCAGCGAGAAGTCTCCCGCCGCGTAGATGTCCAGGGGCGTGACGGCGCCGTCGCTGAACTGCACCCAGCAGCTGAGGGCCGCCTCCTGTGGGGGAAGGCGAGTCCGTCAGGTGGGCCCGGGAGCAGCGGGCACCACGTCACACACACGGTGGACAGACAACGTGACAGCAAAGGAAAAGCGTGTGAGCCGCGCAGAAGCAGGAGGTGAGCAGACCTAAGAGCAGGAAAGAAAATCCACTCCCACACGAGGTCACTGAACTGGCAGTGACGGCCCAGGGGCCAGGGGACACCCCACACCACGAGCCCACCACCTGCGCGGGCAGTGAGGGTCACCCAAACCTCCATGTTCCTCCCAGGAGGCAATGGGTCTCACCTCTGAGGAGAGAGGGGTCTCGCGTGTGCAAACCCCTGCTAACAGTGTGACCTCACCTGCACTCTGACCCCACCTGCACTCTGACCCCACCTGCACTCTGACCCCACCTGCACTCTGACCCCACCTGCACTGTGACCTCACCTGCACTGTGACCTCACCTGCCCTGTGACCTCACCTGGGGTGTGACCTCACCTGCACTGTGACCTCACCTGCACTGTGACCCCACCTGCACTGTGACCTCACCTGCCCTGTGACCTCACCTGCACTGTGACCTCACCTGCACTGTGACCTCACCTGCACTGTGACCCCACCTGCACTGTGGCCTCACCTGCACTGTGACCTCACCTGGGGTGTGACCTCACCTGGGGTGTGACCTCACTTGGGGTGTGACCTGCCCGTGCGACCCCACCCTGCGGCGTCCCCGCCTCGGTACCTGCTGGGGCCGCTGCAGCAGCTCCTGAGCCACGGCCGTGGCGAAGATGGCTCTGTTGCTCCCCGGGCTGAGCTGCAGGGAGAGCGACAGGCCGGCCACCACCTGCACCCCCAGGTCGGTGACGGCGACCTTCTCGTCCAGCACGGTGATGGTCTTCTCAGCCAGGATGGCGTCCGACAGGGGCGACAGGACCTGGAAAGGGGACCGCATGGCAGGGCGGAGCCTCTGTGGCCCCAGCAGCTGCTCCAGCGGCAGGAGGACGCCCGGGCGGGGCACCGAGCGGGGCACGCGGAAACGGCGCTTTCTGGGGTCTTCTTCCCCAAACTGTGCCCTGCCCGGGGAACGTCCCTGTCCTTTTAAATAACAGCAAGATGGGAAGGACTGGACAGGGTGGGACGTGGCCCCCCGCCCACCACGGAGAGGACCTGCTGGCGTGAAAGAGGCGGGGAGCGCCCAGCCGGCAGGGCTCCGTGCTGGAGCATCGTCCCACGCACCAGGAGGTCACAGTTCCATTCCCCACGGCACAGGCCCTGTTGCAGGCTCGGTCCCCAGTAGGGGGCGTGCAGGAGGCACGATGTTTCTCCCTCATTGATGCCTCCCTCTCTCTCTCTCTCTCTCTCAAAACCAGTACAAACATAATACTTAAAATATAAGGAAAAGAGGGGCGCCCTTGCCCTTGGGGCCGTCTTACCTGCAGGGTCGTCATCCCGAGCTCCTGGCCCACCAGCACCTGCCCGCCCTGCAGCCGGGCGATCCGGGGCTCCTCCACCTGCATGAACTCACGCACCAGCTCCGTGACGTCCACCTGCCAGTCGGAGCCCAGCAGGTGGGCCAGGGGGCCCCCAGGGTCAGCTGGTTCGGCCACAAACTGCGTCAGGACGCGCACCATGGCGTGCTGGTACTGCAGGGCGCAGCCCCGCCCCCGCCTCTCCTCCTCTTCCTCTTCCTCGCTGTCCCCAGCTGGCCTGGCAAAGGGTCCGTTCAGTTTAGCAGATCCTGACTCCGGGGGCCAGTGGTCAGGGGCTGCGTGGAGGGCGGGGCTTGCCTGGGGGCGGGGCTGTGCGTGGGGGCGGGGATTGTGGAGGGCGGGGCTGTGTGTGGAGGGCGGGGCTGTGGGGGGCGGGGCTTGCCTGGGGCGGGGCTGTGGGGGGCGGGGCTTGCCTGGGGCGGGGCTGTGGGGGGGCGGGGCTGTGCGTGGAGGGCGGGGCTGCATGGAGGGTGGGCCTGTGTGAAGGGCGGAGGGACGCAGTGGCCCCAAAGTCGCCCCCTTCCCAACTGTGCCCCCTGCCTGTTCCCACTCAGACACCCCCCTCCCCCCGCACACTGACGTGGGTTCCTGACGGGGTCCCCACCTGCTGTTGGGGGCGACGGGCACCCTCCAGCCCTTGATCTGGTTGAGCTCGGCGTCCGAGACCTCGATGTGCAGCGGGAGCCGGGGCGCCCACACCGTCATCGCCAGGGGCGCGCTCAGGTGCTGGTAGGCGAAGGTCACGGCCGCCGCCACCTTGCCCTTCATCTCCTTCCCGTTGACGAAGACGTGGTCGCACCCGTCGGACACCTGTGGGGGGAGGGGCAGGGGGCCCGTGAGTCCCCGTCGTGTCCCACGGCCACGGCCACAAGGGAAGGCGTTTCTGTGGTCCGTGTCCCGGGGCCTTTCCGCAGGAACCTCCTGCTGGGGGGCGTGGCTGGGCCCGGCTCCAGGGGGCCCGGGCCGGGCACCCACACATCCTGGCGGACAGACAGCGAAGGGGTCCCCGCGGGGGCCGCGGGCAGAGCGCCCTGTCCAGGCCCGACCCCTCTGCTCCTCCAGCCCCTGGTCACCCCGCTCATTCCAGGCTTCAAGGTTCCAACCCAGAGAGGAGCTGGAGAAACGCTGGTCGGGGGAGCCCCTGAGACCAGCTCCTCCCCTCTTGTTCCAATATGACCAGTTGTGGCCAGGCC
The DNA here is from genome assembly GCF_027574615.1 of Eptesicus fuscus. Lineage (NCBI taxonomy): Eukaryota > Metazoa > Chordata > Mammalia > Chiroptera > Vespertilionidae > Eptesicus > Eptesicus fuscus. Next base: position 28,193,083 of record NC_072495.1, read on the forward strand.
GGCGTGGCTCAGTGGCTGAGCGTGGACCTAGGAACCAGGAGGTCACCGGTTCGGGTCCCGGTCAGGGCACAGGCCCGGGTTGTGGGCTCCGTCCCCCGTGTGGGCGCCCAGGAGGCAGCCAATCCCTGATTCTCTCTCATCTTTGATGTTTCTCTCTCTCTCTCCCTCTCCCTTCCTCTCTGAAACCAATAAAAACATATCTTAAAGAAACACGACCAGGTGTGCGAGCAGAAGGATTTCCTCGATCCCACTTCACAACGCTGACGGCTGGAAGCGGCCGTCCATTCCAGCTCCCCACCCGTCTCAGGCTGGAACCACGGCTGTGTTTCTGACTCCGACGTGCAGGGCCCGGCACTTATGAGAATTTAATGCCATCTCCTTTTTTCTGCGTAAATGCGGCACGAGTATAAATCTTAGTTAAATATCGCCAGTACTTGTGGGGAAATTTATGTTTTCATGTTCTGCTCTGTTTTTTTTTTTTTTAAGAGCTAGAGCTAAGGAGATTAAAATGCGTCCCACCCTCCCCCCATTTAAACTCAGCCTCCAGGAATATTTATTTGCATCCGTCTAGGCGTCGCCTCTTCGGACTTGGTTTTTATCCGGGGCAAAACAGGTAACAGCACAACAGTGGTGACAAGGAAACGCTGGCCGCGAGGCACCTGGTTAGATGCTTCGCCCACCGAATCCTCGCCGGGAGTCTGGTGGGGGGGCACCGTTACCCCATTTTCCAGACGACAAACTGAGGCACAAGGTCCCTTCGCTGTCAGGGACGTGTCCCGCTGGCTAACGAATGGGAGACGACTTTACCTCCCTCGTGGCATCTGTTAACGTTTATATGTATACTCGAGGGTGTTTCTCTCTCTCTCTCCCTCTCAATTCCTCGCTGAGATGAATAAAATAGCCTCCTAATAAATAAAGAGGTAATATGCAAATTGACCATCATGCCCTCGCACAAGATGGCCTCCCCCATGTGGTCAAAGATGGCTGCCACAAGATGGCCGACAGGGGTGGGCAGTTGTGGGCCATCAGGCCAGCAGGGGAGGGCAGTTGGGGGGGACCAGGCCAGCAGGGGAGGGCAGTTGGGGGGGACCAGGCCTGCAGGGGAGAGCAGTTGGGGGTGACCAAGCCTGCAGGGGAGGGCAGTTGGGGGGGACCAGGCCTGCAGGGGAGGGCAGTTGGGGGCAACCAGGCTGGCAGGGGAGGGCAGTTAGGGGTGACCAGGCCAGCAGGGGAGGGCAGTTGGGGGGGACCAGGCCTGCAGGGGAGAGCAGTTGGGGGTGACCAGGCCTGCAGGGGAGGGCAGTTGCGGGGGGACCAGGCCTGCAGGGGAGGGCAGTTGGGGGCAACCAGGCTGGCAGGGGAGGGCAGTTAGGGGTGACCAGGCCAGCAGGGGAGGGCAGTTTGGGGGGGACCAGGCCAGCAGGGGAGGGCAGTTTGGGGCAACCAGGCCAGCAGGGCAGGGCAGTTGGGAGGGACTGGGCCAGCAGGGGAGGGCAGTTGGGGGGGACGGGGCCAGCAGGGGAGGGCAGTTTGGGGCAATCGGGCCAGCAAGGGAGCAGTTAGGCATTGATCATCCTGGCAGGGGAGTGGTTAGGGGTGATCAGGCTGGCAGGCAGGCAAGCGGTTGGGAGCCAGCCATCCTGGATTGTGAGAGGGATGTCTGACTGCCCTGTGGGATCGGGCCTAAACTGGCAGTTGGACATCCCCTGAGGGGTCCCAGATTGGAGAGGGTGCAGGCTGGGCTTAGGGACAACCCCCCCCCCCCCCAGTGCACAAATTTTCTGCACTGGGCCTCTAGTGTGTATGTATGTGTATATATATATAATCCTTGGACTTGCACCCTCTGACATAGAACACAAGCTAACGTCACCATGTTCTTTTGTTTGGGGGACAGAGGAGAGGGAAAACGCAGGAAAGTGCTTGGACTTTTCTGACCCGTGAACGGGCAATAAAAACATGGCAACAGCCAGCTGACAAATAGAGTCTCCTCGCACGGCCATCGTCCATCACGCCGGAGGCTGGGCCCGTGAAATACGGTGACGGCCGTCTCCAGCCTCCACGGCCTCCCTCCCTGCAGCACCGAGCCACCCGCCCGCCCCTGCTCGTGACACACGGAGGCCCCGTCACCGCACCCCCCTCCCGCCCTGCCCCAGCTCTGAGCCAGCGGGTGCTTTCAGGGCCGGAACTGTGCGGTGAGCCCGAGGCTGGGTCCCAGTGTAGTTCGGAAAGGGAGGGAGGGGGGGAAATCAAATTCTCCAAGACTTGTTTTTCATTTGCTTCTCTCCTACGTTCCCTACAGCAGCCCGGCTGTCAGCAACGGGCAGAAGTAACAGCCTCGTCCCCGGAGACAAAAAGGCAGCGAAGTCACGAGGGTCCCTGTTCTCCTTAGGGAAGAGGGAAGGCGTTTGCCGGGGAAATTGTCAGCTTTCCCCGAGAGCTACGACTGTGGCTTCTTTCTTTCTTTTCTTTTTTGTAAGAGAACGCTTATTTGGTAAATCAGAGGTGGAAGCAGGAGTTCCCAGAAGAAATGGGCTCGGGAAGCGAGTTCCAGAGGCAAAGGAAGGAACCTTGTGGTTCGGGAGGGAGGGAGGTGATGTGAGGAGCCAGGGAGTGAGGAGGGGGGAGGAGAAGGGGGAGAGAGGGGAAGGGGGAGGGACAGGCACGGGGAGCTCCGGAGGGAGGGGCACTGGGTCCTCCGTCCTAAGGGCTTTTTAAAAATATATATATATATTTTATTGATTTTTTTCAGAGAGAGAGGAAGGGAGAGGGATAGAGAGCTAGAAACATCGATGAGAGAGAAACATCGATCAGCTGCCTCCTGCACACCCGCTACTGGGGATGTGCCCGCAACCAAGGTACATGCCCTTGACCGGAATCGAACCCGGGACCCTTCAGTCTGCAGGCCGACGCTCTATCCAATGAGCCAGACCAGCTAGGGCCGCCCTAAGGGCTTTAAGGGGGAGATTTTAGGGGAGGCCCCAGGGGAAGGTCTCAGTAGAACATTCAGCAGCTCCCCAGGTGAGTCCTTTCTGGGTCAGGATCTCCCCTGATTGGTTGGCGGCACCAGGGTGGGGGTGGGGGGTCCCTATCCTAGGCAGCTGGTCCCAGGTGCGGTACCAATGACATCATCCTAACGAGGCAGCAGGCCCCCCCCCCCACCCCCCAGCTGCCTCAGTTACAGACCATCCTCCCCGGCAACACACGGCGCTCCGTCTCCCTCGCTCCCTGGAATCCGCACCCTCACTTTCAGCATCTACTGCCGTCTCGTCCCAGAACCTTCCAGAACCTTCCCGAGCCCCAGTCTCCCCCAGGCGCCGGGGTGCAGGGCACGTGTCTGCAGAGCCCACAGCACCGGGGCCGGGGCCGTGCCTCAGAGCTGGGCTCACAGGGCAGTCACACGGCGGGGGCGTCACTTGCCTTGATGACGCCTTCGTCGGCCGACCTGCACTCCACGGCCCGCAGCAGGTCGGTCACGGTGCCGTCCTCCTCCACCGAGACCACCTTCACCGGCACGGCCACCGCCTTCCCCGTGAGGCCCGCCGTGTTCAGGACCTCCGCCTCCTGGAAGACCAAGCACAGGACCGGCCGTGAACCCTGACCCCCCGCAATGAACCCTGACCCCCGGTTCCTGGTTCGACGCTCCGTCACTGAGCCCTGCTAGCCGGCGCTCCTCCCCTTCTTACGGGAATGGAACAATCTTACCAAGGTCAGAGCGCCCCCCCCCCCCCGTGAACAGGTGACGTTGGTGAAGGGGTCGGTCACAGATGCACACAAGGTCACCCCCCCGCCCTCTCCCCGTGGCCGCCCGTTCCACGCAGGCCACACTTTCTACGTGGCTGACGATGTCCCGAGGGTCCCCGTGAACCTGAAGAACATGCCATCGGACACCTCTTGGGACGTTAGGGTTCGCCAGCGCCCCCTGGGGTTCCGGGAGGACAGGTGACCCCTGGCCCCTCACTCCGGGCCACTTTCTGTCGTCTCAGCCGGTATGATTCGGTTCTGGGCTGGCGTCCTCTTTCGACTACTGATCATTTTAACAGACGTTCCTCTCATCAGGAGACAATGTGCTGACCCCGGAGTGGCTGAACGTTATGAGAGAATCACTGACCGGCTGCCTCCTGCACGCCCCCTCCTGGGGATGGAGCCCGCAACCCGGGCCTGTGCCCTGACCGGGAACCGAACCCTGACCTCCTGGTTCCTAGGTGGATGCTCAACCCCTGGGCCACGCCGGCCGGGCTGTGTGCATGTTTTAAACAGCCGCTCCTCGTGTTGGGAACAGCAGGCCCCGTGCCCCATGCCCGTGACAAGTGACAGGGACGGCGTGTGTGCGTGCCCTCAGCATGTGCCAGGGACCGACCAGGATCCACGCTGACACGGCTCTTACAGACGGCTGTGCCTCCCGCCCGACGGCTACGCGGGGACCTCGGCGCGAGTGGGTGAGCGACGTCTGCGGGTAGAGGCCTCTTCACGTCCTGGGTGTTTGCTCTTTGAAACCGGGGGGCTCCTGCCTGTCCCTTCCCCTACACGGCTGCCCCCCTTCTCCCCGTCACCACAGCACAAGGCATGTCCAATTGTCAAAGGCGTCAGAACCACCGCCCCCCGGCCGGGAGCAGCCGGGAGCAGCCGGGAGCAGCCGGGTTCCCGTACACGAAAATGAGAAATTAATTCAGCTGGCCCGGAACCGACAGAGGGAACCGACATCAAAGGGCTTCCTACCACATCGGAGCGAAGCGTGTGGGGCTGGGAGCGGGTGTCATCTTGGTTCGCACCCCCCTCCTCCCGCCGCAGAGGGGCTGCTGGGGTGCCGAGCCCTCTCCTGACCCGGAGGCCTCAGGCGGGGAGCCAGGTCTGATTACTTATGCCGGCAGCCAGCCAGCGCCGCGGATCCGGGACCTCGGAGAGTCCCGGAGTCATCCGTAGGCTCGGTCCCAGAATACTCGATGAGTTTTTTTCTCTCCTCCACCAGACAACTTCTTAATTATGTTGTCCTTAGGCTAATGCGAGGGCGGATTTGCATGCCTCGAGTTCACCCTAATGAGGAGGAGGGAGGGATGCAGGGAAGATTGCTCTGGGAGGCGGGGGACGTCCACCCGGGGCTTTAAGCCGGACACAGTCGCCCTGCGGTGACCCCGGCCCCAGGACGCCTGGCCACGGGCCTGCCCTGCGCGTCTGTCCCCCGCCTCCTGGTGGTGGGGTGACGGGGTGCTGCCTCGCAGAGGGACGGGTCGGTGTTGTTGCTGCTCCCCAGCCGCAGCCCGTCCGTCTCCGTGTCTTCCCCGTGGACAGGGCCCCGTCTCCGGGAGTCCCAGGCGGGCTGGCCCCTGAGGCTGGCCCCGGACCTCGCTGAGTCAGACGGAGCGGGGCCACGGGAGCTTGGCCACGGGAGCTTGGCGGGAAGGAAAACCATTCCAGGCCCTGCAGAGCGGCCGAGCTCACGGACACGGACCCACTGTCGCCTGTGAGCCTAGAGGGGCGTGTGTCCAGCAGAGCAGCGGGGTGACCAGGGCGTGTGGGGGCCACGTCGCCGTGGAAGGCAGCCCCCCCCCCGCCATGTGATCTCCTCCAGCATCGACGTGCCCCGCGCGGTCCTCTCCCCTGAGCACCCCACGTGCCCCTGCCCGCCTGACCTCTCCGCGGGGTTCCTCCCGCCGCGGGCGTCGCTCTCACGTCCCAAACCGTAACCGGTGCCGTGGGTGCCCTGGGGCTGCAGACAGAACCTCGGGCGCCATCTTTCACGTCTCCTTCCCTGGTCCCCATGGCGCTCCCGGCCCCGTGTCCCATCCCGTCAGCACCACGGACAGCGCGCCTGCCTTTCCTCCCCGCCACCTCCATTGCTATCACCTAAATCAGCCACCCCACCCCCCCCCCCCACCCCGCCCAGAGTCCCAGGGTCACGGGAGAGCCCGCCTTGCTCATGTTCCCCCCGAGTTCTGGCCGCTTTGGGGGATCACTTTCCCCAGGAGCCCATTGGCTGCCTGAACACACGGGGTGCCAGCTCCAGGGGGCGGGGCTTGCACTGCCCACGCCCAGTCCAGTGCTGACTATAGACACCTGCAGCTCTGACGTCAGCACGTCACATGCCCCACCCCCAGCACAGTGCTGACTGCAGGCACCTGCAGCTCTGACGTCAGCACGTCACGTGCGTCACGCCCAGCCCAGAGCTGACTGCAGGCACCTGCAGCTCTGACGTCAGCACGTCACGTGCGTCACGCCCAGGGCTCACCGGCACCCGCTGGAGTCGGTGTGAGGCCCTTTCAACCACTTGCCATGTCAGCAGGTCACCTGCCTGCGGCCATGTCCCCGCGGACCCTCCGTTCCCACTGGGTCAGCTCGCCCCCCTGGGTCCTCCTGCGTCTCCAGGCCCCGCGTTCACCGGCTGGAATGGGGAACCCCGCGTTCACCGGCTGGAGTGGGGAACCCCGCGCAGTCATCGAGCCGGAGGTGGGACAGGAGCCCCGCGGGCAACGTGGCCACGCTCGGTCGGTGGCTGTCGAGGTCCGAGGGGGAACGCGGGGGTGTGTGGCCGCCCTGGCCGGGTCCTCTCCGTGTCTCCCCTCCCGCCGCCATCCTTCTCTCTGATTTCATCCATGAAGCTGGACGTTGGCAGCAAGGGGGTGCGGCCGAGCAAGCACCCGCCCCGGCTGGTGCAGGGGCCGGAGGGGTGTCCGTCCCTCCGCCTCCCTGGCCCTGGAGTCGGGGGTGCGTGTGCAAACACAGGCTCTGAGACGCGGATTCCGCTAACCCCGCGGCACCAGGCGACTTAGGTAGGAGCTTGAGCACCGAGAGGAATTCATAAAACGACGGCAGGAAAAAATAAACACACGCCCCGCCCCTTTAAGGCCGCGCAGGAAGGCTGCTCACAATGGGAGGATGGAGATTAAAAGAAGGGAATTAAAATAAGGCTCGCCCTAAAGGGTGTGGCTCAGTGGATAGAGCATCGGCCTGCGGACTGAAGGGTCCCGGGTTCGATTCCGGTCAAGGGCATGCACCTTGGTTGCGGGCACATCCCCAGTGGGGGGTGTGCAGGAGGCAGCGGATCAATGTTTCTCTCTCATCGAAGTTTCTAACTCTCTAACCCTCTCCCTTCCTCTCTGTAAAAAATCAATAACATATATTAAAATAAATAAATAATAAGGCTCAAGGAACATGCTGCCGGCCATTTGCAAATCAGCCGAGGTTTGCAAAGCCAGGAAGCGGTGCTGAGACGTGGCCAGTCTTACGGCGCCCGAGCCGGGGCTCCTCAGCGGCTGCGGAAAGCGGGTCTTTTCGGGCTGGTTCGGTTCTCGAGGGCTGGTGCCCGTGCCCACGCCCCGGGCTCGAGGAAACACATCTGGGCTCGCCTTGGAGGTGCACAGCTGGGGCCTTGAAAAATCTCCGTTTCTCCAACGCGTGATGTATCACGACCTGCCGCCCATCCGTTCTCTCCTGCCCGGTCACAGCATCCGTCTTGCTTTACGGCTCCCTTTCCAAGACGAAGCCCATTTCACGAAGTGTCCCATTCTCCTCCACATCTCTGTGACATGCGGGCCGCACACCCGGGGCCAGAAACGCATCGAGAATGCCGGGAGCGGCGATGTCTTACGATAATGAAATAGGTTTTTCACCACAGACAGACCTACAAGGACGGCGCTTAGTGTGGGCGAGCAGAATGATTTTTATTCACAACGGCAACGGGTGTGGGTGAAGTCCATTGTGGCACCCTGCGCGGGCAGAAACACCGTGGAATATTCTTTTTTTAAAAAATATATTTTATTGATTTTTTTACAGAGAGGAAGGGAGAGCGATAGAGAGTTAGAAACATCGATGGGAGAGAAACATCGATCAGCTGCCTCCTGCACACCCCCTCCTGGGGATGTGCCCGCAACCAAGGTACATGCCCCTGACCGGAATCGAACCCGGGACCCTTGAGTCCGCAGGCCGATGCTCTATCCACTGAGCCAAACTGATTTGGGCAACACCGTGGAATATTCTGGTAAGATTGTCTCTGTTTCGCCCTGTAAGATTGTCTCATGCAGACGCCTACAATGGTTACAGTCCATTACACAGGCTCAGTAATTAGTCGGCCAGAGAATCTCGTTAGACGCACATTAAGTGTGCGTTTAAGCCGTATTGGAGACACTCGGCGTGAATGAAATGCCCAGTCAAATTAAAACTCAAATTGATGGTCACTCTTACTTTCCTTGAGAACGGAACACGGTATTGAATTCTTTCTCCCCCGCCCCCCCCACCCCCCCACACACACACACACACCGCCAAGGAACAGTCCTGGCCACGCTATGCATCTCACAACTGCTTTGTTAAGTATAATTTACATAAAATAGAGTCAACTATTTTAAATGTACAACTCGGTGAGTTTGAATAAATTTAGATGATTGTGCCGACATCCCCACCGCCCAGGTTTAAGCGGCCCCTCGCGCCCGCGGCACACCCTTGTGGCTTGTCGCTCTCGATCCCTCATCCTTCCCGGACATGGCGGGTTCGGTCTGATCAGATGTTGTGAATGGCTCCTGCACGGCTGTCCGTGAGGAATGCTGGCCTACAGTGTCCCGTCTTTAAGAATTTAAACAAATAGCCCTAGCCCCGTGGTCGGCAAACTCATGAGTCCACAGAGCCAAATATCAACGGTACGATTGAAATTTCTTTGGAGAGCCAAATTTTTTAAACTTCAACTTCTTTTAAGGGGTTGGGCATCGGCCTAGGAACCCGGGGGTCACGGCTCCATTCCCGGTCAGGGCACAGGCCCGGGTTGTGAGCTCCATCCCCAGTGGGGGGCGTGCGGGAGGCAGCGGATCCATGATTCTCTCTCATCATGGATGTTTCTCTCTCTCTCTCTCCCCCTCCCCTTCCTCTCTGAAATCAATAAAAATATATTTTAAAAAAGAGAGAGAGAGAGATGGGCTGATGGCCAATGTCCCAGAGAAAACTGCGCAGGATGCCGGCGAGGGTTTCACGGCCCAGACCTACTTCAGTAACACGCACTTGTTCCTTCGCCGGAGCCCGAGGCTCGCTCGCGGCCCAGAATGAAGCATTTACTCGCGAACCTGTTCTTTCTGCCCGTGAAGCCGCTATCAAAGGAATGAGAACTCCACGGGGGGCGATATGGATTTTCTTAGCCATGTCTCTTTTTTCTTCACCGGAAGAGTCTTTTAAAGGCCTTCTGAGCAGCCCCTTTTACTTTCTCTCAGATCGTCCATCAGCCCATCGCTGACGCCGCCCGCCTGGGAGTCCAGGAGCCGGTTCCCCTGGGAAGTGTGCGTGGTCTGCCCACTGGTGTTTATTAATTCCCTGTGGGGGGTCAGTGCAGCGGTTCCTCTGTGTGTCTGGGCTCAGAGCGTGGCGGCGGGGGGCGGAGGGGTGTATTTTAAAGGGTGACAGTAGCCCTGGCGGGTGTGGCTCCGTGGATAGAACATCGACCTGCGGACTGAAGGGTCCCGGGTTCAATTCCCGGTCAAGGGCACATGCCTGGGTTGCGGGCTCCATCCCTAGTAGGGGGCGTGCAGGAGGCAGCCAATCGGTGGTTCTCTCTCATCATGGATATTTCTCTCTCTCTCTCTCCCTTCCTCTCGGAAATCAATAAAGATGTATTTTAAAAAATAAATAAAGGACGACATTTACAAGGAGCGTCTGGGCCAGCGCCGGCGTCTGCTCCCGGCATCGGCATTCTCCCCGCGGGCGATGCCGTCAGCCCAGACGCTGCGGAGCCAGCTCGCGCCCTGGGTTTGGCGACGGAAGGACACTCGCTGCGGCGGGGTGACCGCGGCCTCTACATCTCGCGGGGCTTCCTCTGCGGGACTTTGCTCTGTGGTTTCACGTCCTTCTTTCCAGAGAGAGGAAACAGCCGGCCGGCGTGGCTCCGTGGCTTCCCACCTGCGTCTCCAGAAAGGTGAGTGCCCCGGAGAGCAGGTTACTGCAATCGTGGCTCTGGCCGCGTCCTTAGGTAAGACGGCGACAGTGTGCCCACAGCCCCGTCACACCCTGTGGAGAACTCGGAGCCCGAGACACAACTACTCAATCGGGGGGGGGGGGTGTTGAGTGGGAAAAAGATGCACCTTTTTATTTATTTTTTATTTACTGATTTCAGAGAGGAAGGGAGAGGGAGAGAGAAAAACATCCATGAGGAGAGAGAACCATGGATCGGCTGCCTCCTGCACGCCCCCTACTGGGGATGGAGCCCGCAACCCCAGCAGGTGCCCCTGACTTGAGTCAAACCTGAGACCCTTCCGTCCACAGATGGACGCTCTAACCCCTGAGCACACTGGCTAGGGAGTATTGTGTTTCTTATCATACTATCTAATAAAAGAGTAATATGCAAATTGACCATCACTCCAACACACAAGATGGCTGCCCCCATGTGGACACAAGATGGCTGCCACAAGATGGCGGGCAGGGGAGGGCAGTTGGGAGGGACCAGGCCTGCAAGGGAGGGCAGTTGGGGGCGATCAGGCCTGCAGGGGAGGGCAGTTGTGGGGGACCAGGCCTGCAGGGGAGGGCAGTTGGGGGGGACCAGGCTGGCAGGGGAGGGCAGTTAGGCATCAATCAGGCTGGCAGGGGAGGGCAGTTAGGCATCAATCAGGCTGACAGGGGAGTGGTTAGGGGGTGATCAGGCTGGCAGGTAGAAGTGGTTAGGGGCAATCAGGCAGGAAGGCAGGCAGGTGAGCGGTTGGGAGCCAGCAGTCCTGGATTGTGAGAGGGATGTCCTCCTGCCTAACTCGAGGGGTCCCAGATTGGAGAGGGTGCAGGCTGGGCTGAGGGACACACTCCCTCCATGCACGAATCTCATGCACCGGGCCTCTAGTGATCATATAAAGAAGAAACATGCCCTCCCCCAGTCTCCGTGGCAAGATTTGGAAAACCCGCCACCGTGTCCAAGTTGAAGGATGACCTGGTTGTTTTTTTTTTTACGTGACCTCATCTCCCTCCTGCACGCCGGGCCCCCGGGAGGCCAGCTTGGCAGGCCCCTTGCGTGGGGGAGGGAAGCGCGTCCATGGAGCCGGATTAATGTTCTTGGCGTGAAAGTCCAGGCCGGGCCCAGGAAAGCGACGCCAAGCCTGCCTTCCCCGGAGAAGGATGTCCGGCTGGCCCGCGAGGAACGGCGGCGCGAGGGGAAATTAGCCTCCAGACGATGTTAATTACGCGTTCCCCATTAGCGGGAGGGTAATTGAGCCACTCAGCGGCTCCGTAAAGAAACCCCCGCTGGCTCCATAAAGGCAAACGACAGTGTTTAATGTTCTCATTAAGGCGCAACAACGTAGCCGGTAGACGGCGGGGAGGAAGTGAGGCGCGCACAGTGAATTAAGAGACGCGGACGCTCCCGTAACACCCTCGTCAGCCCTCGGATTTACGAGGAGGTGGTTGGTGAGACAGGTGTGAGGGCAGGGACGTCCACAGCCCCCAGGCGCGCCCTGGCCGGCGTGGCTCGGTGGATAGAGCGTCAGCCTGCAGACGGACGGAAGGGTCCCGGGTTCGATTCCTGTCCAGGGCACGTGCCTGGGTTGCAGGCTCCTGGCCGGCCCGGGCGGCCCTGGTCAGGGCACCTTCAGGAGGCAACTAATGGATGGGTTTCTCTCGCATCGATGTTTCTCTGTGTCTCTCCCTCCCTCTTCCACTCTCCCTAAAAATCCATGGAAAATTATCTCGGGGTGAGAATTCACAAAACAAACAAACAGCCCCGGCGTGTGAAGTGCTGAGGAACATTCGTGGCACACGCTCACCCCGGGAGCTCACAGAGCCGGCTGGTGACGGCAGACAGCTTACACCCGCACCTCCTGCTGATGGCGAGGCCATAACACAGCATTCGTCTTTTTCCAAAACAGGCAAACAGGCAAAAACAAAATGAAATGATGGCCCTGACCGGTGTGGCTCAGTGGATAGAGCGTCGGCCTTCGGACTGAAGGGTCCCGGGTTCGATTCCGGTCAAGGGCATGTGCCTTGGTTGCGGGCACATCCCCAGTGGGGGGTGTGCAGGAGGCAGCTGATCGATGTTTCTCTCTCATCGATGTTTCCAACTCTCTACCCCTCTCCCTTCCTCTCTGTAAAAAATCAATAAAAATATATGTTTTTAAATTAAAAAAAAATAAAATGAAATACGTCCTTTTCACAAGCCCTCCTCAAGATGAAGTCGGGGTGACCTTGAGGACTGCATGGGGCAGCTCCCAGCCCGCCGGGGAGCAGGGCTCTCCACGGAACCCATCCATCTGGCTGCTGCTCTCGGTGGAAATAAATATCACTTTGTGTCAAGTTGGAGAGGCACAGCAGAGAGAGCGAGCGATCACGATTAGAGCTGCTCACCAGCCCCGGTTATAACTCCCCGCGGTGCCTCCCGCACACGAGGTCCTCCGAGCGCAGCCAGGCGGCCCCCGGCCAGCTGTCGGGGGGCCCGGCCCACAGGCGAGCTTCTGTTCGGCCCTGGCTGCCCCCTCGACAATGCCGGCTCAGGGTCGCCGGTGGGAGAGCGGCCCCGCGTGGGGTCCCCCCGGCATGAACACGGGCCTGGGGTTGGCAGGGCGCCCGGATGAGTCTGCCTCAGGTCTGCCTCCGTGACATGCTGGCCACATCCAGCGCATTTGCTACCGTCCCCTCCTGTGCAGGGAGCGGTGACGAAGAAAGAAGTCACTCCTTCGGAAGTCACTCCTGAGGAAAGTCCCACAGCTGAAAGGAGGTCGGAAGACCTAGTCAGGCCGGCCGGCGGGGCTCAGCGGTGGAGCATCGGCCTATGAGCCAGGAGGTCAGGGTTCGATTCCCGGTCAGGGCACAGGCCCAGGCTGTGGGCTCCATCCCCAGTGTGGGGCGTGCAGGAGGCGGCGGATCCATGATTCTCTCTCATCGTCGATGTCTCTGTCTCTCTCTCCCTCTCCCTTCCTTTCTGATATAAATTTTTTATTTTATTTTATTTTTAAAATATATCTTATTAATTTTTTACAGAGAGGAAGGGAGAGGGATAGAGAGTTAGAAACATCGATGAGAGAGAGACATCGATCAACTGCCTCCTGCACGCCCCCTACTGGGGATGTGCCCGCAACCAAGGCACATGCCCTTGACCGGAATCGAACCTGGGACCTTCCAGTCCTCAGACCGATGCTCTATCCACTGAGCCACACTGGTTAGGGCTGATATAAATTTTTTAAAAAGGAGAAATACCAGCGTCCGCCTGACAAGCCTTCTGTGCGTTACCCGATGTTACATTTCTAATCTGTTTAGGATTCACCTGTTTCCAAAAACGGAATCGGGAATAGAATTAGTCGGTGGAATACGATACCCAGGACCGCACTCCAGGGGGAATTAGCGAGGGTGGCAGCCGCGGCTGGGAAAAGGGGGTGCCCCCCGCCCCGCCCCCCAGTGCCGGGTGAAGTAGGTGAGGAACAACGCTCAGCAGGAAGGGGCGGGGTCTCTGGGGCTGAGCCCCGAGCGTGGGAACCAGGGCCCTTAACACCCAGAGTCAATCCGGTCAGCGCGCCCCGAGGCCGGAGTTGTCCGTGGGAAACGCAGACACGAGGAGAGCCTGGCGCAGAGGAAATGAGGAAAATGGTGAGAAATGCGAGGGCAGGGCCCAGGGCCAGGCCCCTGCCGGCTCCACGCAGGAGAACCTGGGACGCGAGAGAACGGGCTCTGTCTTGGTCGGAGCAAACGGAGAAGCAGCGTTGATGCTGGGCTGCCTCCTGCGCGCCCCCACGGGGGTGGAGCCCGCCCCCCGGGCCTGCATCCTGACCGGGAATCGAACCCGGACCTCCTGGTTCCTGGGTCCACGCTCACCCGCTGAGCCAGGCCGCCAGGCCTGGATTTCCGTCTCCTTTTCCGCCAGCGGCCTCCCCGCGTGGGCTGCCGGCTCTGTTGCGCCCTCGGCACCGAGGACGGGGAGGCACGAGGCCTTGCTCTGCTGCCCACGACATGGCCACACCCCGAGGGTCCGCACACTGACGGCGCCGGGCGGGCGACAGCCACACGACCAGCAGCGGCGGGAACGCTCTGGACCTGCCCCGCGCACCTGGGAACACCCGAGGCTGGGCCGTGGCGGCTGCACCGGGACCGGCTCTGAGGCCAGCGGGGGGGGGGGGGGGGGGGGGACGGGGTGACCGCCGGGGAGGGCAGTGGCTGCCGCCCAATAAATAATTCATTTCCCGGCGCCTCTTCCCGTCTCGCCTCCATCATGTTTTTATGAGCGGGCCTCTCGCATTTGCATTTTCCAAAGAGCTGTTTGCACACTGCCCTGGTCAACAGCCTGGACTCTGTTTCTTTTCTTTAAAAAAAAAATTTTTTTTTAATTAATTTCAGACAGGAAGGGAGCGAGAGAGGCATCCATGATGAGAGAGAGTCATGGATCGGCTGCCTCCTGCACGCCCCACACTGGGGAGCGAGCCACAACCCGGGCCTGTGCCCTTGACCTGAATGGAACCTGGGACCCTTCGGTCCACAGGCCGACGCTCTATCCACTGAGCCAACCGGCCAGGGCCTACATTCTGTTTCCACAGTCGAGTGGACTGGCTGGGAGCTTGGCCCCTGGGCCCTCCGTCTAGAGCCGGACTCCAGCCCAGCCTCTCCGCTGGGTCACTAGGTGGGGGGTGCAGAGGGGTCCTCAGCTCCGCATGCCCCCATCCACGCTGTGCAGTGGGGGTCAGCGTGGTCCCAGCTTCCCGGGCCCCTGGGGGAGGGAATGCCACATACAGGAGTGCGGTGCCGAGAGCCACCCTGCGACCTGACCCCCAGCAAGCACTCGGGGCTCGGGGCGTGCGGTTTGGGGAACAGAAGGCCAGGCTGCGTCTCGGAGCAGAGAATTCTCTCAAGGGCTGCTCGCCGCACCTGGTTCTGAAATCGCAGTCCTGAGAGCCCTGGGCGCTGTGGAGGGATGGAGGCCTCAGGGAGCCCCAGACGCTGCGGCCGAGGACCTGGCACATCCATCAGCCACCGACCCAGGGAAGGAACGCCGCGGAGAGCCGGCTGAGCAGGAGCCAGGAGGCTGCTCTCACGCCGAAAAGCAAAAGCAAAAGAAATCTCCTTGCGGACGCCAGGAAGGATGGCTGCCCGCCCTCGCGTGGGGGCCCTTTCTGGCGTTCTGATCCCGGCGGGTGACTGTCGTGTTCCCTGTGCCAACTCCACAGCGGACGGGACGCGTGTGACCCAGGGGGACCCGCCTCTCAGACACACATGGCCCTGTGCGTCCGGCAAGGGGGGGGGGTGCCCCTGGGCAGCGGGGGACCCAGCCGAGCGGCCAGGCCTCTGAGTCCCGAGGGCTCTGAGGACGAAGGCGGGGGTGGCTGATGAAAGGGGAGTTCAGCCCTGGCTGGTGTGGCTCAGTGGATAGAGCGTCGGCCTGCGGACTGAAGGGTCCCAGGTTCGATTCCGGTCAAGGGCATGCACCTTGGTTTTGGGCACATCCCCAGTGGGGGGTGTGCAGGAGGCAGCTGATCGGTGTTTCTCTCTCATCGATGTTTCTAACTCTCTGTCCCTCTCTCTTCCTCTGTAAAAAAATCAATAAAATACATTTAAAAAAAGGAAAAGAGAGGGAAGTTCATTTCACAGAAGCACAGCGGCGCGTTGGCCTCCGGAAAGCTTATTTCACACGCGTTTCATCAGGAGCTTTTCAGGAGCAAATTACATGGTTCTCCAACGGTGGGCGCGTTTTGTGTGCTGGGCTCGCAGAAACGGAATATTCCACCGGAGTCAGAGATGGAGGGGCCCGATCCGCGAGATGTAAGATGCCAAGGAGACGAGGAGGAAAGAGGCTGTCGGATGCCAGGTTCTTGTCGGCCTGGGAGTCACGCAAGCGAGGAACTCAGCGTTCCACTGAGTCAGCGAGGGGCCCGGCCAGGCTCCCCGCGTTGCCTGGGTGACGGAGACGCTCCCTCCGGCCAATGGGAAGAGGCTTCGCACCGGGCATGCGCAGTAGGCTGGGGGGATGCACAGAGCATGCGCAGTCGGCGGGGTGATGCTCTGGCGCCAGGCTCTCTGCCCTCTGGGAGGGCGCTGAGGCCGGGAGGGTGTAGGTGGGGTGCAAGCGGTTAAGGGGAGCCCGGGAGGCATGTCGTGGGGGTGGCGCGTAGAGGGACGTGCTGAGCCGCGTCTTCCCCGGCGCCCTGGGTGTGGCTCCTGCCTATGATGGCTCCTAGGGTGCCATCTCAACCGGCCCGGTTAACAAGAGTGAACCCCGCCGCTGGCCACGGGTCTACTGTGCGCAGGGGCAGCTCAAGGCCCCAGGGCAGGAGGGCCAGCGAGCATCGCATGGCGTCCGGCTGCAGGAGAAAGGAGGGCATTGGAGGAGGTGGCGTGGGAAGCGGGAGACTCGGAGAGCTCTGGGGTGCGCGTGCTCGCCCACCAGCGTCACGTGGGAGGAAAGCCTCCAAATGGGACCCCGATGGCCCTTCCCGGAGAGACACGCGCGGGGCCTCTCCGGGTCCGGCACACACGTCTGCACGCTCCTGTCGCCAACACCTTCGTCCCCGGCCCCTGAGGGAGCCAGGCCCCTGGTCACGGTCAGTTACGCACACCCAGACGCTGCCGGTCCTGCGTGAGTGCCGTCTGAAGCTGAGGACCCACCTCCGGTCTGAGCACACACCTTGGCAGACCCATGGATTTGCCCGCACAAACACGAAACCAACACCCATCCACTTCTGCTGGCGTCCACCGTCCGTGGGAGTACAAGGTGAGGGAGAAATGCGCCCATCAGAAGGTTAGGCTCGTCCGGCCTGCGGGGCTCCGTGGGTGAGGTTCCACCTACGGACCAGGAGGCTGTGCTTCGGGTCCAGGTCAGGGCACAGGCCCGGGACATGGGCTCCATCCCCAGTGGGGGGCGTGCAGGAGGCGGCTGATCCATGATTCTCTCTCTCATCACTCATGTTTCCATCTCTCTCCCTCTTCCTCTCTGAAATCAATAAAAAATGTATTTAAAATAATAATAATAAGGTTAGGATCTCCTGTGTAGTGAACCAGGAAGTAGAGGGCGGCTGCCGAGGGCGGGGCGGAGCTTCCCCGCCGGAGACGAGAGAAGGTTCTGGAGCTCTGAGATTGCACAGCGGTGTGGGCATATTTACCATTAATGAACCGCACCGTGAAAAGCGGTGAACACGGCCACCTTCCTTCCTCGCCTGGCTGTTAGCACAACGCTAAAAAAAAAGACTTTCTATGACAACGTAATCAGAATTTGAACTCCCCAATCGGAAAAGGAAATGGGCTCAGAACAAATGTTGAGGAAGGAAATTTAAAGGCATGTAATGGAACACAAAAGGCGGGGGTTGGCGGGGGGCGGGAACCGCGGCGGCAGCACTCAGATGTGAATTGCGGGTAATCGTCCACTTTGGAGCCTGCGTGCGTCTCGCCGGCGCCGCGCGGGGCAGCGGGGCATTATCCCCAGCAGGTGGGCTGCGGCCGGCTCCGCGCGGGAAGGCCGCGGGGAGACTGTTAACCAACAAATGTGACAATGTCGCCTGCCCTTTGACCCACCTCCATGGATTCAAATGTATCTCGACAAGTTCCTCTCCGCATCCATCAGGGACGCGTGCCAAGGTGTTTGTGCCTAAATACAAACCGCGGGCTGTTCTGCGGCAGAAAAAGCCTCTTGAACATCGTGAGCCCGAGGGGTGGTGCCATGGAGACACGTGGGAGCTTTCTGGCTGGGCCTGAAACGAGAAATCACCTGCTTTCCTTTCTTTTTTAAATGTATTTTTATTGATTTCAGAGTGAGAGAGAGAGAGAGAGAGGAGAGAGAAACATCCATGATGAGCGAGAATCATCGATCGGCTGCCTCTTGCACGCCCCCCCCCCCCCCCCCACTGGGGAGGGAGCCTGCAACCCGGGCCTGTGCCCTTGACCGGAAATCAACGCATGACCTTCTGGATCCTAGGTCGATGCTCAACCACCGAGCCACGCCAGCCGGGTCGGTCGCCTGCCTTTCTTACTTCTGCTCGGCAGAAACGGACATGCTGGCCGGCACCCCAGCAGCCACCTTGGGCCACGAGGTGGCTGGGAGGACAGAGTCCGTGCCCTCGGCTGCTGAGGCAGAAATAAAGGTGGGGCCTGGGCCTCAGGGGGGGCCGGCCCTGCACCCCCATCCTCAGAGGTTCCTTTAGGTCAAAGCAGCAGTCTATTTGCCCTGGAGCCACGATGGCCGGTGCAGTGGACTGGACGGGACGGGGCGGCGAGGAGCGGTTCCTAGCCCGTGCACGGCTGGCCGCTGCCGTAGCCAAGGCCGCCCCGAGCCCTGCCCTTAAACAGCCCTGCACGTTCCATGGGTCACCGCAGGGAAGGGGGAGGCCCGTGGGAGCGGCTTCCAGGCCCCGGTGAGAACCGGGGTTCCCGGGGGGTGTGAGGAGCAGGGTTGGGGGTGGGCCCGGAGCACGAGGGACAGCCGGGGCGGAGAAGGGCTGGGTCAGCACACACGCCGGGCGCAGCCTCCTGCTAAGAGCTCCTCAGACCAAAGGAGCAGATCAAAGTAATTCCTTATTCGAGACAACGGTCTCGCCTCGGCGGCGGTAGGCCCACCATGGCCTCCACGGAGGGCGCCACTGTCACCGTGAAATGAAGGACCAGCAGGCGCCTTTGCAGTGAAGGGACAGGGAGAGCCCTGGTCCACGGACTCCCCCCCCCCCCCCGCCCCCGCCGCCAGCGCGTTTCCCCGTGGACGGCGCGCGAGCGCACCTGCTGTCACTAGGCAACCGTCCTGGCACCTGTCACTGAGAGACGAACGCCCGGCGGTCTCTCACCCCCGGAGAGTCACGCCCGTCAGCGTTCCCAACGGACGCCGAGGGGACACACCGGGCGGGTGCCCACGGGCCACCGCACGCGTCACCGTCGCAGGACACGCGCCGTGACGGGAGGAAGCGCACGCCGGTCGGGAGGCTAACCCAAGCCCTGCACCGTGAAGTCACGCCAGCAATCCATCACCCCTTCGCACCGCTCCCGCCGCGTCGGGAAGGCGGGGCCCCTGCTGTGCGGGCTGCAGACGTGGCCCGAGCCTGCTCTTCGCACAGACACCGCGGTGGGGTCCCCGGGCCACGGGCGGGTCCCGTCGGGGGGCAAGCCCATCCGCGTGGCACAAACACCCGGAGGCAGACAGACTGACGGCCGAAGCCTTTCGGATGAGATACACGGCGCACACAGATGACCCGGGAGCGCAAGGAGGCGGCTCACGCCTGCAGTGTTTGATGAGAAAAGGAGTTCTCACGTGAATAAGATGACACTTCCCCTTAAATCAATACACGGCGTGGCCAGATGATGATGATCTCTGAACGCATAATAATCTGGCCACTCAGTGTATATATATGTATGTTAGAGGCCCGGTGCGTGAATTCGTGCATGGGTGGGGTCCGGCCAGCCTGGCCAGGGGGAGGGGACATGGGCGGTTGGCTGGCCTGCCTGCTGGTCAAACTCCTGGTCGAGGGGACAATTTGCATATTAGCCTTTTATTATATAGCAGGCGTCCTCAAACTACGGCCTGCGGGCCACATGTGGGTGTTTTTGCCGTTTTGTTTTTTTACTTCAAAATAAGATATGTGCCGTGTGCATAGGAATTTGTTCATAGTTTTTTTTTTGAACTACAGTCCGGCCCTCCAACGGTCTGAGGGACAGTGAACTGGCCCCCTGTTTAAAAGTGTGAGGACCCCTGTTATATAGGATATACACTGAGTGGCCAGATTATTATACATTCAGAGATCACAATAGTCTGGCTTCTCTTAAAAAACCAGGAGAGCCGAAACCGGTTTGGCTCAGTGGATAGAGCGTCGGCCTGCGGACTGAGGGGTCCCAGGTTCGATTCCGGTCAAGGGCATGTACCTTGGTTGTGGTCACATCCCCAGTAGGGGGTGTGCAGGAGGCAGCTCGATGTTTCTCTCTCATCGATGTTTCTAACTCTCTATCCCTCTCTCTTTCCTCTCTGTAAAAAATCAATAAAATATATTTAAATAAAACAGGAGATCCTAGGAATTCAGAACATGGATTTCCTGCATGGCGATCACTGGCAGGTGTCTGCCACGCCCTGCCACGCCTCCTGCCACGCCCACACCACGCCTCCTGCGAGTGTCACTCACAGGCTCCGGCTGCTTGGTCTCTGCAGGTGCATGTGTGTGAGGCCCCTACGCAGTCACGTGGTGTGATGCAGACATTCACTCCATTATCGATTCTTCCCACGCCACGGAAGGCCCAACCCTAACACCTGGAGTCGGGTTCCTTCCTTCACAGGGCGCTATTCTTCTACTGTCGAGTAAGAGCGCTGTTTGAGTGGCTGTTTGCCGCAGCCGTCACGGTTCCCCGCGGCCCCCGCCTCCCCGTTTCCCACGGACGCCCCCGCCCACGTCTGGGTCACCGTGCGGAGCCTCCCTGACCCCGAGTCCCGTGGGACCGGCCCGGGGACGCGCTCACCATGGCCAGGGGGACGATGCCGACCAAGTCCTTGTGGCTCACGTAAATCTTGGAGACGCCCAAGTCCGACGTGATGTCCCCCGGATATTCGACCTGCCACGTGACGAGCTGCGTGGCCGGCGGGTCGCTGGGCGCTTCGACTTCCACGTCAATCTGCATGACCTCCTCGGGGGCGCCGGCGGCCCTGGGGAGAGGGGAGGGGAGGGGCTCTTAGGGGGAGGTGCCAGCTCGATCCGCAGTGTGGGGCGTGCAGGAGGCGGCTGATCCACGATATTCCCTCTCATCGTGGATGTTCCTCTCTCCCCCTCCCTCTCCCTTCCTCTCTGAAATGAATAAGAATAAAAAAGAGGGTTTCCTTCCCCCCCCTCACTCACTTATAACTGCTCGGATGCTGACCTCCAGCCTGTCTCACACGGACGGACGCCAGTGATCTTTGAAAGAGGGGGTGTTCTCCTCCGTGAGAGAGGCCCCCAGCATTTCGGGGTAACAGAGAAGGGACTAACGTGGGGTGAGGGGTGCAGAATCAGGAGACACAAAACGCCTTTGTGCAGGAGCAGGGCAAAAGGGCACAATTCTGTTTCCCTGGCATGGTCCTGGCGCTGCCCCCCCCTCCCCCATGTGATCGTGTCCCCCCTCCCCCCGGGATCGTGTCCCTCCCTCCCCCCGGGATCGTGTCTCCCGCTCGGGAGCCGGAGCAGCTGTGGGAGATGAAAATAGGAAGGAAACGAAGCTGCTCTCTCAGCCCCACGCCCTGACATTTCCCTAAACACGTTCCCTGGGACCTGGAGAGCTACTTTATTTTAAAATATTTCTTTCTGTTGGGAGTTTTTTTTTTTTTTTTCCTTTAAAAGGAATTCCATCTGCACGGCACAGACACACTCACTCTCCTGCCAGGGCTGCCGATGGCCCCATCCCTCCTGTCTGCCCACAGGTGACGGGCGGGTGGGGGCCTCCGAGGCTCCGGCACCCCATGGAGCCCCGCCTGCGATGGGGGGGTGGGGTGGGCAGAGCGATCCGGCACCACCGGCTCCTGCGCGTCTCCCCGTGGGGGCTGGCGAGGCAGGTGGGCGCCTCCCACCTCCGAACGGATCAGCTGCAGGTGGAACACGTCCCCCGTGGACTCCGCGCTGGAGAATTTCCCACGAAAAGTGTCCTCTCCGGGGCCTGGTGGGGCAGCTCCATTGGGTGGAGTGTCGTCCCGATACACCCAGGTTGTGGGTTCGACCTCTCAGAAGCAATCAATGGATGGGTACATAAAGGAGCAACCGATCGATGTTTCTCTACCCCCCACCCCCTTTCCTCTCTCTCTCAAATCAATTGTTAAAAAAACATCTCAGGTCCGGCCGCGGTGGCTCAGCAGCTGAGTATGGACCCACGAACCAAGAGGTTCCTGGTTCGATTCCCGGCCTGGGCGCAAGCCTGGGTTGCTGGCTCGATCCCTAGTAAGGGGCACGCAGCCCACGCATCGATGTTTCTGTCTCTCAATCCCTCTCCCTTCCTCTCCCTAATATCAATTTTAAAAATATATTTTTTGAAATCCCTGCTACATCTGGCAGCCCGGTGCCTCTTCTCCGGCCGCCCCCTCCATTTTTATTTAGTTTTAAGAGCGAATGCTAAGAGGTATTTGTCCATCACGACTCCCTCTTGGTCAGACACGTGAGCAGGCAGCTCCAAGGGAGGTGATTGGCGATGAAATCCTCGGCGTGTGGACACGGGATGCACCACGGCCCCCGGGGACGGATGGCCGACGGGCTGCCCCCCCCCCCAGGCATCTCCACTGACAGCCAAGCTACCCGTGAAACCTTCACCGCCTACACGGGGAACCGGCCGCTCAGCGCCGGCGCAAACGGGGGGCCGACACGGCGTCTCTCGCTCCAGCCGGGTCTCTGTGAGCTGGCGGCTGAGTTGCTGGAGGAGAGAGAGGTTCTACGCTCGTCTGAAGAGGCAAACAAGATGACTCATGGATCGTGAGGATAATTGCCACGTCTCCTAACGGCTTTCTCGACTCCCACCTGACATGACAGATGGACGCCCCGGGAGGCTCCGACGTTGAGCTCTTTCGCGATGAAACATAATTCAAACGTGGATCTGGGGAGCCCTCACGCCGGAGCGGGCTCGGTGTCTGTGAGCTGAGCAGGGAGCGCCAGCGTGCGCGGGCCCACCGGCCTCGGATCGACACACCGGTGTGTGCCCGCCCCCCAGGGCTGCGGGTTCGAGGCGGGAGAGTTAACCTGCTGCTCGCCTGACGTCGTCTCAGCCTTCGGACGTCCACCCATGAACCTCGGGGGTTGTGCCGCCGACGTGAGATTTTACCGCGTGGAAGGCCATCTGGCCCACATCAGCTCTCTCCGGGCGAGACGCCGGCTAAAGGCAGTGGGACGTCCGGCGGGGAGAACGGGCTGTGGGTGAACCAGAGCCGGAAGGAACCCTGAGGATGGAACCAGTTACGTGACCTCATGGTCTCCGGGAGCGTCTGGTTTCTCAACCTGAAAGCGTGGCTCCGTGGCTGAGCGTCGTCCCGTGCACCAGGAGGTCACGGTTCAATTCCGTGGTCAAGGGCACAGGCCCGGGGTGTGGGCTCGATCCCCAGTAGGGGGCGTGCAGGAGGCAGCCGATCCATGATTCTCTCTCATCATGGATGTTTCTCTCTCTCTCTAAAAAAATCAATAAAAACGGATTAAAAAAAAAAAGCTTTGAAATTGATCAATCATTGCAACCATCTCCTAGAAACGTGGACAGGCCTCTGAGGATGTGTGCGGGGTGGGGGGTGGGGGGCACAGAGGTGGGGGGAGCCCTGAGCAGCCTGGGGGTATCCCTCACACAGCCAACCTGGTGCTGTGCCGTTGTGGGGGACACGACCTGGGCCTCTGGATGGACCGCCCCGTGCCGGCGACGATGGGGGGGGGACGGAAGGGGGCCTTCACGCACAGCACTGAGGACGGCACCGGGCAGAGCCCGCGAGGGCTTTGGGAGGCATCCTGTTGGGATAAGCTCCCGGCTGAGCTGGGTACGAGGCCTGAGGTGAGTTTTGCTTAGTGTTTGGGGGGCGATGGCGATGTCCGCTGCGGGTTCAGCAAAGGTAGTTCTTTCCTTTCTCCTTGTCTAGCTGGGTTCTGACCTGTTCCTTCACTGGAGGCATTAGCCCTGGAGCGGGCTGCGGGCGCTGTCCGAGGTGCTGAGGTCACAGCGGATGGGGGCGCTGTCCGAGGTGCTGAGGTCACAGCGGATGGGGGCGCTGTCCGAGGTGCTGAGGTCACAGCGGATGGGGGCGCTGTCCAAGGTGCTGGGGTCACAGCGGGTGCGGGGGCGCTGTCCGAGGTGCTGAGGTCACAGCGGATGCGGGGGCCCGCTGTCCGAGGCGCTGATGTCACAGCGGATGGGGGCGCTGTCCGAGGTGCTGAGGTCACAGTGGCTGCTGCGCTGTCCGAGGTGCTGAAGACCCTGTGCCCCAACCCCGCAGAGCCTTGGCTGGAGAAAGGGCACCCCTCGCCTCAGAGGGAACTTTAATGAAAGATGCAAGAGCGCCCCAGCCGGTGTGGCTCCGTGGATAGAGCATCGGCCTGTGGACCGAAGGGTCCCGGGTTCGATTCCGGTCAAGAGCACGTACCTCGGTTGCAGGCTCCTCTATGTCCCAGACCCTGGTCAGGGCGAGTGCAGGAGGCAACCCATCGAGGTGTTTCTCTCCCATCGATGTTTATCTCTCTCTCCCCCTCCCTTCCTCTCTGAAATCCAAACCGGCTAGGGCGAGCCAAGCTGTTTTCAGCACAGCCCTCGCCACCGCTACTCTCGCCACACTTTTCCGGTGGCGACTGGGAAGCCATCGGGGGGGGGGGGTGCAGGTGACGGGCGCAGCCGCGACCCACAAGATGAACTCTGAGACGGAGCACGCGTGGGCGCCGAGCGGTGTTGTTGCTCACGGAGGGCCTCGGGGGCCAGCAGGAGGTAACCGCCCGGAGTCGCGGGCGCACTCATCACTCCGGCCTCCTGGGCCTGTGCCTTTAATTCAATCAGCGGTTCTGTTTAATGAGCCTGAGGACTGGTAATAAACGGCGAACAGGCGCCATCCTGGGGAGGCGGCCGCTCTGGCCTGCGATTTAACGCCCTGGAAACGCAGGTTAGCCCCATCTGGTCGGCATCTGAATGTGGCCATCACTCGGCTGCCAATCCCACACACACAGACACACACACGGGCGGTGAAAGTGGAGGCTCAGTGTGTGCTCCGTGGGAACGGGAACAGGAAACTGTCCCTGCAATGTTCTCAGAGCTGCACCTGTCAGCTGGGGGGCAGCCATGACTGAAGGTCTATGAGTGAGGGAGGGAATGAATGAGTGAGTGAGGGAGGGAATGAATGATCAACGTGATGATGAATGAACTGAATGAATGAATGAACAACTGAATGGATAAATGACAAGGCACTTGGATCAACAAGCGGAGAACGCAACAGCTGAACCTGAGAATGACTCACAAAACCCACGTTACCAGAAACACCTGTGGCCGCACGGACACACGCCGATTCCCTGATTCCGGCCGGGGCCCAGGCGAGTTTCCGCATAAGAAACACGCTGTGGAGCGCCTTGTAGGAGAGGCAGCGGGCGGGCGGTTTTATCCAGAAATGGAGGCACCGGCGAGGGAGGAGTATATTGTGTGTGCATGCCCCTCACGTGACGTCCACCTTCTGGAATGACTGTTGAAGTAGAAAGATGTACACACACAGACACCACCCCCGCTCAGGTGCGCACACGGACAAGTACGCGGGACAGCGCGCGCCGATCACGCGCGACCACGGGCACGCGCCGCTGCAGCCTCTCGGACGAGACGTGAACGCCTCCTGTCTTTAGCCACTTCTGCTCCAGCAACAAGCGCCGCGTGCGAGAGGCCCCGTCGCCCTGCGGGGGCCGAGGCCCCGGGGGACGGCTCGCCGACGGGAATTAGGGATCGCCCCTTCCAGCAACTCGCGAAGCTAATGTGTCGCCAACATTAGGCAGCGCGCCCACGCGGCTCTCGCGTCTATAAAATAAGCATATGGAGTGTGGAAGCCTGCGTGCCCATAAATAGCCACACACACATTGGAGTGCCGTGTGACTTCCGACTTGGATGTGACGGGACTCAGCCCGGGGAGCGCGGTAACGCACAGAACAGGGTAAACACCACGCACGCGCCTCGACGCAACACAGGAACACGATGGCCGGACGGTGCGGGGCGCTGAGGGCACCCACAAACACGCGGGCAAGACGCTGGCGGGCTGGAACACCTGTTAACCTCGGTCACGCTGCGGGCGGCCTCCAGGACACATTTTTGGTTTTTATACTTCTTTTATTTTTAAACTGGAGGCTCGGTGCATGAAATCCGTGCACTGGGGCAGGGCCGGTGTCCCTCAGCCCAGCCTGCACCCTCTCCAATCTGGGACTCCTTGGGGGATCGGGCCTACACCGGCAGTCGGACATCCCTCTCACAATCCGGGATGGCTGGCTCCCAACCACTCGCCTGCCTGCCAGCCTGATCACCCCCTAACCACTCCCCTGCCAGCTTGATCACCCCCTAACCACTCCCCTGCCAGCCTGATCACCCCCTAACCACTTCCCTGCCAGCCTGATCACCCCCTAACCACTCCCCTGCCAGCCTGATCGACACCTAACTACTCCCCTGCTGGCCCGAGTGCCCCCAACTGCCCTCCATCTTGTGGCGGCCATCTTTGACCACATGGGGGAGGCCATCTTGTGCGAGGGCATGAGGATCAATTTTCATATTACCTCTTTATTATATAAGATGAGAGAGAATCATTGACCGGCTGCCTCCTGCATGCCCCCCACTGGGGATCAAGCCCACAACCCGGGCACGTGCCCTGACCGGGAATCAAACCGTGACCTGGTTCCTAGGTTGACACTCAACCACTGAGCCCCGCCGGCCGGGCCTGACTTGCTTTTGGTGCGGAACCGTGTAAGACGTGCTTGCGATCGTGTGGTCGTCGGTTCAGAAATAAGGATGGAGCTTTTGCTCCGCCGCCCCCCCCCCGCCCCCCTCATCTGTTGGAAATGCCTGTGGTCCCCGCTCCGGGGCCACGTCGCATGTGTCCTTGGCTGAGGGCGGCGGATGTTGGCGGGATGCTCGCTCCTCCCCACGCGCTCGGCCGCGACCCCGCCCAGCAGCATTTCTTCTGGAAATCTCTGTCCTCCCCAGCTCACAGGGCTGGAGCACTTTTCCCCATAAGCAACTAGACTCAGTGTGATGTAATCCTTCCTTCTCCCCGCACTGCTGTCTCAAACGTTATGCATTTTTATAAAAAAAACACACACACACACACAACATTTTGGTACATGTTCAAACTCAAATGTCACAATGCAAAAAAAAAAAAATGTCTTAAGGACTTCAATACGAGAATTCTCCCTCTCTCTCTCTTTTTTTTTTTTTTTTTTGCAGAATAATTATTTGGGGGGAAAAGATGCCTTAGACTTCTTCATGTCCTTGTCAGAGACCTGAATGAACCCTAAACTTTGAACTCCGAACCTTATGTTTCCTATCACACAGCCACTGGCCACATGTGGCTACTAAATGCTAAAATGTGGCCCAGCCGGCGTGGCTCCGTGGCTGAGCATCAACCTATGAACCAGGAGGTCAGGGTTCATTCCCGGTCGGGGCACAGGCCCGGGTTGTGGGCTCCATCCCCAGTGGGGGGGGGGCGTGCAGGAGGCAGCCAATCCATGATTCTCTCTCATCACGGATGTTTCTCTCTCTCTCCCTCTCCCTTCCTCTCAGAAATCAATAAAAAGATATTTTTTAAAATGTGGCCATTTCAGCCACGAGGCAGGATTTTAAATTTAATTTTCACTTAGTCTTCCGCGGCCGCCGGTGTCCAGCGGCATCCACATTGGACAGCACAGTGTGAGCGGGGTTTTTTTTTCTTTGTTTGTTTTGGTTAATTCTCACCTGAGGGTATTTTCCCATTGACTGTAGAGAGAGAGGAAGAGAGAGGGAGAGACAGAGAGAAACGTGGATGTGACAGAATCACATCGATGGGTTGCCTCCTGCATGTGCCCGACCAGGGCCTGGGCCAGGGAGGAGCCTGCAGCCGAGGTACATGCCCCCGACCGGAATCGAACCCCGGGACCCGTCGGTCTGCAGGCCGAGGCTCTACCCACTGAGCCACACCGGCCGGGGCCATAGGCGGAGTGTTGACCCCCATGTCACACCAGCGAGAGGCAGGGGGAGGAGCACCACGTGGGTTTAAAAATACCCGGTTATTTATACCGGCCCTCGCGGTGCCCGCGGAGGACGCCCACGGCCCGCCGGCGAGCAGGCGCAGCTGTTCCCTGTTTGCCGCTCGGCTCCTCCCGGCAGGTTCCCACGGGTTCTCCTTTCAAGCTCCCCCACCCCCAGTTGTCCTTCCCGTCCCAGGGCCGCTCGCTCGCTGTCCTCACCTGACCTGCACCTGTGTGCCTGGCTCACTCCCACCGCCTGCACCTGGGACCCCTGCCTCCCAGCCCTCCGACCCCGGCCTCCGACCCCAGCCTCCGACCCCCGGCCTCTGACCCCCGGCCTCGCTTAGTGTCAACCCATCGCCTCTTCTTCTTCCTCCCGACTCCATAGCATCGGTTCCGACTTGAAAGGGTGTCTTTGCTTTGTGCATATGCTTATTTATTTACTAAAATATATTTTTTATTGATTTTTTTTTAGAGGGAGAGGGAGAGGCAGATAGGAACATCCACGATGAGAGAGAATCATGGATGGGCTGCCTCCTGCACGCCCCCACACTGGGGATCGAGCCCATAACCCGGGCCTGTGCCCTGACCCGGAATCGAACCCTGACCTCCTGGTTCCTAGGCCGACGCTCAACCACGGAGCCACGCCGGCCGGGCTGAAAGGGGGTTTTCTTCATTCCTAACCAGGTAAACGCAGAACAAAACCCCAGAGAGAGCGTTTCCCCTTCGGGTTAGCGAGGAGCGGGCTCCCACCCAGCCGGGCGGTGGTGGGGACGTCAGCGCCTTTACAAGTTGCCGTCAGAGAAAATGAATTGGCTCCACGTCCTGGAAATGAATCCGGGGCGTCCGTCATAAAACAGCCACCGGTTCCCTGGCCCGTAAATCTCACGTGGGAATCTGTCTTCGGAAATAAAACCTCCAGCGTCTGAGGGTGTGTGCAGAATTATTCATGGTGACGACAATATTTGCAAGGCGCTATCCACTCTGGCGGAATAAATTATGGTAAAACCAGCCGGTTGGTTATTATGCAGATGTTTAACAAAGAAAGCATCCAATCGATAGGTATTGATCTGGAAGAATATGCAGGACATATTTTCAGGTTAAAAAAAAATAAAAGTAAATCTCAGTTTATTATTTTTTTTAATGCCCCACACTGCAGACATTTAGGCAGGCGTGGCTGGCACTTGAGGTCTGAAATGATACCGTTTGATAATTCCCCTTCTTCCTCTTTTGCATGAAAAAGTGCTGTGAAGGGAGAATTAGCCTGGGCAGTGTGGCCCAGTGGTTGAGCGTCAACTTATGAACCAGGAGGTCAGGGTTCGATTCCTGCTCAGGGCACATGCCTGGATTGTGGGCTTGGTCCCCAGTAGGGGGCGTGCAGGAGGCAGCTGATCCATGATTGTCTTTCATCATTGATGTTTCTCTCTCTCTCTCACTTCCTCTCTGAAATCAATTTTAAAAACTGTATATTTTTTGAAAATAAAATAAAAGAGAGAATCAAACCCCGGGTGGGGAGAGCCACAGGGACAGCATGACCGGCTGTGCTGTAGTCTCTCCGCCGGTGATGCCGGGAGTGCCTGCCCTGTCTCGTCACAGAAAGCACTGTCCTCCCTCGCCTTTCGGTGGCTCGCTCGTTAGGGCACCTGATTCGTCTAGAGCGAGGCTGGCAAATGGATTTCATTCAGGAGCTGCATCGGGCCGATGGGTGCTGGCTGCCCGGAGCCATGTCAGGGCTCAGGGAAGACTGTCACCATTCATCATCAGTGTCTCCCCCAGGCGGGGACGGGGCCTGGCGCAGGAGCCAGCCAGCAGGCCGCCCACCTACTTCTAGGTGCCGTTCACGACAGACCTTCCGTGACGGGCAACGGAAACACTGCGTCCTAAAGGGGAAGGCGCCAGCCAGTACGGTAACGTGGCTGGATTCTTACAAACGTCCTCTCAGGCACACGGTGACGCCTGAAATTACTTACGGTGATGTGCGTGGACGAGCAGTAAAAACACGTCCCCACTTTTGACAAGGAAAGACCGCTGCATCTTAATTTTCAAAAATACATTTCCCAGTCCTCACAATTTCAGGCACGAAATTCAATTCATTAAAGATAAACAGCGCATCAGCATGAACTTCCTTCAATCTGAAGCAGCCTCGTGGGTAAGTCTCCTGGGCAGCTTTGGCTGAGGAAATATTTGACATCTTTGGGAAATTACCTAAAACAATTTTCCAGCTGGTTTTAAATCATCTCTTCAAAGATGGACTTTTCTCTATGAGCATTATATTTGTTGGATACTAAAGACAGTTCAATGATGATGACGATGATGATGGTGATGGTGAAGATGGTGATGGTGATGGTGAGGATGGTGATGGTGATGGTGAAGATGGTGATGGTGATGGTTGTGATGGTGATGGTGGTGATTGTGATGGTGATGGTGAAGATGGTGATGGTGATGGTGGTGATGGTGATGGTGGTGATGGTGAGGACGATAATGGTGGTGATGATGGTGATGGTGGTGATGATGGTGATGGTGGTGATGGTGATGGTGAGGATGATGATGGTGGTGATGATGGTGATGGTGGTGGTAATGATGATGATGGTGGTGATGATGGTGATGGTGGTGATGGTAAAACTGAGGCACAGAGAGATTAAGCAATTGGCCCAGGCTCCAACACGCGTGTTTCATGGGTCCCCTGGCAGGCTCTCCCTGGCAGAACGTGTCATCTAGTTCAGAGACCCACGTCCTCTAAAGAGCTGTGTGACCGTGGCCACGTCACCCTCCTCTTCCTGAGGCTTTGTCCGCTCACGTGAGCTGGGGGATGAGCCACGCCTCACAGGAAGTCCGTGAGGATGCGAAGCCCCCGTGTGGGAACACGCCGAACCATCCCTCCTGCTCAGGGCTCACATGTGCTTTTGCTGAAATGTCTGCATCTCGTGTGGGTTGAGAACAGGACGTGTGGATGGCATGAGGCCAGAGACGGATACACTCGAGGAGGAAGATGCTCAGGGCCCGGCCGCCCGGACGCACCAGCATCCCTGCCCCTTGTTCAGACACATCACCGAATTCAAGGCGGCTGGACCCTTTCGGGTCTGATCCTGCTCATTCTGCCTCACTCTGCCTCCCGGCTTTTGTAAGAAAAAAGGTGAGTTTAAGAGTACATTTCCCCCCAATTTTCTACAGGAGGAAAGTACAATCATGCCGTGTGGAGTGCCGAAATGCCACAGGTGTTGCTTTTGCTTCAAGGAGCACTTTCCCGGTAACTAACTGCCGCGTTCACAGACTTACAGGGGCTACGTCCCACGGAGCCAGCCCGACCGCCCTCTCCCCTCTTATCCCTGCCCTACTGCTCAGCGCTCTTCGTCCTCTCTGGGATTTTTAAAAAATATGTTTTTATTGATTTCAGAGAGGAAGGGAGAGGGAGAGAAAGGTAGAAACATCCATGACGAGAGACTCGGGGATCGGCTGCCTCCTGCACGCCCCCCTACTGGGGATGGAGCCCACAACCCGGGCATGTGCTCCAACTGGGAATCGAACCCGTGACCTCCTGGTTCCTAGGTCGATGCTCAACCCCTGAGCCACGCCGGCCTGGCTCTGAGATCCTTATTTTAAAGGGAAACCGGGTTCAGCGGCATCACCTGTTCCCAAGACGGTGGGTCCGGCTGGGCTGGGCCGGACAAGAGCTCTGGGCACGGAGTCCTGCCTGCCCGGCATCGGCTTCTGAGTGAGCAGGGCCACCTCCAGCCGAGGGGACCTGGTCCGGGCGCCCCGCCCCTCCACCCACTGCTCTCCGGGTGGAGACGGGGTGTCCACGGGTCCTGTGCCGCGGATTCCCGTGGCCGGTGACTGACACGTGGGAGGGAGTTGTCAGCACCTTCCCCAGCACCGAGGGGGCACTGGACAAATACTAACACGTCCCTGCTGTCCACCCCGCCTTGCTTACCTCCCGCACGCCCGACCCACTCGGACGGCGGAAACTGACGCGTGCCCCCCCCCACCCCCACACACACACACACACACCCGTCCGGGCAGCGGAAAGCCGGCTCGGCGGGGACGCCTGGTCCAGCGGCCGTGGGTCGAGAAGATGTCCTCCTCTCTAATAACAATTTATCTAGCCGAGCCTCCATCCATCATTCCCCCCGTGGCAGCCGTTACGCATCCGTAACTACCTGTAACAGCTCTCGCCAATGATGTTCATTCATCAACTCACTCCATCAGCGAACGTCCATTAATTACGTTCCCCCGGGAGGACGCGGGGCTGCGGGCACGTCCGAGTTCTGCAGGGAACGCCGGGCGGCCGTCCAGCCGCGATGAGTTATGAGCCCCCCAACCCCACCCCCCACCCCCGGCCCTAACGGCACTGAGCTCGCTCTTACTGGTTCTCACACATCATTCCCCGAGCCTGGCATGCTCGGCCCCCTCCCCCCTTGTGGCTTCTGGCGGAAACTCCTATTCCTCCTTCAACACTCAGCCTGCGTGTCACCGCCTCCGGGAAGTCTGCCCAGATATGCCCAGGGCTGAGGAACAACCTCGCGGCCTCGCTAGGAGGAGTGTGCACACCTCCCCCTCGAGTTGGAGAAAAGCCCTTAAACGCCGGGAACTGTCCCGGGTGCTGAAGGAGAAACCGGACGGGGTCTAAGTGCGACGTAAACGTGCGCATTCAGTGGATAAGTGAGGATACACAGGAAAAGATGCGCCCGTGGTTACAATCCAACACAGAAAGAAAGCAGTGCTTTTGCAAGTGCTTGAACGGAAAAAGACAGTAACACAAACCTGGCTTAGACCAAAAAAGAATAATAACAAATGCATTGGCGTCAATTCCTCCTGAATTCCAATGGCGGTCTCCATCCAGGCCAGGCGGAACCCAGGGTTTAAGCTCTGTAGTCAGGACGCGCTCAGGGCCTGCGTTTCTCAGTCTCCACGTGACACCCCCACCCCCCCCACCCCCCCACCCCCCACCCCCCCACCCCCACCCCCAGGTGCCCAGCATCAGGCTGAGGTGAGGCCGGCTCCACCCCCTCCCTGAACACAGCTGCTTCCTTCCCAATAGCTCCGCCCAAATCCTGGGAAGGAATCCCATTGGCCAGGCTGGTGTCACATGACCCTCCCCCAACCAATCCCTGCGGCCCAGGGGATGGGCTGTTCTGATAGGCCAGGCTGGGTTGGGTGCCCGGCCCTGT
Source organism: Eptesicus fuscus (assembly GCF_027574615.1). Lineage (NCBI taxonomy): Eukaryota > Metazoa > Chordata > Mammalia > Chiroptera > Vespertilionidae > Eptesicus > Eptesicus fuscus. The sequence continues at coordinate 28,225,790 of NC_072495.1, forward strand.
TACCAGGGGGAGGAAGTGGGAGGGAGGCGGTTCCCCTCTTCCTGGGGGGGGGTGGGCAGCAGGGCAGGAGGAGAGGCCCAGCGCTGGCCTTGACCAGTGACAATGGCTGGACGTTCGGAAACAGGGGAGAGGTCGCCCCCAAAGGCCCTGACTGCTGGGGTACAGGGGTCACCCTCATTCGGGAGGAGGCTGAGCCCGCCAGGCAGTGGGGAGACCGGCAGGGCAGCTGAGTCAGACGTCCCCGGAGAGTGAGCTCATTCCATCACCAGGGACCGTGGGAGCTGGGGGGCTGGGGGCAGAGCCCACGGACAGCGGACCCAGCGGCCAGGGTGGAGGGGCCTCCTCCGCGCGTGGGAGCGGCCTCAGGAGGAGCAGGGACCGCTCGGAGGCCAGCATTGCTGGGCACTGACAAGGCTCCCCTTGTCCTGGCTGCCGCCTCCAGGGGGCGCGGGCGAGCGAGCGAGGAGTGGTGACCCGGTCCCTGTCAGTGGCACTCGGACTGCAGCCACTCATGGCTGAGCCCCTGACCCCGAGGACTCGTGGCTGACCCCTGACCCCGTGGCCTCGTGGCTGACCCCCTGACCCCGAGGACTCGTGGTTGACCCCCTGCTCCCTGTGGACTCGTGGCTGACCCCCTGACCCCGTGGACTCGTGGCTGACCCCCTGACCCCGTGGACTCGTGGCTGACCCCCTGACCCCGAGGACTCGTGGCTGACCCCCTGCTCCCTGTGGACTCGTGGCTGACCCCCTGACCCCATGGACTCGTGGTTGACCCCCTGCTCCCTGTGGACTCGTGGCTGACCCCCTGCTCCCTGTGGACTGGTGGCTGATCCCGTGGTGACCAGAGACGCAGAGGGGGGAAGCCACATCCCAACCGGCCTCTGACACCCTCATTAGTGCTCATTACCGTGAGGAGCTGTGACAGGCACCGATGCAGACGTCAGCGAGCCTCATGCCCGCACCCCGGGGGACCATCAAACCACCTGGGGTCCCCGCCACCCCTCAGAGGCTCGGGCAGCTGCCCAGACTGCAGACCTCCGTCCGAGGCCTGGGGTTTCGTTTCCCACCCTTTCCTGTTCCCACGGTGAACCCCTGAGACACGGATCCGCCACGCAGCAGGCCCACACACGTCCCCGGCTGGTCTCGGCCCCTCCCGCCGCCTCCTCTTCCCGTCACGCCTCGTAAAGCGGCCTTCCCGTGGGGTCCTGGTAACTGCTCACCCCGACAGCCCGGTGCGCTCCAATTACCCCAGCCCGGGTGCCCCCCGGCTTCCCCCGGCGCTGAGATAAATCTCTGTTAACGGCGCGCGCCTGTGAGACCTGGCCTCCTCCAGATGGAGACAGATGTTTTGCTTCTTTTTTTTTTTAAACTTCATTTTTTAAAACTTATTTTTCAATTACACGGGGCGAGCACGGTGGCGTGGTTTCCGGGTGCTTGGCGTTCCCGATGGTGCCCGCTCTCACGTGGCCCCAACGACGGGGCCCTGGGAATCCCGCCCCGACGCTGAGCTCCGCACCCCCTCCCCCCACCCCCGTCCCCTGACGTGTTACCACAACCAAACCTCCCCTCCCCCACCCGGCGAAGAGCACGGCCCACGAGCAGGGACCTGGAGAGCCAGGGGAAGGACACCCACCGTTCACGCCCCCACGACACAGGACAGAGTCCACGGGGCCGTGCAGAGAGCAGCCCTGGCTGGTGGCTCAATGGTTAGAGCGTGGGCCCACGCCACGAGGTTTGAGCGTTTGATTCCCGGTCAAGGGCACGTACGCGGATTGCGGGTTCCATCCTGACCCCAGTCCGGGCGCGTGTGTGGGGGGCAACCCATCAGTGTGTCTCTCTCACGTCCATGTTTCTCTCTCTGTCTCCCCCCTCTCTCCCTCCCTCCTTCCTACGCTCTCTACAAGTCATGGGAGACATATCTCCGGGCGAGGATGAACCAAAGACCAGACCAGACCCCCGCCGGGCCTCGGGCGTGGGATCGGGGGAAACGCTGCGGGAGGAAGAGACCTGCGTCCTCGCGGGAGGCGGGGCCGAGCCGAGCTGCCGGCTGCCTGACGGCTTCTCACCGGGTCTCGGTGCCCTCGCGCCTTCACGCGGCGTGCTGGGCGGAGAGGGTAGTGACTGCGACGGCGGAGAGGGATGGGGGGCTGCCTGCCTGTGTGCGGACGCGAGGGCCCCGAGAATCCACGGAGGGACAGACACGGGGAGACCCCGGCCGGACCCATCCGGACTCCGGGCAGCAGGGCCCCGGAGCCTCGGAGGCCTCTGCAGAGACAGCTCACGGGATGAGGTATTGATCCCGGCTCTAAATGTGTGGTTGTGACGACAGAGTAATGTGTTGCTGTGAAACAGCCACACGGGATGAATGCGTTTGGATTATTAACTCGCAACCGGATTCCTGTGGGCACCACTGCCTGGCTCACGGCGGCTGCTGTGGCGTCGCCGGGCTGTTTCCAGGGAGTTTGTTTTATTTTTCCGTGTGTGGTGGATTATTCTGGGCGATGGAGGTGCCTCCTGGAGTTGGAGTTCATGTAGAAGGTCCTCTGAGGTCCTCCCAGGGAAAACAGCATGAGCCGGCCTTTTGCGAGGGGGGGGGGGGTCCCCGCTTTGTGTCAGGCACGTCACCAGGGTTTTGCTTGCGATTCCTAATTGGACGCATCCGCCTGACGATTCTATGTGTTGGGCATTTGAGGGGTTTTAAACCTGCATTTTTAAAAATATCCTTTTATTGATTTCAGAGAGGAAGGGAGAGAGAGAAACATCCATGAGGAGAGAGAATCATGGGTCGGCTGCCTCCTGCACACCTCCCACTGGGGATCGAGCCTGCAACCCAGGCACGTGCCCTGACCGGGAATCGAACCCTGACCTCCCGGTTCATAGGCTGACGCTCAAATCACAGAGCCACGCCGGCCGGGCTCAGTTCTTTGTTTTTAAAAGCGAGTCGTGAGCACCTGACTTTACTGCCTCGACTGCCCGCCGTGTGCCGCCTGGACCAGCGCGTCTCCGGGGGCAGGAGGTTTACCGTTTCCTCCAGCGCCAGGCGCACACCACGGTCACGAAATGCCTCCTCCCTGATTAGCATTTTTGCTCGACAGTTTTGTTTGCTGTAAAATGTCACCCCGAGAGCTAGAAAGGTCGCCGAGACTGCGGCCTGCCGGAGGGCCAGGTACCTGGCTCACTGGGGATTTGACAAGCAGGGTATTTGCTCCGGGTGGTCGGACAGGCTGCCTGCTGCTCTCTCAAGGCTACAACGTGGTCGCTTGCAACTTTGTATCTTAGCTTGTGGTTTGCAACATTGTATCTTAGCTTGTCGTTTGCAACTTTGTATCTTAGCTTGTGGTTTGCAACGTTGTATCTTAGCTTGTGGTTTGCAACTTTGTATCTTAGCTTGTGGTTTGCAACGTTGTATCTTAGCTTGTGGTTTGCAACTTTGTATCTTAGCTTGTGGTTTGCAACATTGTATCTTAGCTTGTGGTTTGCAACTTTGTATCTTAGCCTGTCGCTTGCAACTTTGTATCTTAGCTTGTCGTTTGCAACTTTGTATCTTAGCTTATAACAAAGTGGTTCGCTCACTCGCCCAGGAGACTGTTCCCAGCGATGGAGGGTTGCGAACTAGCTTGAGGTGATGGCTTGACCCACAAAGTACTTTTTCTACAACTCACCCAACTGCAGACTTTCCGCGGGTGCCTGTGAGGGACTATGAGTCATCACTCAAAAATCTTAAAAAAAGGGAAACAGCCATCGCTAGGAAGCGTCCCAGGCCCTGTCGCTAATTTCCCCAACTACGTCCGAGTTCGACTAGGACCCGTGGGAAGAGCAGCTGTGCCAGGCTCGCTGGCGACAACGTTAACCACGGGGCTCGAAGACGAGGAAGTCACCGGGGAACCTCGTGGGCTCCCCGCACGCAGCGTGGCGGCGGCCGGAGGAACGGCGCTTTCAGAAACGACGGAGCAGCCACGAGGCGCGCTGGCGGGAAGAGCAATGCCCGAGCGCAGCGCGTGGAACCTGAGAGACGGCGTCGCGCGGCTCCCAGTGGGACCGTAGATAACGCTTCTCGGGTGGGTTCTGCCATCGCCTTTGTTTCTGTTTTTAATGTTCCGTGAAATGCTGTTATCTGCCTAAGCTGCTCCCCAGGCCTCCGCACGACAGATGATCCCGCACGGCTCGTCCCAGGGAGGCCGGCGGGGCTCGCGGCCCAGACGGTGGTGGTGAGAAGGGAGGCAGGTTGGGGGGCCGCTGGCGGGACAGCGAGCGGCCCACCGAGCTGACTCTCAGGGACACGCTCCCCCTCCCCACCCCCGAGGCTGCTCAGAGGTGCCAGAGTTTATGCTCCTTTTCCACGGCGAGCACCTACCCAAGCACAGGCGATGGCAAAAGCGAATGCCTCTCAGCGCAGGAAGGTACTTCCAGAGTTTGCCTAACGTGTGTGTGTCATGCTTACCTGCGTACATGTGAACACAGACCTGCTCTGATGTGGAGACGGATATAGCGACAGGGATAAAGCTATAGGACGGATACACAGATGCGGACATCTTTTCCCTGCAGGGCTTTTACTGCTGTTTCCCGTGTTTGCAGGGGTCACTAGGGCTATGCGTATATGCGCACATGTGTGTACATGTACACACACATGTGCAAACCCACCTGCGTATACACGTGCACACATGCATACACTTGTGACACATGCACACATGTGAGCACATGCCTGTGTGGCGCGTGCACATGAACACAGTCGTGTGCACACACATGTGCACACATGCCTGCATGCTCACACACGCACACACAGTCACCGAAGTTGCTGGTCCAGAAATTCACGTGAGACACACAGCAGCCGTGGTCCTCTCAGTGCCACGCTGTGTCCCACCGGCTGCTGGCTCCTGCGGACGTGCTTGGTAACCGCAAGGAATGACGGGCTTTCTCTCTCCCTGCGCCTCGGTGACGTCACAGGCCTCGGCCACGCCCACAGGCGCTCAGGGCAGGCGTGGCTGTTCGGCGGGGCCGCGCTGGGGAGCCGCTCAAAAGCCAGGCTTTCCCGCAGCGGAGCCGCGTGGCCGTAACTCAGCCTCGCCCGCGAGAGCGGCTGCGCCGTAATTCCATCCTCAACACGGGCTCGCCCGGGACGGAGGCCTAAGCACCTGATAGATGGAGGCGATCGGAGCGAAGCAGCGCCGGGTAAATCCAGACAAGGCCCTCGCCCCCCCGGGGCCGCCTGGCTGTGGGGCTGCAGGGCCGTCGGGACTGGTAAACGAGTCCGCCCGAGGGGTGATTTCCCGCGGAATTGGGCTCATAATTCCCCGTCACTGAGCTGCCGGCCTCCCAGCTCCGTCCGCGTTTCTAACGGAGGCAGCACCGCGAGCAGCGGGCACAACACGCCGGCTCCTGGGGGTGCCGGGCCTGGCCCCCTCGATGCCTGCACCCCACACACACACACAGGCCCCCACACCACCCCCCCTGCTGCATCTCACTCGTGGGTTTCCGGGCAGCAGCCCTGTCTCACCCATCGGCACCCACGGTGACCGCATCCCCCGAAGGCCCAGCGGGGTCTCCCTCCGCGTTCCCGGCGTCCGGCTGCATCGAGCAGGTGACGTGTTGCTGCCGCCCAGGCTGGTATGCGAGTCTCCCACGCCCTCAACGTGACATTTTCAGATCCACCCAACGCTGCCCTGCCTCAGTCACCGATCGGGCCCCTCCCCGCCATCGCGCTCGATTCTATCACATGAGGCCCCGCCTTCCAACACGGTTCCACGGCTCATGGCGACTCGGCTGCTCTCAGTGGCTGGCGACTTAAAAGGCAGCGATGGCCCGGCCGCCGTGGCTCAGGGATTGAGCATCGACCTATGAACCAGGAGGTCACGGTCCAGTTCCCCGTGAGGGCACAGGCCCGGGTTGCGGGCTCCGTCCCCAGTGTGGGGTGTGCAGGAGGCAGCCGATCCATGTTTCTCTCTCATCATGGATGTTTCTCTCTCTCTCCTTCTCCCTTCCTCTGTCTGAAATCAATAAAAAATATCTACACCGATAAAAAGATGCAAATTGACCATACCTTCAAGACGCCCACCAGCCAATCAGGAGTGAGTATGCAAATTAACCCAACAAAGATGGCGGGCTAATTTGCATGCGCAGGCACCAAGCCGCCAGGGGTAGGGCAGGATTCAGGCGTTCCTCCCCGCCCCGGCCGCTCCGGGCCTCTGGGAGGTGTGGGAAGGCGGAAAGGCAGCTCAGGCCGGAGCGAAGGCGGTGCTGGCCGCCAGGGGAAGGAAGGCCCGTTCTTGCACAATTCTTCGTGCATCGGGCCTCTAGTGAGCATATAAACTAATAAAAATACAGCGACAAACACGCGTGCTCACTCTCCACATCTGTGACGAAGCGTTTACCAGAGGAGATGCCCCCAGGCCTGTGACCTCAGGGTCATGTGCAGGCACATGTGTGAGGGTCACGTGCAGGCACGTGTGTGACCCATCGGCCAGATGCCTACGGACACAGCTCCATGGGGAGCGAGCCCTTCCCAGTCCCCTCCCCTCCCCCCCCTCCCTCGCAGGGAACCAGAGGTCCCTGCAGCCCCTCCTTCCCAGGAAAACATTTGATTGTTTGCATCTTTTTTTGTGGCCAATCGGATGGAGAGAAACGCATTGGAGACGGCGCCTCGGTCTGCCGCGTCCCTAATGCGGAAGTTATTAAAACGCACTTGAGCGAAAGTGCTCGTGACAGATCATAAGTCTGCACACAACGAGGAGACCCCGCCGCCCCGCGCGGATCCGGGCTCCCCGGCAGCCGACGCGGTTCTCCCGCGCCGGGAGGCCGTGCTGGGACGCGGGTGATAACGTCTCTTTCCCGAGCTCGGCAGGCGAGGCCGCGGGGCTGCACGTGCCACCTGGAACGCGGTCCTCGCTTTAATCATCCCAAAGCCGTTCACGGCGGAGGCCGCGCTGGGTCGCTCCCACGCGTGTGTCTGCCCGCCCGCCCGTCCCGCTGGGTCTTCACAGGGTCCATGGAGGCCGCCTCCCGGGCGCCGACTGGCAGAAGATGGGGTTTCGCCTCTCGTTGCCTCTCGTTACCTCTCGGCGGGAGGCGAGACGGCGGCATGCAGGCGAGAAGGACGTGTGAGGCTTCCTGAACCTCGTGCGGGGCCCTTCCCTCCGCGGGGAGGACCATTCAGATGCAATGTCACGCGTTATAATCCACGAGAGCAACTTCTTAAAAAATATATATATTTGTATTGATTTCAGAGAGGAAGGCAGAGGGAGAGAGAGAGAGAAGCATCCATGACGAGAGAGAATCATGGATCAGCTGCCTCCTGCACGCCCCCTACAGGGGGATCAAGCCTATAACCCCGGGCCTGTGCCCTGACCGGGAATCGAACCCTGACCTCCAGGTTCCTAGGTCGATGCTCAGCCCCTGAGCCACGCCGGTCGGGCAAAGCTGAACATGTTTAAACACTTGGTAATATCCCCAGGACAGGTCACTTCTGCCTGACACCCAGGCCGGCCTTGCTGCCCCCACACTCCGGATCCCGCTCACGGTTATGAGGGCCACATATGAGCCCGCACACTGTATGAGGGTGCAGGTGGGGCTGAGGGATCCCATATGAGGCCAGCACACTGAATGGGGGGGGGCAGGCGGGGACCCCATATGAGCCCGCACACTGTATGAGGGGGCAGGCGGGGCTGAGGGACCCCATATGAGGCCCGCACACTGTATGAGGGGGCAGGCCGGGCTGAGGGACCCCATATGAGCCCGCACACTGTATGAGGGTGCAGGCGGGGCTGAGGGACCCCCATATGAGCCCGCACACTGTATGAGGGTGCAGGTGGGGCTGAGGGACCCCATATGAGCCCACACACTGTATGAGGGTACAGGCGGGGCTGAGGGATCCCATATGAGCCCCGCACACTGTATGAGGGGGCAGGCCGGGCTGAGGGACCCCATATGAGCCCGCACACTGTATGAGGGGGCAGGCGGGGCTGAGGGACCCCCATATGAGCCCGCACACTGTATGAGGGGGCAGGCGGGGCTGAGGGACCCCATATGAGGCCAGCACACTGAATGGGGGGGGGGCAGGCGGGGACCCCATATGAGCCCGCACACTGTATGAGGGGGCAGGCGGGGCTGAGGGATCCCATATGAGGCCAGCACACTGAATGGGGGGGGGCAGGCGGGGACCCCATATGAGCCCGCACACTGTATGAGGGGGCAGGCCGGGCTGAGGGACCCCCATATGAGCCCGCACACTGTATGAGGGGGCAGGCGGGGCTGAGGGACCCCATATGAGCCCCGCACACTGTAGGAGGGGGCAGGCCGGGCTGAGGGACCCCATATGAGCCCGCACACTGTAGGAGGGTGCAGGCGGGGCTGAGGGACCCCCATATGAGCCCGCACACTGTAGGAGGGGGCAGGCGGGCTGAGGGACCCCCATATGAGCCCGCACACTGTATGAGGGTGCAGGCCGGGCTGAGGGACCCCCATATGAGCCCGCACACTGTAGGAGGGGGCAGGCGGGGCTGAGGGACCCCATATGAGCCCGCACACTGTATGAGGGGGCAGGCGGGGCTGAGGGACCCCATATGAGCCAGCACACTGAATGAGGGGGGGCAGGCGGGGACCCCATATGAGCCCACACACTGTATGAGGGGGCAGGCCGGGCTGAGGCCGGGCTTGCTGGCCTGCACACTCCGGCTCCCGCTCACAGTTATGGGGGCCACACCCAGGTCTCTGCTGAGCCACCGGCCCAGCGTGGGGGGGGGGGGGGCGGGGGGCACCACTTGCCTTCTGCCTCCCACGGTCTCTCTTCCCAGCTCCACACGGACCCACCTTCACGAGGGGGGTTTTCAGAAACACGGAGCCCACGCAGGGAGAACACCGACCACAGAAACCCGGCCCCGAGCCCGGTCTCCGCCGGACCTGCGCCGAGCTCAGGTGGGTCCCGGCGGTGAGACCCGCCATGCCCAGAGGAAGGCTCCGCTCCGTCCACCTGTCTGTCCCTCCGTCTGACCTGGGCACGTCCGCACGACGGGGACACCCACCCGCGTGGGCCCGGGCACAGGGAGGGGGACTCACCCGTGTGCGGGGCCGGGGGACCTCCTGCGGCAGACGATGACGGCGGGGGCCACCCTGCCGGCCCGGTCCGCGCTCGCCTGGACCTCCCAGACGGCCGGGCTGCTGGCTCTGACCGCGGCGATGCGCACGCCCCTCTGCGCCTTGGCCCTGCGGAGGGAGACAGGAGGTTGGGGGAGACGCTGGGAGCCAGGGGGCCGCTGGCTCCGGGGAAACCTTGTTGCCGGGCGGGTGGGAGCGCCTGTTGGATACAATGTAACCACCTCCCGGCCGCGGGGTCACCTCCCCAGGGGTCCGCCTGTCCCCCCCGCCCCCCCACTTTCCCTACTTTTCACCGAGGAGCTAGGGCAGCACGTGACCCGAGCAAGCGCCGCTGACGCGTCGGAGTGCAGACATGAGCCTGCGGGAGGGCTTTTGTGTGTGTTTGTTGTTGTTTTGTTATTTTTTTCAATGTGATTTTTCCCCATTTTTTTAATTAAGGTATTACATGTGTACATATCTTCCCATTGCCCCCCCCACTCCCATACATGCCCTCACCCCCCAGTGTCTTCTGTCCATTGGTGATGCTTATATGCATGCAGACGGTTGATCTCTCACCTCCCCCGCCTCCCCCCAACCTTCCCGCTGTAATTTGACAGTCTGTTCGGTGCTTTACTGCCTCTGAATCTATCTTTTTGTTCATCAGTTTATAATGTTCTTTATTATCCACAAATGAGTGAGATCATGTGGTATTTTTCTTTCATTGACTGGCTTATTTCGCTTAGCATAATGCTCTCCAGTTTTTTTTGGGTTTTTTTGTGGGTTTATTTTTTAACATGAACACCTGGAAAGCCCCGCACTATGAAGACCAAACAGAAAAGGGAAATGACTTAAACATGTGAAGGTGCAGCCCTGGCCGGTGTGGCTCAGTGGATAGAGCACCAGCCTGCAGACCGCAGGATCCCGGGTTCGATTCCGGTCCCCGGCACATGCCCGGGTTGCAGGCTCCTCCCCGGCCCCCGGCCCTGGTCAGGGCTTGTGCAGGAGGCAACCCATCGATGTGTTTCTCTCACATCAGTGTTTCTGTCTTTCCCCTCTCTCTTCAACTTTCTCTAGAAATCAAGGGGAAAAAAATAACCTCGGATGAGGATTTAAAAATAATAATAATAATAATAATAATAAAGAACGCAGTTGCTTATGTAGCCCGTGAGGTGCCGAGCGTGTGTTGGGGATAATTCCACGGCAGCTGTGTGCGGCTGGCTCGGGGCATGAACCCTGTGCGTTGAGCGGGACACCGGACGCTGCAAAGGCTCCGGAGGGAAGGCAGTCCCGCCGTGTGAACCCGCTACAATGTATCCCCGATGAGATACAGTAACACGGGCCCGGCTCCTGCCCGTGAACCTGCTACAATGTATCGCCCATGAGATACAGTAACACCAGCCCGGCTCCTGGGGCCCCGCCCGTGAACCCGCTACAATGTATCCCGATGAGATACAGTAACACCAGCCTGGCTCCTGGGGCCCCGCCCGTGAACCCGCTACAATGTATCGCCGATGAGATACAGTAACACCAGCCTGGCTCCTGGGGCCCCGCCCGTGAACCCGCTACAATGTATCCCGATGAGATACAGTAACACCAGCCCGGCTCCTGCCCGTGAACCCGCTACAATGTATCGCCCATGAGATACAGTAACACTGGCCCGGCTCCTGGGGCCCCGCCCGTGAACCCGCTACAATGTATCCCCGATGAGATACAGTAACACTGGCCCGGCTCCTGGGGCCCCGCCCGTGAACCCGCTACAATGTATCCCCGATGAGATACAGTAACACTGGCCCGGCTCCTGGGGCCCCGCCCGTGAACCCGCTACAATGTATCGCCATGAGATACAGTAACAGGAGCCCGGCTCCTGGGGCCCCGCCCGTGAACCTGCTACAATGTATCGCCATGAGATACAGTAACAGGAGCCCGGCTCCTGGGGCCCCGCCCGTGAACCCGCTACAATGTATCCCCGATGAGATACAGTAACACCGGCCCGGCTCCTGGGGCCCCGCCCGTGAACCCGCTACAATGTATCGCCATGAGATACAGTAACACGAGCCCGGCTCCTGGGGCCCCGCCCGTGAACCCGCTACAATGTATCCCCGATGAGATACAGTAACACCGGCCCGGCTCCTGGGGCCCCGCCTGTGAACCCGCTACAATGTATCCCCGATGAGATACAGTAACACCAGCCCGGCTCCTGGGGCCCCGCCCGTGAACCCGATACAATGTATCGCCCATGAGATACAGTAACACCAGCCCGGCTCCTGGGGCCCCGCCCGTGAACCTGTTACAATGTATCGCCATGAGATACAGTAACACGGCCCGGCTCCTGGGGCCCCGCCCGTGAACCCGCTACAATGTATCGCCCATGAGATACAGTAACACCAGCCCGGCTCCTGGGGCCCCGCCCGTGAACCTGTTACAATGTATCGCCATGAGATACAGTAACACGGCCCGGCTCCTGGGGCCCCGCCCGTGAACCCGCTACAATGTATCCCCAATGAGATACAGTAACACCAGCCCGGCTCCTGGGGCCCCGCCCGTGAACCCGCTACAATGTATCCCCGATGAGATACAGTAACACCAGCCCGGCTCCTGGGGCCCCGCCCGTGAACCCGCTACAATGTATCCCCGATGAGATACAGTAACACCGGCCCGGCTCCTGGGGCCCCGCCCGTGAACCCGCTACAATGTATCCCCGATGAGATACAGTAACACCGGCCCGGCTCCTGGGGCCCCGCCCGTGAACCCGCTACAATGTATCGCCCATGAGATACAGTAACACGGCCCGGCTCCTGGGGCCCCGCCCGTGAACCCGCTACAATGTATCCCCGATGAGATACAGTAACACCGGCCCGGCTCCTGCCCGTGAACCCGCTACAATGTATCGCCCATGAGATACAGTAACACCGGCCCGGCTCCTGGGGCCCCGCCCGTGAACCCGCTACAATGTATCCCCGATGAGATACAGTAACACCGGCCCGGCTCCTGGGGCCCCGCCCGTGAACCCGCTACAATGTATCCCCGATGAGATACAGTAACAGGAGCCCGGCTCCTGGGGCCCCGCCCGTGAACCCGCTACAATGTATCCCCGATGAGATACAGTAACACCAGCCCGGCTCCTGGGGCCCCGCCCGTGAACCCGCTACAATGTATCCCCGATGAGATACAGTAACAGGAGCCCGGCTCCTGGGGCCCCGCCCGTGAACCCGCTACAATGTATCCCCGATGAGATACAGTAACACCAGCCCGGCTCCTGGGGCCCCGCCCGTGAACCCGCTACAATGTATCCCCGATGAGATACAGTAACACCAGCCCGGCTCCTGGGGCCCCGCCCGTGAACCCGCTACAATGTATCCCCAATGAGATACAGTAACACCAGCCCGGCTCCTGGGGCCCCGCCGCACCCGCAGGACCTAACGCGGGGGACCCGGGCGGCCCCCTTGGACCGCAGGGCCCGGAACCCGCCCGTCTCCGCGGGGGATTCCTCCGGCCGGCGACGCTCGGGAGTAACGTTCCCGGAAGTCGGCATCCCCAGGCGCATTTTAAAATGACATTTAAAACCCTCCCTCCCAAGCGGCAAAGGTTGCGTTTCCGGCTCCCTGTAACTATTGACATTTTAAAATTAAACTGTTAGATCGCTCTTCTAAAAGTTTCGCCGGAATCTAAATACCAGCGCGGGCTCGCCACCCTCCGTGGCGCGTCTTTAAAGGAATTCAGACACATCCCCTTCTTTGCCAGGCGCGGGTTGTGCATTTATTTCTTCATTTATCGGTCGCTTTTAGCTTGCAGGTCCACTCGATGCTTTTCTCAGAATTCTACCCCAATGCACCCCTCTATCTCTGCGCCCGACAGTCTCTTATCGATCGCTCCGCCGTACTTCTCTGCAACACAGACACGCACACAATTCGAATTTAGCTTTCCCTGTGTCCAGAAGCCTCTACGTGCAATTACATATTTTTATTTTTAAAATATTTTTTTAATTTTTTTTTTCAGAGAGAAAGGGAGAGGGAGAGAGAGAGAGAAACATCAATGATGAGAGAGAATCATGGATCGGCAGCCTCCTGCACGCCTCCCACTGGGGATCTAGCCCACACCCCAGGCACGTGCCCTTGACCGGAATCGAACCCTGACCTCCTGGTTCCTAGGTTGATGCTCAACCACTGAGCCACGCCGGCCGGGCCCTAAGAGTGATTTTAAAAAATTCTGGATCGAGACTCATTAAAAGTATATTCAGTACACACTTCAGCAGATATGGCCGTGGGTGCAGAGACATAAACCTTTTAAAGAATAACGATTCAGCCTAACGCAGGGCGAGACTCTCAGAAATGCATTGACCGATGACAGGAACGGGGTGCAGTCAGGATAGTCTGCTCAGTCAGGGGTGGGGACGCCCAGCCCGCAGGTCGGATGAGGCCTGAGAAACCATTCGGTCTGGCCCTGCCAGGGGTGAGTTAGGGGTGAGTTAATTAAATGTTGGACCAAATATAGCAGGCTCATTTTTTAAAATATATATATATTTATTTTAATTGATTTCAGAGATGAAGAAAGAGAGAAAACGAGAGAGAAACGTCCATGATGAGAGAGAATCACTGCACGCCTCCTACTGGGGATCCAGCCTGCAACCCGGGCCTGTGCCCTGACCGGGAATGGAACCCTGACCTCCTGGTTCCTAGGTCGATGCTCAACCCCTGACCTCTGCCGGCCGGGCCAGCACGCACCTGTGAACACGGCACCTGCGAGCAACAAGTGTCCTGCGTCGCACGCAGGGCCCCGCGGAGACTGGGCGTCCCTGCCAACGGAGGACGCGTCACCTCATTAAACATGGGCACACGCAGCCAGCCTGCCGCGTCCGCTAATTCCCCAAAGTGCTCCCTCTCCGAGGCGCCGTGTGTCTCCGGTGACTCCCCCTCCCCCCGCCCATCTGTTTGATGTTTTAACGTCGGCCAAATTGCCTTCATTTAAACTCAATTAACTCGGTGAAAGGCAAGGTATCCCCGTGATGCCACTCGCTGGACTGCATTCTCTTCCTGTGCCCGTCACCAGCTGCGGGGCCGGGCGTGAGAGGCGTGAGGCCGGCGGGCGCCGGGCTCCGAGGGCTCCATTGGCGGCGGAGAGACGCGCTCACCCCTCCTTGGACGCGGCGGGGCGTCAGTCACGCGTTCCTTCCTCACGGAAACACCACAAGGGATTTGGCTGGAGGACACTCCATTTTACAGCGGAGCGCCCGGCCCTCATGAGAGAGGGACGCGTCGGGTATAAAACCCTGGCCTCGCCCCGGCCGGTGTGGCTCAGTGGGTAGAGCGTCGACCCACGAACTGAAGGGTCCCCGGGTTCGATTCCCCGTCAAGGGCACAGGCCCGGGTTGTGGGCTCGATCCCCAGGGCGGGGCGTGCAGGAGGCAGCCGGTCCATGACTCGCTCTCCTCGTGGATGTTTCTCTCTCCCTTCCTCTCTGAAGTCGATAAAAATATATATTTTTTAAAAACCTGGTCTCCTCTAGAAAGACATCCGAATGAGCTGTGTCCACTCCTGCCCTAAAGTCGCCCCAGGCCACCCACTCCCAGGCCGCAGTACCTCCCGCCCACCCACACCGACGTCCCCTTCTGTCCCCAGACCGGCTCTGCCTGCGAGAGCCGCCCCCCCAAAGGCAGGGTCCCCTTCGACTTCGAGTTCATTCTTTCCGCTCACACAGGAGCCTCCCCACACCAGGCGCCTGCCCCCCCTCCCGGCTGTGGGGGGACCAGTGCCTGCTCCCCCCACGGTCCCTGTGCCCTGATCTGGGAATCGAACCCTGACCTCCTGGTTCCTGGGTCCACGCTCAACCACTGAGCCACACTGGCCGGGCCCGATGCTGTCTTAACGGGAAACTGACCTGGAATCGAACCCTGACCTCCTGGTTCCTGGGCCGACGCTCAACCACTGAGCCACACCGGCCGGCCCGATGCTGTCTTAACGGGAAAACTGACCGGGAATCGAACCCTGACCTCCTGGTTCCTGGGTCGACGCTCACCACTGGGCCACGCCGGCCGGGCCTGGGTGAACTTTTAACCCCACGTGGAAACCATGTCATGCCCCGCGGCGCTCCTTTCCCGGGGTCAGCACACGGACCCGTCCCGTGGCCCTGGCACCCGCGCCAGGTGGCGGCGGCATCAAACCCCGTTTAGCGGAAACCCCACGCAGCCGAGGCGGGCGCGTCTCTCACGGTCTCCGCCCCGAAGAGAACAGCGCACGCGCGTCTCCGGAAAGGACGCGGCTCTCCGCAGACCCTCCCCTCTCCCCTGCCCCCTCCTCTCCCCCTCCCCCTCTCCTCCCCTTCCCTCCCCCCCCCTCCCTCCCCCTCCCCTGGGCTCAGGCTCACAGGCCGGAGGGACGCCATCTCGCCCCCGGCTGGGATCACCTGCCAGCCATTTATTTATGTTTTAATTTTTTTGTATTCTATATTCTTGGCTGTTGTTGTTCATCCTCACCGAGGATATTTTTTCCGTGGATTTTTAGGGAGAGTGGAAGAGAGAGGGAGAGACAGAGAGAAACTTCGATGTGAGAGAGACACATTGATGGGTTGCCTCCTGCACACGCCCCAACCAGGGCCCGGGCGGAGGAGGAACCTGCAACCCAGGTACGTGCCCTTGACCGGAATCGAACCCGGGACCATTGGGTCCGCAGGCCGACGCTCTGTCCACTGAGCCACACCGGCCGGGGCCATCTGTCAGTCATTTAACTCCAACTGTCAGGGGCCCGGCTGGGCCACATTAGTCTTGGGGTGCCTGACACTGTCCCAGGGCACGCCCCCCCCCCTCACGTGGGGTGCCCTGGCTGCTCCGTGACAGCCTAGACCGGTGGTCGGCAAACCGCGGCTCGCGAGCCACATGCGGCTCTCTGGCCCCTGGAGTGTGGCTCTTCCACAAAATACCACGGCCTGGGCGAGTCTATGTTGAAGAAGTGGCGTTAGAAGTTTAAGTTTAAAAAATGTGGCTCTCCAAAGAAATTTCCATCGTTGTGCTGTTGGTGTGTGGCTCTGCGGACGAATGAGTTTGCCGACCACGGGCCTAGACCGCGGATGGATCAGAACGCCTCCGCCGCCCAAGGGACACCCCGCTCAGATCGCACCGGCCTGATTTTGCAGGGAAAACGGGGAGCCCGGTGCACACAGCTCCCCCAAACCCCCCCCCCCCACCCCCCCAGCTCACTCACCTCAGGGTGAACCGGTCCTGCGTGCAGTTGCCGGAGACGGAGACCGGGAAGGTGAGCACTTCGCCCGGCCGCGCCCTCCGCGGCGGGTAGCGGACGGCCACGTGGTCGTCCAGGCGCAGCTCCCGCAGCGGCGGCCGGCGGGGCGCGGGGAGGAGGAACACGCTGCCGATCCTCTGCAGGGGCGGCCCCGCCTCGTCCGCGTCGCCCGGGTCCCCGCGACCCCCGCCGCTGGCCCCCGGCTCCGCCCGGACGCAGTCCCCGCGGCCCCCGGGAGGCGGGCCCCCCGCGTGCACCGTGTAGTACAGCTCCACGGGGCTCCCCTCGGCCGGGCCCGCGGGCCGCCGCCTCCCGGCCACCACGGCGGGGGCGCTGAACCAGCCGGGCGGCAGCCGCAGCTCGGCCACGCACAGCCCCAGCGCGCCCCGCAGCCGGCAGCTGGCCCTGACCTCCCGCGTCTCCCGGAAGGCGTACACCCGCAGGCAGGGCAGCGGCGCGGCGGGGTCCGGCTCCGCCCAGTCCCGGCCCAGCACGTGGAACAGGACCTGCGCGACGGGCCGGCCCGGGTCGATCTGGTCCCGCAGGACGTGGGCCCGCAGCTTCCAGCCCAGCGGGGGCGCGCCCGGAGGGCCAGGAGGGCCGGCGGGCAGCAGCAGGTCCCGGGGCACCGCCTGCTGCGCAGAGAAGGGCCCGTAGCGGGCGCTGAGCGCGGGCGGCCGCCGGGCGCGCAGGACCAGGAAGGACTCCACGCGGGCCTGCAGGCTGGCGTTGCGCATCACGTCCTGGTTGGCCTCCCGCAGGAAGAAGGCGGCGTCGGCGTCCACGCGGAAGCTCACGGGCAGGTAGGTGGGCAGCAGGGAGAAGCGCGGGGCGCTGTCCAGGAGGCCGCGGCCCTCGGTCACTGCAGGGAACGCAGGGCATTAGAGGGAGGTCAGCCGCCGTCCCACGCTGTACCCCAGGCCACCGCCCCCCATGCTGTACCCCAGGCCACTCCCCCCACGCTATACCCCGAAACCGGCTGTGGGCCACCGTCCCCCAGGCATGGTAATGCGGCCCTGTAGTATTGTTGTGATTTCCTGTTGTAAGTCCCAATGTTGTTACAAAGTTGCAATGTCGTTACAAAGTCGCAATGTTGTTACAAAGTTGCAATGTTGTTACAAAGTTGCAATGTTGTTACAAAGTCGCAATGTTGTTACAAAGTTGCAATGTTGTTTGCAAGTTGCAATGTTGTTGCAAGTTGCAATGTTGATACAAAGTTGCGATGTCGTTACAAAGTCGCAATGTTGTTGCAAGTCGCAATGTTGTTGCAAGTTGCAATGTTGTTGCAAAGTTGCAATGTTGATACAAAGTTGCAATGTTGTTACAAAGTTGCAATGTTGTTGCAAAGTTGCAATGTTGTTGCAAGTTGCAATGTTGGTACAAAATTGCAATGTCGTTACAAAGTCGCAATGTTGTTGCGATGTTGTGACATCATCCTGTAGCCATGCTGTAACGCTGTGATGTCCAACGCTGTCACGTCTAATGTCTTAGGGCAACACACCACTGCTCTCTGCAGGCTCAGCCTCTGGACGGCGCCGCCATCGGCTAGAACCACCCAGGCACTGAGTGGCCAGACGATGATGATCTCTGAACACATAATCATCTGGCCACTCACTGTCTATCCTATAGAATAAAAGGCTAATATGCAAACTGTCCCCTCGACCAGGAGTTCGAACGGCAGGCAGGCCGGCCAACCGCCCATGTCCCCTCCCCCTGGCCAGGCTGGCCGGACCCCACCCACGCACGCATTCATGCACCGGGCCTCTAATATATATGTATACACACACTGAGTGGCCAGAGATCATCATAGTCCGGCCACTCCGTGTATTTCATTCGACTTATTAAACCCCAAGATGGCCTTCGCCCAGCAAAAGGGCACCTGTGGTTACGGGGAGGGACTTCGGAGAGGAAACCCCCTCCCCCAAACGCGGGTCCTCGGACGCCCAGGGAGACGGTGGCAGGGTGTCCCCTCCGTGGGCCGTTCTCTCTGCTGCTTCTATTTTCAAAAACCCTCCAACTGCCCACGGCAGCTGCTGCCAACCGCCGGCCCATGAGCCAGTTCTGGCTCCGAAGCCTGTTTTGCTCGCCTCTGCGTGCCATTATTTAGGATCGTAATGAGGTCTCCATGCCAATATTTATCAAACAGATTTCACATGGAAAGCTGGACTCTGGGCTCACACGCTGCAAGATGGGAGAAATCTGTGAGTCCATCGCCGTAGTGTAACCAGCCTCGGAGCTGTGCCCTTGGGGTGCAAGGGGGGGGGCGGGAACTCAGTCCTTGGCCGCAGTCCCCACCCGGCCCTTATGCCTGGCTCACGCCCCATGCTTCCTCCACAGGCACTGGCTCATCTCTAGGCTGTAGGGTTGCGCACAAAGTCGAGATGTTTAAAACAATCACTGTGGCCCGGCCGGCGTGGCTCAGGGGTTGAGCATCGACCTACGAACCAGGAGGTCAGGGTTCGATTCCCGGTCAAGGGCACAGGCCCAGGGTTGCAGGCTCGATCCCCAGTGGGGGGGCGTGCAGGAGGCAGCCGACCCATGATTCTCTCTCCTCACGGATGTTTCTATCTCTCTCTCCCCCTGTCTCTTCCTCTCGGAAATCAATAGAAACATATTTATATTAGAAAGTGACATTTTAAGGAAACAACGGTCGTCCCCCGATAACCTCCCCTCACGAAATAAAGTCTGCGGTCTGTCCACGGCCAACAATGCACGGTATTGATTGGCGATTACGGAACAAGCTAAGAAGATTAAATGACTCCTGTATTCATTTTAAAAAAAAAAATCTTACTTAAAAGGTCTCCGCTATAACAGTCTCCCCAGGCCCGGGAGATCAATGAAATCAGGGATCTCCATGCTAATCCTAAGTGGCCCCATTAGCCCTCGCTGAGGAATAAATGGAATTAAAATAACTATTGTCTGCCTTCGGAGCAGATGCCTCCCACCACACGCTTTGAGGGAGTGGACTCCTTTGCCGGAGGAGAGAGGAGGGAAATGGAGAGGAGTGGGCGGGGGGGGGGGGGGGGGGGGGCGGAGAGAGGAGAGAGCGGTACGAGGACGCGGCGTCTACGCGATTGCCACAACGTACATCCCCCGTTTCTCAGGTGGCCACATCCTTAAGGCGCCAGAGGTTACAGAAGAGGGAGAGCCCGATACATTGTAGCAAAATGTGGAAACATCCGAGCGGCAGGAGAAAGTGTCACTCTTTGCTTCCGCTGAGGCAGGGCCCCGGCAGTCAGAGAGGAGAGGGGCCACGTGCTCACCGGACAGGCTCAGGGGCGGCCTGCGTGGCGGCCGTGCAAACTCAGGCCTCACGTGGCCACAGGGGATGGCCCGGGATGCAAAGCTTTTCATTCGAAAGCAGTGGCTGCCGGGTAGTCCCGTCCTAGGCCGGGATCTTCCCTGACAAAGGCCCGTCTGGACCGTCCCGGAGCCCGCTGTCCTCTGGCATCTTCGATAACACATCTCCGGAATGTGGACGTGATCGCCCCCCTCCCGCCCCCCGTCCCCGGACCCCGCCACGCACAGGCGCCGCGCCGCCGAGACCACGCAGCCCCCGGTTGGCCGTTCCCCCCCCTGCCCCCCCCCCCCCCGAGAGAAAGAAGGACGTGGCTCTCCTTTTACTTCTCACCCAACCCCAGAGGTTCGCCCTCCCCCTCGCTTTGCTTTCTCCCTCGCCGATCGCCCGCGGAGTTCGTGGGACCCACTTCCGGCTCCTCTTGGACTGGAAAGCACACAACCAGGTAACAGACAGACAGACAGACATTCCCGGAGCCTTATCTCCGTCCCCGGAGGCTCTGCCTCGCAGCCGCCGTCGGCAGCTTGGCTCAGATAAACTCACAGGCATTCTTCACAGGTTTGAGCGTGTTTTTCACGTTCACGCCGGAGATCGGCCCTCACAGCCGCCAGTCTTAAGTAATCCGCGAGACGTGTGTTCTTCCTTGTTTATTTAATTTATTTATTTATTTTTATTTTTTTTTGGTTACTCGTCACCAAGGGATACTCTGTCCCTTGCTTTTCAGAGAGCACGGAAGGCAGGGAGGGGGGAGGAGAGAGGCCTCTGTGATATATCGCACGCCAGGCGCCCGCGCCAGGCCCCGGGGATTCGAATGAAGGCAGAAAAGGTGGCCGCTTCTGACGCCGGACACGTCCCTCCTTCCTGGTGACGGGCGCCCGTCCCTCTCCAAGCAGCGGCCGGCGTTTCAATCGCTCGGGGTCAGCTCCGTGACTGCCGCCCACCCCGCTGATTCCGGGGGCCCGGCCTTCGTCGCTGGGGAGAGACACCTCAATGGGCACCCACCGAGACGGGGGGCCTGGCACGGAAATTCCCGCAACCCAGGGTGGTGCCCTTGACCTGGAATCAAACCCGAGGCCCTTCCGTGCGCGCCCCCACGCTCTAACTGAAAGGGCAGAGCAGGACAGCACAAAATGTACTGTACCCTCCACCCTGTGTAACTATATATATAACTCCTTTTTCTTAGAAAACTGCGAGAATGTAACAATTGCATGAACCTGCCAATAGGAATGTAGAGAGATGGACTCAGTCCACCTTAAGCAAGCTGCCCAGTGTGCCTTTGTGTAACTGGACCCCTCACCCTACCCCTGACCAATCATAAACACTCTCCCTGCCCACTGCTTGAGACCCCCTTAAAGCCTTGGTGTTGGCGAGAGAAGCGCTCTTGGTCCCCGGTGAGCCCTGGAGATGAGAGCTCGTGCTAGCACGAATAAAGGTTCTCTTGCAGTTACAGCGGGTCTTGGCTCCTTCCTGGGGGGTTTTGGGGATTCTGAACACTGGGCATTACATTTGGGGGCGCGTCCGGGATCCCCAAGCCCTCCGAGGGACCCCCAAACCCGGAGAACCTGACTGGCCACGGTAGGTGTCTGTTTGTCCTTTGTCTCTTGTATGAGCTCAAATCTGAATTTCTGGCAGTGCCCGAAGCGATCTAGGCGGACGCGCTGCTGAAGGATCACGGGCAAGAGGCATCGGGAGACGTCTCGATCCTCTTTCAGGAGGGATGTGTATGCCCCTCAGTTTCTGGGACGAGGTGGGTCGCTCCCGCCGGTCGGCGTGAGGCCGTTGTCCACGCTTCTGGTTCTGCTCCAACGGACTGGCGTTGGAAGGATTTTCTTAAGGATCCTCTGTTTGTGTGTGTTGATTTGTTTTTGTTTTGTTTTGTGGACTCTCTTGACGGACATTATGGGACAGACTCAGTCCACTCCAAGTGAGTGGAAAGGGGAGCTTAATCCCCTCCCCCCCCCCCCCCCCCCCCCCCCCCCCCCCGCCGAAGGCCATAGAGCGTCCTCAGGCAAATTAATCAGGTGTCTGTTTAAACTCTGGTAAATATCTAGTAGGAGTCAAAAACTCGGACTGTTTGGTATATAAATATAAATGTGAAAATATTTGTTATCTCTTTCTGCTGTTTAATTTATTTAAAGATAGGGCGGACCTGCTGTGGCGGAATACAGAGGTCTTTAGCAGCTGCTGAGACACCTTTTTCAGAGCCCTTTGTTCTCCGTCAGAGAGGGAATCAGCCCACTTAGATGATAAAAATTCCTCTGTTTGTATAAATGAAGGTTTCAGTTTGCTCTGATTTGTGAATTTACTGTATTAAATTGAATTTTAAAGTTCTAAGGTTGATTTAAAAGTATCCATTTATAACATTTCAAAGAACAAAGGAACTTTTATTTACAGCTTCCTTATCTCTTTTGGTGCTCGGAGACTCCCAGCTAACAACTTCACAGGGCGGAGAGATTTACAGGCCTGTGACATCATAGTCCAACGTGGAACTAAGGCTGAAGTTACTATTAACTCTTTATAGACCCCGTTAACCGTTTGTTTAACTTACTGTTTTCAGTTATTAGGATCCTCAGAGAGGACATAACCTGGACTTTCCCTTCCTCTCTCATCCTGATTCTAATAGCATCTGTAACTGGATTAAAAATCTTTTCTTTCAGGAGGCCATCCAGGCTTTAAGCTCACAAGAAATCTCCCTCCTGCGAGAGGAGAGAGGGACCCCCCGGAAGGGGCTGGAGGCTCTCCCTCTCAACAGGTGTTTGTTTTGTGTTTTGTCATGTTGGTATCAGGACTGTTTGTTTTGTCTTTTTGTCTTGGGCCCTATATGTATATATTATTTATTGAATTTTGATTTGTCAAGGTTTTGTCAGTTTGTTATCAGTTTGTTAAAATCCTCTTAGAGGACATTGAGTGGTTCTTCCCTTCTAGTTTAACCTTTGACTGTGTGATTGAATTACGGAACTTTTATCAAGGTTTTGCCTCTCCTGAAACAACGCTCCATGTGTAACCTGTCCCTCCCCGAGCCGGACTGCAGGATGATTTTTCCTTCAACACACTGGTCCCGCCCACTGGCCTATGGCAGAAGCCAGAAAAAGCGACGATAAGAAAGGGAGGCCCCCATCAGGGGACTTAGAAGCAGTGCTCCTGTTATCTGCTTAGATCCCAAGAATATAAGAATACTTATTTACTGAAATGATATAAGGACAGATGTTTGTTTGATATTTTGTTGTCTGCCTGGTTATAATTATTTGTTCATATATAGAAGAAAAAAAAAACAACAACACATTTAATTTGTTTAAGGCTGAGTGCTCTGACAGGTAGCAATCCCCCCCGAGTGGCCACTGGGATTCTTTTTTCCCAGGGGTGTTTTCTCTCTGTCAGAGGGGGAATCGGCCTGCCTAACAACATTTCTGTCTATATTTATTAATTTGAAGATATGAAGTTATAACAATTGTAATCCAAAGAGACTTAAAGCAGGGACCACATTCTAAAATTAACTATAAGAAGGAAGCTGGAGCTGGCAAAGTCACCAAGTCTGCCCAGCAAGCTCAAAACCTAAATGAATCTTATTTCTGACACCCGCCACCACCCAGTCTTAATCAGTGGTGGAGGAACGGTCTCAGAAGTGTTTGTCTCAATTGGCCATTAAGTTTGATATGATTATTGTACATTGTAAAACCTTTAAAAGAAAAGGAAAATATTTTATAGGCCACTTGGTCCTTGTGTGTGTGTGGCAACTCTTAAGTTATAATTTTGAAATCAGTAATTTTTAATAGAAACACACTCAAGCAGAGTGGCTTTTCAGAAAGGTCAGGGAGTCTGATTACAGTGTAGGGGTCACCGGTTCCCCCACACCACCTTCGTTAGCAGGAGGCAAGTACTTTTCCCAGTGTGAACAGAGAGTGGGCTGCCAGATGAAAACGCCTCGGTGGGACCCGTGCCGCGCTCCCTGCCTCCGCCCACCCGGTGTCCCTCCCCTCCAGGGATTGTTTTAAGTGGCTAGAGGCAGCAACAAGGAGGGAAATTCCCTTGTGACCCCCTCCGCCCCAATGAGACCCAAGAACCCTCGGCAACTCCTTGGACACTTTTCACCGTGTTCTGTTAGGGGGCTTAAAGGCGGCAGCTAGAAATTCCCCATTCCAGGCTTATCAGAATCTGATATTCTTATCTATAGGAAAAATATAACAGTTTGAAATTCAAGCGGCTGAGCCTGCTCCCTTCTCCCTCTGCCTTTTCTAAATATTTTAAAGTAATAAAAGATTTGAGGCATAATTATACATTTTTGAAAGACATAAAAAAAGTTTAGAGACTAATTTAAAATTATAAAATTTATAAAAGTTTATAATTAGTAAGAAGAAGAACAGAGAAATATTAGAAAGAAGAAAAAGCCAGCAGCAAATAGGAAGGAATTAGTATGCCTATTGTAAGAAGGAGAGGCACAGGAAGAGAAAATGTCCTGGCAGATTAGCTAGAGAAGCAAAAAGGGGAGACTCAGACTCCAAGGGTCTTTAACTTAGAAGAAAAGGACTGACAGGACCGGGGTTCCTTTCTATTAAGCCTCCAGGGTAACCTTACAAGTGGGGGGCAAACCTGTTAGTTTCCTGGTGGACACTGAAACAGCCTATTCAGTCTTGACAGGGCCTATGGGACCCGTAACCTCTAAGAAGACAGCAGTCCAGGAAGCCACCGGACAAATTGCCTGTTTTCCTTAGACATCAAAAAGGACTATGGACCTCGGAAAGAACACGGTAACTCATTCATTTCTGATCATGCCAGAATGCCCGTACCCCCTATGTAGATGTGACCTCCTACAGAAACTATTTGGACTGCCATCATATCCTTTGCGGGGGATGAAGCGGGAATTATTAGGGGCAGTTGGATACTACAACCTATGAATACTGGGGCTCATAGGGATTGCTAAACCTCTAGACTCAAGTACTGGGGGAACGCAGCCACTGAACTAGTCCGAAGTAGAACAATGGGCCTTTGAGGAGCTAAAGAAGGCTCTCATCTCAGCACCTGCCCTAGCCTTGCCAGACGTCACGAAGCCCTTCCACGTCCACGTGAGTGAGGTAAGAGGCATTGCCAAAGGGGTTCTCACTCAGACTCTAGGTCCCTGGAAGAGACCTGTAGCCTGTCTGTCTAAGAGGCTAGACCCCGTGGCAGCAGGGTGGCCAGCGTGCCTCTGGGCAGTAGCCACCACAGCATCGCTGGTAAAGAAGGCAGATAAGCAAACTCTGGGCCAGGAACTAGCCCTAATAATACCCCATGGTGTGGAGGCCCTCCTTCGAGGTACCCTGGAGAGATAGATGTCAAACACCAGGATCACCCAGTGCCAAGCTCTTCTCCTGGACCAGCCCTGCATCCGGTTCCATAAGACACTGGCCATCAACCCTGCCAGCCTGCTTCCAGATGATGACCCAGAGGAACCCATTCATGACTGCACGGAGGTAACAGACGCAGTACAAACGGCTCGTCCAGACCTGACAGATGCCCCACTATCATCACCAGACAAGGTACTGTTCACGGTTGGGAGCAGTTATGTTCAGGATGGCATCCGATGTGCAGGGGCAGCAGTAGTCACCCTGGACCGCACCATTTGGGCGCAGTCCCTGAATAGGGGAACCATGGCACAAAAAGTCGAGCTTTTGGCCTTAATCCAGGCCCTCCAATAGGAACACAGTGCCATCCACCAGAAAAGAGGGTTACCAACTGCAATAAAAAAGGAAATTAAAAATAAGGAAAACATTTTAGCCACATTAAAGGTCATCTGGCTCTCAAGGGCAGTTGCAATAGTGCACTGCAAAGGACATCAGAAAGGGAAGACAATTGAAGCCAGAGGAAATAGAGCCGCAGACCAAACTGCCAAGGAAGCCGCCCAAAAACCAGTGGGGCCTTTACAAGTTTTAGTAACCCTGCCATACCTGGACCTATGCAGACCCCCTCCTACACCAAACAAGAGGAGGAATTGGCAGAACAGAAGCAAGCCATCAAAGGACCGGATGGTTGGTGTACCCTACCAGATGACAGACTGTTGGTCCCAGAGGCTATAGGTTGGACATTAGTTACCCAGTTATACCAGGCTACCCGCTTGGCGTCACCAAGACTTCTGAAGTTCTACAAGGCAGGTACTCTTAGATAAAATAATTAAAAGCATAGTCACTAGAAGTAATGTCTGTGCACAGGTAAATGCTAAGCAAGGTAAGAGGGTCCCCCTGAGAATTCGGGCCCCAGGGAAATTCCCCAGGAGAGCATGGGAGGTAGATTTCACAGAGATTAAGCCACTAGCATCAGGGTATAAGTATCTGCTAGCTCTCATAGACACCTTCTTGGGTTGGGTTGAAGCATACCCCACTAGGACAGAAACTGCCTCTATAATTGTCAAGAGATTACTCCAGGAGATTATACCTAGATTCAGGCTGCCAGTAGTCATAGGATCAGATAACAGCCCCGCCTTTTGTAGCCAAGATATCTCAAAATATAGCTCAAGCCTTAGGACAGCCATGCGCGAGACTAAAAAAAAAAAGAATTTAACTGAATTTACCCTAGAAACTGGTGAAAACTGGACCAACCTCCTGCCCTTCACCCTCTTATGGGCCAGGTGTACCCCCTACCGGTAGGGGTTTCCCCCTTTTAGAGATCATATATGATAGACCTCCCCCTGCCGCTTCCTTTCCAGGGACAGGAAGAAACTGAAAGCTGGAATTCATAACCATTCCCTTACTCAAGTCCTTACAGGCTGTGCAGTATACCCAGAAAGCCACCCATACGCTTGTTCCTGTACAACCCTTCCAGCCCAAGGACTCGGTATAGGTAAAGAAGTTCACTGCCCAAGGACTCACCCCAACCTGGAAGGGATGCTACACTGTTATCCTGAGCATGCCCACGGCTGTTGAAGTAGACGGCGTCCAGACCTGGCTACACCACTCCCAGCTCCTGCACCAGGAAACGGCCTAGATCCTGGCAACCAGCAGCCTCACCCGTGAGATCCCTAGCCTGGGCTCCACGCAGGCCAGGAGGAAACTCAACACCTGCAGGAGAAGAACTGGAATTCATTGTGGACAGTACTGTTGGGGACTGTAGTACTAAAGGCCTTAACCAGAAGTAAAAGACAAAGTAAAAATACAAACCGTCTCATGATTGAGCCGGGTGTCCCAAGACAAGGGGGGAATGAAAGGGCAGAGCAGGACAGCACAAAATGTACTGTACCCTCCACCCTGTGTAACTATATATATAACTCCTTTTTCTTAGAAAACTGCGAGAATGTAACAATTGCATGAACCTGCCAATAGGAATGTAGAGAGATGGACTCAGTCCACCTTAAGCAAGCTGCCCAGTGTGCCTTTGTGTAACTGGACCCCTCACCCTACCCCTGACCAATCATAAACACTCTCCCTGCCCACTGCTTGAGACCCCCTTAAAGCCTTGGTGTTGGCGAGAGAAGCTCTCTTGGTCCCCGGTGAGCCCTGGAGATGAGAGCTCGTGCTAGCACGAATAAAGGTTCTCTTGCAGTTACAGCGGGTCTTGGCTCCTTCCTGGGGGGTTTTGGGGATTCTGAACACTGGGCATTACACTAACCACTGAGACACACCAGCCAGGGCTGGTTTCATTGGCTTTTAAAATCAGTCCTGTCCTGTGGGGGCGAGGGGTGGCTTGTAAGGAGCCAGGAGCGGAATTGGGGGGCGGTGTGGGGGGGGGTGGGGAGGGAGAAGGGGCATCAGGAGACTCAGGAGGAACAAAGCCGACCAGCCCTGGCCCCGGGCGGGGGGAGTGGAGACGGAAAGATGCCAGGAGATTGGAAACCCAGGAAGGAGCGAGGGCCGGGAGCGAGCTGCCAGGTGTGGGGGTGGGCGGAGGACGCTTTGTGGTGCTGAACAAAGAACGTTCCATTTTCTCTCTCAACACAGAGGCGCTGTTGTGTGTGTGTGTGTGTGTGTGTGTGTGTGTGTGTGTGTGTGTTCACACGCACACACGCCCTGGCTGCCGGGAGCAGGGAGTTCATCGCGTTCCGTCCTTCCAGGGGGGGCGCCCCAGGTGCTGAGGGCAGATGCTCTCTGTGCCCCGAGGGAGCGGCCGTGGGGGTGTGGGGGGGCCATGCCAACCGGGGAGGGGGGTATTTTTAACTCGTGCCGGACCTGCCCCGTAAGACCTCTCTTTCTTTGGGGTTCACCCTCGCCCCAGGGTATTCTCCCATGGACTTTTAGAGAGAGAGGAGGGGGGAGAGCGAGACGGAGAGAAACGTCGATGTGAGAGAGACACGTCGATCGGTTGCCTCCTGCACGCGCCCCGCCCAGGGCCCGGGGCCGGGGAACCTGCAACCCGGGTACGTGCCCTGGACCCTGAATCGAACCCGGGACCCAAGAGGCTGCGATCTCGAAAACGCTGCAAAATGCAAGAGCCGGACCGGCGGCCCCAGAGGTCCAGAGCCAACAGCTCTGCGTTCTTAGATCCGAAACCCGATCAGCACGACCCTCTGTCCCCGAGCGGAGCCCGACGCCGGCGGGCACGGCCCCTCAGTCACAGAGGCCGGCAGGACCCTTCCCGACCAAACCCCGGCTCCCGCCCGGCAGGAGGCGAATTTACTTAAACCGTTTCCAATCGTTCAAAATGCTTTCTTTTCCTGGAAAAATAAAATGAAATAAAGTCAAGGTAGACGGACAAGTTAATTGGAAAAAGACGGACGGGCTCATATCCGACCGCGTGATACTCGGCGAGTCCGGGCGCCGACGCACTTAACAGCCATCAATTTCCACCAAAGGGAAGGAACGCGGCCCATTTCCGCGCGTTTCCTATTCCGCGAGGCGCCCGAGTCCGCTCGGGCTGTTTATGAATTCCG
The DNA here is from genome assembly GCF_027574615.1 of Eptesicus fuscus. Taxonomy (NCBI): domain Eukaryota; kingdom Metazoa; phylum Chordata; class Mammalia; order Chiroptera; family Vespertilionidae; genus Eptesicus; species Eptesicus fuscus. The sequence continues at coordinate 28,254,216 of NC_072495.1, forward strand.
GAGCGAGCGGGGCGCGGGGCGCGGGGCGAGCTGCAGGGGACGCATTTTTTTTAGAAATATATTTTTATTGATTTTTTACAGAAAGGAAGGGAGAGGGATAGAGAGTTAGAAACATCGATGAGAGAGAAACGTGGATCAGCTGCCTCCTGCACACTCCCCACTGGGGATGTGCCCGCAACCAAGGTCCATGCCCTTGACCGGAATCGAACCCGGGACCCTTGCGTCCGCAGGCCGAGGCTCTATCCACTGAGCCGCACCGGTCAGGGCAATAAAAATTTGTTAAAAAGAGGAGTGTGACAAGCAGGCCCGTTCCCCAGCCCACAGATGAGGCGGGAGGCGGGGTCAGGCAATGACCCGTTACACGCGAGGCCTTTTTTTTTTTCTTTTTCTTTTCAACTCATGCGTTTGCTGCGGGCCGGAGGGTCACGCTGGAAGGCTGCCGATTCCGTGGGCTCCGACTGCGTCTCTGTGGTTCCAAATTCCATCTCGAATGCCAGTGACTCACCCACCGGCGTCTCAGCCAGAACCCTGCCCCTGAGCGCCAGACCCTGGCGGGTGCCACCCACTTCCTCCCGGGAGCCTGCCGTCGCCGCCGCGGCTGCCAATCCGTTCCTGCCGCCTCCCTTCCTCCCACCCTCGCTCACTCGCCAGGGCCTCTCCACTCCACCCGGCGTCTCCACATCCAAACCGGAGCCCACGTCACCTCTGAATCACCCTGTCCCTCCTGCCACGCCCCCCGAGCCACGAGAGACTCGCTGTTTTCTCTTTCATGCAAATGGGATGGCGCCCCCGCTTGGCTGAAAAGACGCCATCGGGACTCCCAGCTCCAGGAAAACCCCACACGTGTCCACCCAACTCCCCCCACACACCTGCCCTACCTGCCCTGGGTCTCCCGCCTCACTCTCCCCACCACCCGCCCCTCTGAACCCCACCACTTTCTTTATTTCGTTAAAATATGTGTGTGTTGATTTCAGAGAAGAAGGGGGAGAGAGAGAGAGAAACATCAATGATGAGAGCCCTGGCCTGTGTGGCTCAGTGGAGAGGGCGTCAGCCTGTGGACTGAAGGGTCCCGGGTTCGATTCCGGTCAAAGGCACGTACCTCAGTTGCAGGCTCCTCCCCGGCCCGGGCCCTGGTCGGGGCGCCTGCAGGAGGCAACCCGTCAATGTTTTTCTCTCACATCGATGTTTCTCTCTGTCTCTCCCTCTCTCTCCCACTCTCCCTAAAAATCAATGGAAAAATACCCTCGGGTGAGGGTTAAAAGAAAAGAGAGAGAGAGAGAGAGAAACACCAAGGATGAGAGAGAATCATGGATCAGCTGCCTCCTGCACGCCCCCCACCTGGGGATGGAGCCCGCAACCCGGGCCTGTGCCCTGACCGGGAACCGAACCCTGACCTCCTGGTTCCTAGGTCGACGCTCCACCCCTGAGCCCCCCGGCCGGGCTGACCCTCTTAATTTACTGTTTTGTTAAGGACGCGGGTCCTCCTCAAAGTCTGGCCTGTGTGGCTCCCTCTTCTCTCTTCCTCCTCAGGAACCTCTCTCCCTTTTCTCATTGGCCCGGAAACTGTGTGTTCTAAGCAGCCGGGACCCCGGATCAGAGCCTGGGGGGCCGGGGGGGGCTCCTCTCAATGACCCCCCGGGCGGCTCTGCAGGATGAAGACATGAGATTTGCCGGGTGAAGCGACGGATCCTCAGGACGGACCGGCGGCCACTTCCCCGGCGCCGGCCTCCCGGTCGTGTTTTGCTCGGTCATCTTGGCGGCGGGACCTGCCCGGAGGACGCCCGTCCACGCTCCCGGGCCGGCGCCGAGCACAGAGAAGCCGCCTGTGTTCAGGGCGCCGGGCTCCGACAGACCGCGTCTGTCCCGGCCGCCGCCCGGCAGCGATGAAAGAGCCCTGTGTCCCGGCCTCCCCCGAGCGGCGCGCGGGGACTGGCTCAGGAGCCCTGGCCGGTGTGGCTCAGTGGATGGGGCGTCGGCCTGCGGACTGTAGAGCCCCAGGTTCAGTTCCCCATCAGGGCACAGGCCGGGTTGTGGGCTCGATGGCCAGTGGGGGGCGTGCAGGAGGCAGCCCATCAGTGACTCTCTCTCATCCTTGATGTTTCTCTCTCTCCCTCTCCTTTCTGCTCTCTCTAAAAATCAATAAACATATATTTTTTAAAAATCCAGCCACAATCATGTATTAAAATAGACCTTATACCCAAGAGACAGGGTGTCCCCCCAAAAAACGTATACGCACACTCTGACTAATTCTAAAGGCCGTGTGTACGAAAATACATTTCCTTTTCAAAGTGGAGCTACCTGCTGTTCCAGCGTGTACACGTTTTTGGAGAGGGGCACCCTGTATGTACACAAATATGTAGAGACGCACAGATACATATGTGTGTGTGCATGTGCGTGTGTATGCGTGTGTCTAAGAACACGCACATGTAGTTCACATGCTGAGCACTCTATGCAACCTGCCTCCACACTGAGAAAACACGGCCTCTCGGGGTCTGGGCTAATGCGCCCCAAAACCCTGAGCTGTAATGACTGCCAGCCGGTGGCCGGATGGAGGGCTGGGGGGGGAGGGGTGAACCCCTTGTTGCCATGGACGCCGAGGCCCGGGACGTCACACTCCGGGGCGGGCGGCTCCTGAAGGCAGTCACCCCACAACCCAACCTCTGTCCTGGGAACCCCCACACCCCAGGCTCCTCCGACCCCTGAGCTCCCAGGGGCTCCCCCTCAGAACCTCCGAGACTGTTTGGGGAGTCCTGTCAGCAGCTGACACGGAACAGCTCGGCCCTTTCGAGAAATATTAGTGCCCCCACCCCCACCCCCAAGCTCCCCAATCTCCCCAAGTTCCCTGCCGGAAGCCGATCCTTGTCTCACTAGCAGAGAGGTGTGGACGGGGAATCCCGAGGGCTGGTTAACCTTAATTGCTCTGAAAGGTCAGGGCTAATCACTCATTGCCTGGTGGAGACTTCGGTAGTTGAAGCCTGATGATTGGCTGTTAATCTCCTGCCTGAGGGGTGGGTGCGTCCCATAATCTTAATAAAGGGGATGGCAAAGCCAGAGCGAGGAGGAGTCCTCTCCTGGGCTCCCTCCTGGCCCCCACTTCCCAAACTAATGCTTTTCTAGTCTCTTTTCATTGGTGTGCGGCCTCCTCCAGAGCCCGAACCCTGAACCGGAACCCTGAACCACGCGGGACGTGAAAGGGGTTCCCACAGCTCCCCCCCCCCCCCCGTTAGTCCTCACCCCAGGATATGTCTCCATTGATTTCAGAGAGAGAGGAAGAGAGAGGGAAAGGCAGAAACATCCTGCACGAGCCCCAACCAGAGAGGCCCAGGCCGGGGAGGAGCCCGCCACTGAGGTGCGTGCCCTTGACCTGAATCGAACCCGGAACCCTTCAGTCCGCAGGCCAACGCTCTAGCCACTGGGCCAAACCGGCTAGGGGGTTTCTCTTTTAAATATATATATATAAGTTTTTCTTGATTTCAGAGAGGAAGAGAGAGAAAAACATCGATGATGAGAATCATCGATGGGCTGCCTCCTGCACGCCCCCCACTGGGGATCCAGCCTGAAACCCAGGCCTGTGCCCTGACCGGGAATCGAACCGTGACCTCCTGGTTCCTAGGTGGACGCTCATCCCCTGAGCCACCCAGCCGGCTCCACAGGCATTTAGGTCCCTCCTACCTAAATGAGTTGTTGGAAGCCAAGTTCCCAGCGCGGCGCCTGGGAGGGAAGCTCACTCCCACGCCTGGCTTGCTCTTCTGACATTTCGCTAAATTGAATTTTAAGCCATCCCTGCCCTGGACGGGGGACATCCTTAACGAAGGCATTAGAGCAGGACCTCCGTGGAGCGAGGTGTCTGGGGAGGTGCCTGCGTGTCCCTGGGAGAGAAACGTTAGCTCCCAACCCCCCTCGTCGCCCCAACGAAGCGCCTCCCGAGTGTGCAAGACGGGTGTGCAAAGGGGCAGGCGCATCCCTTCGAGGATACAATGTGTCTAGGCCGACGGGTGTGCAAAGGGGCAGGTGCGTCCATCGAGGATACAATGTATCCAAAGGGGCAGGTGCATCCATCAAGGATACAATGTATCCAAAGGGGCAGGTCCATCCCTTCGAGGATACAATGTATCCAAAGGGGCAGGTGCGTCCATCGAGGATACAATGTATCCAAAGGGGCCGGAGCATCCCTTCGAGGATACAATGTATCCAAAGGGGCAGGTCCATCCCTTCGAGGATACAATGTATCCAAAGGGGCAGGCGCATCCCTTCGAGGATACAATGTATCCAAAGGGGCAGGCGCATCCCTTCGAGGATACAATGTATCCAAAGGGGCAGGCGCATCCCTTCGAGGATACAATGTATCCAAAGGGGCAGGTCCATCCCTTCGAGGATACAATGTATCCAAAGGGGCAGGCGCATCCCTTCGAGGATACAATGTATCCAAAGGGGCAGGCGCATCCCTTCGAGGATACAATGTATCCAAAGGGGCAGGCGCATCCCTTCGAGGATACAATGTATCCAAAGGGGCAGGCGCATCCCTTCGAGGATACAATGTATCCAAAGGGGCAGGCGCATCCCTTCGAGGATACAATGTATCCAAAGGGGCAGGCGCATCCCTTCGAGGATACAATGTGTCTAGGCCCCGGCTCCTCCCCCCAAGTGATTAAAAACATCATCTTCCCGAAGCCACGGATGCGTTTTGTTTACATTAATGCTAATGGCTTGCTAACGAATGATAAACGTATGCTAATTTATTCCCAGGGAGACAAACTGTGCCCCGAAGACAGACTCCGCAAATGAGGGCTTCTGCTCCGCCGAGTCCAGCGCAGGCGCATTAATTAACGCTGTTCTTTCACGGCGGGGAGGGGGGGGGGGAGATCGCGGTATGCAAATGATATGCAAAGTGTCCACCGTAGCCACGCCCCGGCCCGGGGGCAGGGGATCCGGGCAAAGGTTCTGCGAGCCCACCCCGCCCCCTTCGCGGTGGCTCGGACACCCAAGCCCCGGGGCCAGAGAATGTTCTAGAGCCTGTTCCTGGGGCACGGCGGACACTCGGGAGGGTGGGAGGGTCGGTCTCTGCTCCTGCGGACGAAAACAGAATTAATAAAAGCCCCGAGTGTCCTGTTGTGCGCGTTTAGAAATCATTAGGCCCAACTGTCTTCTGCGAACGTGGAGATGATCATCGCCATCGCTCACGGTAGCAGTTCTCATTTAACCCACGCAGACGCGTCTCAGGAAATCTCGGGCCTCCACGGCGGCCTTACGTCCCCGCTTGGTATTTGGGGCAGAGGCCACTGGCCAGGCCTACAGCCCATTTTTTTAAATACATTTTCATTGACTTCAGAGAGGAAGGGAGAGGGAGAGAGAGAGAGAAACATCCATGATGATGAGAGAGAATCATGGACCGGCTGCCTCCTGCTCGCTCCCCCTGGGGATGGAGCCTGCAGCCCAGGCCTGTGCCCTGACCAGGAATCGAACCCTGACCTCCTGGTTCATAGGTCGGCGCTCAACCACGGAGCCACGCCGGCCGGGCCGATGCTCAGTCTGAAAGGATCAACGGTCCCGAGAGCAAGGAGGCTCCCAGCCGCCCGGGTTTCACCACGGACGCGGTGGAGCCGCCACGTGGGTGCCTGGCCGAGCGCCTCAGACTCGGGTCCGATCTGCAGCTGAACCCCAAAGCCACTGCTGTGTCCGCCCCCCCAGCTGCTGCTTCGTGGGTGGGCTGAGAGAACGAGGCCAAGGTGGGGTCTCTCTGAGCTGCAGGGACACGGGCGGCCGGGCTCGGACTCAGCCCCTCTGGCCGCCCTGTCCGGTCCCCGCTGCACCTGGGTCATGATGGAGGCTCCTCCACGCCGCCTCTGGGGGGGCTGGAGGGACGTGCACAGAGCCAGACAGACAGACAGACAGAGCCAGACAGAGAGCCAGGCAGAGAGAGACAGAGACAGAGACAGAGAGAGGATATGTGTGCACACACATGTAACATGTAGCAGCCGCAGAGCACAGGCGGTTCGTTAGAAGGATTAGCCGTGACCACAGTCTGAGAGCTTCCTGCTCTGGGGAGAACGGCCGTCCTCGGTGACAGGCAGGCCCACCCCCTCGCTCGCCACTGGAGTTGTCGCCGACCAAGGACTTGGGGTGAGCGGCCACCGTCCTTCCCACACAGCCGGCGCACCGAACACGCAAAGGTGACTGTGTGCATGTGCCTGTGTGCATGTGTGTGCATGTGCGTGTGAGTGTGTGCATGTGTGTGTATGTGTGTGCATGTGCGTGTGAGTGTGTGCATGTGAGAGTGTGTGTGCACGTGAGGGTGTGCATGTGTGCATGTGAGTGTGCGCGCCTGTGTGCATGTGAGAGTGTGTGTGCGTGAGAGTGTGTGTGCCTGTGCACGTGTGTGATGGTGTGTGACAGTGTGTGTGCATGTGTGTGCATGTAAGAGTGTGTGTGCATGTGAGAGTGTGTGTATGTGAGAGTGTGTGCATGCACGCATGTGTGTGCGTGTGAGTGTGTGTGCACACGCAGGCACTGCTGAGAGCCTGGGACACCGCCCGGCACCTCTGCATCTCAGAAGGCAAAGACGCACATCAGCTCCTCATCACGCAAACGCGGCGCTCACTTAGCAACAAGGTAACCACGCTGCCTTCCTCTGACATGAGCACACGTCCCGTGACAGTGACGTCAGAAGGGCCCCTCCCAGCTCCCTGGAGACAGAGGATCAGCGGCCCTCAGGGCTCCCGGCCGAGCCCGGCTGCGCACAGTTACTCATCGCCGGGCGCCGGGCGAGGCTGTTTCTCGCCAACTCCTGGGGCTGCCAACGGCAGGCCGAGGGCGCGGGCAGGGCGTCGCCGCGCTGTAGCTGCTCACGGACAAACCCAGGCGACCATGAGCGACCGAGGCCCCGGCTGAGTCCACGTTTTGCGAAGCAGAGAAGGAAAAGCAGATAAAGACGGGGGGGCGGGGGGGGTGGGGTCTGTTCTTAACCCGCGGGGAAAGGGAGTTTGCTTCCAAGACGCTCGCCAGGGAACGGACGCCGCGGTGAGAGTGGCCGCCGCCGCGCAGCGTCTCCGGGGAACGTTGTGCAATTGACGCCGTGCGGCCCGCGTCTCGCCGTTGCTCGTGGTGCTACAGCGCGGCCTGGTTCGCCTGGAAGATGTGCCTTCTCGGCAAACCTTTGTGGATCATTTCCTCACTTGGCATCTTCCGGAAGACGGCGCGTTCCGGGGAGATTGCTTTCCGATGGGAGAGGGGCCTGGCCGTGCCCAGCCGACCGCGGGGGCTGGGCGTCCATTCCCAGGCGGGGAGGTTTCTAGCGAGGATTTCGGTGCCCAAGACGCGTGCAAATGAACGCATTTCAACGACGGGGTCCGGCCCTGGCCAGTGCGGCTCAGCGGTTAGAGCGCCGGCCCCCGGGCCGAAGAGTCTTGGGTTCGAGTCCCAGCCAAGGGCATGCACCTGGGCTGCAGGTTTGTCCCGGCCCGTGTCGGGGCTCATGCGGGAGGCCACCTATCGATGTTTCTCCCTCCCTCCCTCCCTCCCTCCCTCCCCCTCTCTCTAAAGAAATCAATGGGAAAACATCCTTGGGTGAGGATTTAAGAACAATTACGAAGTTTACAACCGAAACGGCCCCCAAGCTCTCTGTAGTGGAATCAGGTGAGAACACGTCGCTCCTTCCGTCCCCCTCGGAGCATCTGTGCTCTTGGCGGGAGAGGAACGAAGAGGAACCGGCTCAGGCCGCGCGAACAGCGACGTTTCTCCCCCAGAAAAGCTTGGGGTGCTTTTGATTTCCTACCAATACGTCCCGCTGTTGTGGTTCATCCTCACCGAGCCCATTTCTCCCACTGATTCTTAGAGAGAGTGGAAGGGAGGGGGAGAGAGAGAGAGAGACAGAGAGAGAGAGAGGAACATCGGTGTGAGAGAGACACATCGATGGGTTGCCTCGCACACGCACCCCAACCAGGGCCGGGAGGAGCCTGCAACGGAGGGACGTGCCCTTGACCGGAATCGGACCCAGGACCCTTCAGTCCGTGGGCCAACGCTCTCCCCACTGAGCCACACCGGCCAGGGCGCTGTTACCCACACCACGTGTCCGCGTGGGCAGGCCGGGCGGGGAGTCACATCCTGCCCGGGTCCCCCGGCTCCGTGAAGTGAAATGTACGTGAGGTGGCGGGGCTGCCTGTGAGTGAAAACATCAAGTGAAATGTACGGACGGAGCCCCGGCCGGTGTGGCTCCGTGGACAGAGCATCGGCCTGCGGACTGAAGGGTCCCGGGTTCGATTCCGGTCAGGGCACAGGCCTGGGGTTGCGGGCTCCATCCCCAGTGTGGGGCGTGCGGGAGGCAGCCGATCCATGATTCTCTCTCATCATGGATGGTTCTCTCTCTCTCCCTCTCCCTCTCTGACATCAATAAAAATATATTTTAAAGATAAAAACTTTTAAAAGAATAATATAGGTTAAGTTCACTCAACTTGATCACAGTGCTGAGGCTCAAATTTGGAAACAGTACATACACTGAGTGGCCAGATTATTCTGATCTCTGAACACATAATAATCTGGCCACTCAGTGTGTATATACATATATTAGAGGCCCAGTGCATGAATTCGTGCATGGGTGAGGTCCGGTCAGCCTGGCCAGGGGGAGGGGACATGGGCGGTTGGCCGGCCTGCCTGCTGGTCGAAATCCTGGTCGAGGGGACAATTTGCATATTAGCCTTTTATTCTATAGGATAGACAGGGAGTGGCCAGGTGATTACGCATTCAGAGATCATCATCATCTGGCCACTCAGTGTGTGTGTATATATATATATACACATATACATATGTAACACACTATATACTGGTATACACATATGTGCGCGCACATACGTCTATTACATGCGTCTATTACACTACATAGACACATATGCATGCACACATGTACACACATCACATCATATATTAAATGATATACCTATGTGTACATGCATAATGCATCCGATAGTGCATAGTGTGTACACATGTGCGTACACGGGTACGTATGTAACACATTATGCATTACCTCGTGTATATGCCATACGGACGTGCACACACCCATGCGTCTGTGTGTGCACGCATAAAGGGATCATGTTTAAGGCCCCCGGCCGCCGCCCGCGCTCCCCTGCAGGGTGCACGGCAGGGGGAGGGCGGGAGACTCACGCAGCCCGCAAACCGCTTCTAAGATGGAGAAGGAGGACGAGAAACCGCGCCGGGGGGTGGTTCCAGGCCCCCAGCAGGCTGTCTAATTAGGTCGGATGACTTTGATTTCCCTCGTTCGGAGCGGAGCCGCGATGAAATCCCACTTTAATCAACCCTGCGGCCCCGCTCCCGAGGGGATGTCCCTCCCCCACACACACACCCCCCCCACGCTGGAACTTCCGCCCGGAGCGTGTCCCTCTCGCCTCCGCCCCCCCTCCCCCAGCAATAACGAGGCCGCGTGTTAATGCCGCGTGGGTCCTCGCTGAGGCTGTTGCTTCAACCTTCCCCCCCCCCGCCCTCTCCCGGTCACGAGGTGACCCACGGGGACACGGGAGACGGAGAGGATGCCGCGAACGCCGGGGCGGCGAGCAGGCGGACACACAGGACCCACACATTCATTTTGCTTCGGCGAGAACATTCCCCCGAAGGCGCCAGAGCCATCGGCTCAGGAACCGTCTGCGGGGAGTCGGGCTCCCGTCCGGCCGCTGACCATCCCCGTGAGGCACGGAGGCTGAGCGGGAGTGACAGACGGTACCGGGACTGGGTCTGTTCTCACCGTTTAACTTGTTTCCGTCTGTGATCTGAGATCTCACGGCGAGGCCCGTGTTTAGGGCAAAGACTGTCTCTTCGCACACAAAGCAAAGAACCCGAGGCGATCTCCGTCCGCGGGTTCCCGTGGGGCAGACATTTTCACGGGAAAAACGAGGAGGACTTGAGTTCGCAAACCCGGGCCGGCTCGGCGCCGCGGGGCCGCCGCCGGAAAGCACGGCCCGCAGGAGGCCGTTCCGTTCTCCGTGTTTCTTCCCTGGAGTCCACGGAGGAAGCCGTTTTCAAACACACACAGAGTTGGTGTCAGAGAGGAGGGGGAGGGAGGGAGAAACATCCATGAGGAGAGAGAATCACGGACCGGCTGCCTCCCGCACGCCCCACACTGGGGGATCCAGCCCGCACCCCGGGCCTGTGCCCTGATGGGGAATCGAACCCGGGACCCTTCCGTCCTCAGGCCGACGCTCTGTCCGCTGAGCCACACCGGCCAGGGCCCTGGTCAAGCCTTCCCATCCGCGCGGCACGCTCAGCGGGCCCTGGTCACATCCCGGGCGGGCGGCACCCTGACGGCCTTGAGTCTAACGCGGGCCTCTCGGCTGGAGCGCCGTTGATCGGAACTCCCCCGGGAGGGGCGCGGGGATCCCCAGAGAACCATTCAGAGGCCCGGCGCCACGCCGTGTCCCCAGCGAGCCGCGTCGTAACCAAATAAAACACCCGTGGGCGCGGACACCGCCGGCTGCTGGCTGGCCGCTCGGAGACACAGCCAGGCGAGCTCCACACGGAAGGACGAGCAAACGAAACGCCAGCGCGGCTCGCACCCTGACGGAGCAGAGGCCGCTGGCTGACCCCACCCTCCTCCCGGCCACGGAGGGGGCCAGACGGATGTCAGCAGGGACTCGGGGCCCCTCTCCCGCCCATTTAGACGAGGAGGTGTGGCGGTCGGGGAGGAGCGTGGGCTGGGAGCGGGATGCGGGCTGGCGGTCAGACAGACGCGGGCCCTCCAGCGCCGGCCGGAGTGTGCGTGGCAGCCCGCGGGCCTGTCTGGGGAGCGGGTGACAAAGGAGGGGGTTTCTTTACGGCGGCGCCGGCCAGCAGCACCCCGAACCCCACCACGCGGGGCTGGCTCTGCAGCGTCAGCGCCGAGGGACCGGCCCAGCCATGGTTCTCTCTCGTCATGGAGGTTTCTCTCTCCCTCTCCTCGCCCTTCCTCTCTCTGAAAGCAATAATTACTGGCTTCCCCGCCCTGGCCGGTGTGGCTCAGTGGGTAGAGCGTCGGCCTGCCAACGGAGGGACCCAGGCTTGATTCGGGTCAAGGGCACAGGCCCGGGTTGCGGGCTCGATCCCCAGCAGGGGGCGTGCAGGAGGCAGCCGATCCGTGATTCTCTCTCATCAGGGATGTTTCTCTCTCTCTCCCTCCCTCTCCCTCTCTGACATCAATAAAAACATATTTTTTTAAAAAAAGGACAAATGTGTGAAGACACACGGACGGCCAGTGGGCACAGCACGGGGGACAGGCTTTGCCGTCTCAGCTGCCGGATGGCACGGGTGCAGCCGGGGGTGGGACGGAGGCCAAAGCCACTGAGGCAGGGGCGGGGCGGGGCGGGGGAGGAGGGAAGGGGCAGAACTCATCTGTCAGCGGCTGGTCCGTGGCTGTGCATCCCATCCCGTCCACAGCCCCGTCACAGCCCGGTCACGGCCGACCCGGCTCCCGGAAGTGAGAGTGCATTGCCCGCGGGCTCTCCCTCCCCGTCAGCAGGCTCTGCCGCCGAGCGCTGACATCGCATCTCAGGACGCCGAGCGCCCGGCCCGCCAACCAGCATCTGTGCGTCTGGCGCTGCCTTACCGGCCGCGACGCCCCTGTTTGCCGACAGCGGTGACTCCCATTGTGCCGCGTGCTCCCACCCAATGAAGGCTCCGGGCAATCACAGTCGCGGCCAACAAAGCGCCCATCACGTGGAACCAAACAGGCAACGCGGAGCCGCGCTGCCGAGGGGACCCAGGGGCGCCGAGCCGGAGCCGCCGTCTGAGCGGGACCCCCGTTCCCTCTTTGGGGAACCGTGAGGGAACAGGGGGGACACGGCCTGCCTGTGAGGCTTAAAGTCACAACCCTCCCCCAGCCCGGCCCGGCCGGCGGGGCTCAGGGGCTGAGCATCCACCTAGGAACCAGGAGGTCCGGGTTCGATTCCCGGTCAGGGCACAGGCCCGGGGTGCGGGCTCGATCCCCAGTGGGGGGCGTGCAGGAGGCAGCCGGTCCGTGATTCTCTCTCATCATGGGTGTTTCTCTCTCTCCCTCTCCCTTCCTCTCTGACGTCAATAAAAAATATTTTTTTAAAGTAAATTAAAGTTATGACCTGACCCGTTTCCCCCCACACACACACACAAAGCGCGGGAGAGCGCCGGCTCAGGACGGCCTAGCACCCACCGGCCGCTTTACGGCAGCTGTGCCCACGTGGTTTAGCATCAGCCTCCTCATATCCCGGTCCGACCGGCTGTGCCCCTCCTGTCCGACCGGATCCGGGCGGCTCCTGGCGCAGCGTGGGCTGGAGGACGCTGGGCACAACTTTAAGGGACCCCTTAAGGCCGTGGTCGGCAAACCGCGGCTCGCGAGCCACGTGCGGCTCTCTGGCCCCGGGAGTGTGGCTCTTCCACGAAATACCCACGGCCTGGGCGAGTCTGTGTTGAAGACGTGGCGTGAGAAGAAGTTTACGTTTAAAAAAGGTGGCTCTCCAGAGACATGTCCGTCGTGGTGCTGTTGGTATGTGGCTCTGTGGACGAATGAGTTTGCCGACCACGGGGTTAGGAGAAATGGTCTTTACTGGGGGCGGGGTGGGCGGGGGGGGCAGGAGGGCCGCACACCAGGGGGAAGGCCCTGACACCCTTGGGTCTGGCCCCGCCGCGGCATTGGGGGTGAGCTCATTAAACGCTTCACCAAACACAGCGGCTGCTTTTAAAAAACACAGTTTTATTGACGTCAGAGAGGAAGGCAGAGGGAGAGAGAGAGAAACATCAGTGACGAGAGAGAATCATGGACCGGCTGCCTCCTGCACGCCCCACACTGGGGATCCAGCCCACAACCCGGGCCTGTGCCCCTGACCGGGAATCGAACCCTGACCTCCTGGTTCACAGGTCGACGCTCCGCCACGGAGCCACGCCGGCCGAGAAAAACTCCTCTGTTTCGTTGTCTCCGTCCTGGGTCCCAGGGGCCGGACGTGCCGGCGACGACATTTTACCTTTTTATTTACTTTCCACAGACCTGAGGGCGGGCGGGTGTGCTCTGCGACCTCCCCGTCCTTAAACACGGGTGCGGTCCAAGGACAGGAGCCCGGGGTTAAAACGCGCTTTTCCGTTCGAAGATTCGGATTGGAAACGGCGGAGGCCCACGCAGTAAACACGTGTGTGACGCCGGCCATCCCCTCCACCTGCCCGTCAGGCCCTGGGGCTGCGTGTGTGCCCGTGGGTGCTACCTGTGCCTCTCCCCATGGAAATCCTCTATTTTACTTTGTTTTCATTAATCCTCACCCGAGGATTATCTTTTCCACTGATGTTTTAGAGAGAGAGTAGGAGGGAGGGAGGGAGGGAGGGAGAGACATCGATGTGAGAGAGACACATCGATTGGTTGCCTCCCACATGGGGCCGGGGGTCAGGGGTCGAACCTGCTACCGGGTACGAGTCCTCGACCGGGAATCCAGCACATGACCCTGCAGTGCGCGGACCGACGCTCCAACCACTGAGCCGCACGGGCCAGGGCCCAGTAAAACCGTCCTGACAGAGTCCACAGTGGCGTCCGGCGGGCAGGGCTCCGGCGGGCAGGGCTCCGGCCGGGGAAGCGGTTCGGACACAGGGAACGGGAGCCGCAGGGCCCAGCCTTGGGGCATCCCATCGGCACCAGGAAGTCCGTGCCCTCGCCGCGGGAGGGGCTTGCGGGTTGGGAATGGCCCCGGAACCGCTTCCCCGGGCCCAGGACCCCGCTCGGTCACGCCTGTGCACACGGCGGCACCGAGTTCTCTGAGCTCGACACACGGACACGTCACACGCCAAGTGTCCCGGCTTCCCGTGTCACTGCCCACGCGCCGACCTCCGGGGCCCGGGGCTCCTCATGCCCAGGAAGGTGTCAGGGTTTCCGTTCGAAAACGCCCCGAGGCGCGGGGGGCGGGGGGGGGGGGACTTGAGGAGACACTGGCTCCTCGGCTCGGCTCCATCTCCTGAAGAAGCCGCCGGCAGACCCTCCACGACCGGGATGCGCCCGGTCAGGCCGCGAGGACGAGCCATTCTGTTCCCTTCCTCACAAACCAGAGGCCACGTGACAGCCAGTAAGACACACGCCTGGGAGCCGTGTGTGTGTGTATGTGTGTCAGTGTGTGTGTGTGTGTGCATGTGTGTGTGTGTATGTGTGTCAGTGTGTGTATGTGTGAGTGTGTGTATGTGTGAGTGTGTGTGTGTATGTGTGTGAGTGTGTGTGTGTGTGTGTGTGAGTGTGTGTGTGTATGTGTGTGTGTGTGTGTGTGTGTGTGAGTGTGTGTATGTGTGAGTGTGTGTATGTGTGAGTGTGTGTGTGTGTATGTGTGTGAGTGTGTGTGTGTGTGAGTGTGTGTGTGTGTGTGTGAGTGTATGTGTGTGAGTATATGTGTGTGTATGTGTGTGTGTATGTGTGTATGTGTGTATATGTGAGTGAATGTGTGTATGTGTGTGTGTGTGTGTGTGTGTGAGTGTGTGTGTGTGTCCGTTGGGCTGGCATGTGGCTTTTCTTAATATATTTTTTTATTGATTTCCAAGAGGAACATCCATGATGAGAGAAGATCATGGACCGGCTGCCTCCTGCGCGCCCCCCACTGGGGATGGAGCCCACAACCCGGGCCTGTGCTCTGACCGGAACCGAACCCTGACCTCCTGGTTCCTAGGTCGGCGCTCAGCCCCTGAGCCTCTAACCTCAGCCTCCCGCCTGCCTGGGTCCATCTGACTCCATGGCTCTCTCCTCCCCGGTGTCCCGCGCACCATCAGTCCCGGGGGCTCGGGGCGGGGGCTCTAACGCATCAACCGGAGCCGCCAGCCCCCGGTCCCCTTCCTCCCCTTCCTCCCGGCCCCAGCGCGACCCCCCCCCCCCCCGCCACCCACCCGCCCGCAGCAGCCTCCCCCCGCTCCTCCCCCCCCCCCCCCCCCCCGGTTCCGGAAGAGCTGGGAACGGAAATCCCTGACGCGAAACCCTGCGCGGGACCCCTGGCTCCGAAGCTCGGGGAGGATCTGCTTCCAGGAACTGGGGGCGCACCGGGGACCCCAAGAACCTCCTCTCCGTAGTTCCCCGTCGGAAAGGCTGCTTGGGGGCGCGCGGGGGCCGGGGAGGGGGGGCCCCACACACATGCAGAGCCCCGGCCCACGCTCCCGCGCCAAGGGGGACCCCCCCCCCGCCCCGAAGGAGGAGGCGCCCCGCCCCTGGCCCTGCTGCTGGGGAACTCGGGGCACAAGTTCGGGCTGGCGACCTGCAGCGGTGCGGGCGGGGGGCGGGGGCGGGGGGACCGGGCGCTAAGCAACGCGGGTCTCCGCAGCCAGGGAGCCTGGCGGCCTCCGCACCCGCACCCGCACCCGCACCCGCAGCGGGACGGACGCCCCGGATCACCTCCTACAGGTCACAGGGCGCCTCCCCCACTTCCACTCGGCCCGCCCTGCCCGCCCCCCTCCAGGGCCTCCACCCCGCACACGCTTTGGGGGGACGGGGCTAAGGTCTCCCCCTCCCCCCAAGTCCTCCGGGGACGCACCTGCCGCAAAGGGGCCCCGCAGACCTCGCCGGCCACACGCGCGCGCGCACCCACGCCCTCGGTCCCAGCCCCCCGCCCCCCAGCCACGCACCCCTCCCACGCGCTCACTCCCCGCAAAGTTAGTCCCGGAGCCCGAGGCGGCGGCGGTCCCCTCACCTGTGGAGAGCAGGGCGGCCAGGCCGAGGAGCGCGGGGGGCCAGCGGGGCCGGCGCGGCCCCCGCGCGGACGGGAGCATCCTGGAGACCGCAGGGCAGAGCCGCCGCCCCCGGGGCGTCCGGGCGAGGGAGACGCGGTCGCCGAGTCCCCGGAGGCCCGCGCGGGGCTGCGTGGCCGGGAGGGGGGTGCGGCTAGGGGCGCGGGCAGCCGCGGGGCCCTGCGCGCCCGGCCCGCCTGTCCATGGCCGGCCGGGGGCGGCCGCCGCGCGGCGCCGGAGTTGCTCTCCACAGCCCGGCGCGCGCAGGCGAGCCCCACCCCCTCCCCGCTCCGCCGGGTATTTTCACTTCAATCCTCGCGGATTCGGGTCCCTTCCCGATGACCCGAGCGCGGACCGGCCCCCAGAGGGCCCAAAAAGGGCGGCTCCGAGCGCGCGGGCGGAGGCGGAGGCGGGGGCGGCGCGGGGGCTCCGGGCCGGGCGGCCGGGCGTGCGGGGCGGTGCGCGGGCCCCATCCCGCCCGGCCGCGCCCGGGGGGGTGGCGCGCGCCGACGCCGAAGTTTGGCGGCCGCAGCCCCGGTGCCTCCCGGCCCGGCGGGCGGGCCCCAGGCGCGCGGAGCGCACGGCGGAGGCGGCGGCGAGACGCAGGCTGGGGCGCGCGGAGGAGGACCCGCCGCAGCCGCGGAGGCGAGCGCCCGAGTGCCCCGCGCGGTTCCGAGCTTTGCCTGGAAATTGTCCTTTTCTTTAAAAAAGCCCCACCCTTTCGGAGTGACAGCTGGGAGCCCCAATCCGCACAGTAAACCCCACCTCCCCCCCCCCCCCGCTCGCCCCCGCGCCCTCCCTCCCGGGCGCCCCTCCCCGGGAGCGCGGGTGGGAGGTGCTGCTGGGAGGTGGGTGGGCACCTGGTCAGCTCGGAGGGGCCCCCAACAGGTGTCCCCGCCGCCAGGGCCCTTCCTTCCTTCCTTCCTCAGACCCCAGGTGAGGGGTCCTCTGTCCCGGGGGGGGGGGGGGGCAGGGAAGGGGGATGGGGGAGGGAGTCTGAAGCTCTTCGTCCTCAGTGACCCCGAAGATCGCTGCGCTGCGGCCCCTCACCCTGCACTGGACAGTCCCGGCAATCTCTGGGCAGCAGAGCCTCTGACCTCTGACCTCAGACGTGCCATACTGAGGGCCCCCTCACCCCATCCCGGAATGACTGCCAAAGTCAGTGACCCTAAAATAATTCCCACTGGAGTCCTGGCCGGTGTGACTCAGCTGACAGAGCGTCGGCCTGCGGACTGAAGGGTCCCGGGTTCGATTCCCGGTCAGCGCACAGGCCCGGGGTGCGGGCTGGAACCCAGTGAGGGGGTGCAGGAGGCAGCGGCTCCACGATTCTCTCTCCTCATGGATGTTTCTATCTCGCCCTCTCCCTTCCTCTCTGAAATTCCCACTTGGCCCCCAGCAGCCCATTGGGAGCCGGGATGCCTCCCTTCCCCGCCACCGAGGCCTCAGGCCAGCGGTTCCCAACCTGTGGGTCACGACCCCTTTGGGGGTCAAACGACCCTTTCCCAGGGGTCGCCTAAGACCATCGGAAAACACAGGTATTTACATGACGATTCATAACAGTAGCAAAATGACAGTTACGAAGTAGCAACGAAAATAATTTTATGGTTGGGGGTCACCACAACACGGGGAACTGTATTAAAGGGTCGCGGCATTAGGAAGGTTGCCAACCACTGACTTAGGCCTTGAGAAGAGAGGAGAGGGGAGGGGAGGGGAGGGGAGGGGCAGGGGAGGGGAGGGGAGGGGGAGGAGCAGGGGAGGGGAGGGGGAGGGGAGGGACCAGGAGGGGAGGGGAGGGGAGGGGGAGGAGCAGGGGAGGGGAGGGGGGAGGGGAGGGAACAGGAGGGGAGGGGAGAGAAGGGAGGGGGAGGGGAGGGGGAGGGGAGGGAAGAGGAGGGGAGGAGAGAGAAGGGAGGGGGAGGGGAGGGGAGGGGAGGCTCTCCCTTGCACCTGCCCCCGCCCTGAGGAAGATGCCGGAAGCCCACGCGAATGGCAGCAAACGGCAGAGACCTATGAGTCAGCCGGAGGACTGGGTCCCGCCTGGGGCCTTGAACCAAGCAGATGGGACATGAGAGCAGGGGACAGCGTCCTGCGAGTGTAAGACGATGGCCAACAGCCACCAGGAGCCGCGTGTGGGGACGCACCTCGTACCCGGGAGGGCAGAGAGGCGGGAGCGGCAGGTGTGTCGTCCTCAGGCCTGTGATGGCAGAGGTGCCCGGCGCTCGCCCCGGGGAGACCAGCGAGCGAGCGCGTTTCTACCTGAGAGCCTCTGGGCGTTCCGGCTGAGATCGCGCCCGCCTCGCTCTGGATGGACTTTCCTGGATGTGTGATGTACGTGTCTTTCTGTGTTTATTTTTTCAAAATACGTTTTTATTGATTTGAAAGAGAGAGGAAGGGAGAGGGGTGGGGAGAGAGAGAAACATGGATGTGAGCGCTCAACACCCATCGGTTGCCCCCTGCACGCCCCCTGCTGGGGAACGGACCCCGAAACCCAGGCCGGTGCCCCGACCCCGAATCCCACGGCGACCTCTCGGTGATCGGGCCGAGGCTCAACCGACTGAGTCACACCGGCCGGGCTTCCTTGTACTTAAACGTCCGCCTGTTCTCGGTGCATCTCCCCTAAAAGTTCTCCCGCGTTCATGCGGCGGATAACCGAAGAGATGCCGTGTCTCGGGGGGTCTGAAACCTGAGCCAGCGCCCCCCTCACTCTGCAAGCGTGTTAAAACCCGGAGTGGGGACCCCCACGCCCCCAGCGTCTCTGATTCCCCGGGTCTGGGGGGGGGCTCGGGAACGGGCCGCGTCCCCCATCACCGGTGGGGACCCCCAGGCTCGGCCCCTTGGGCACTGAGGCCCGTCAGCACCCGGGCTGCCAGTCTAATGCGGGACGGAGTCTACTTCTAAACCACGTCTCAGGCTCTTTACGGGGAATGGATGCCTCTTGTTCTTGATTCACACAATCATTTTAGCCCGGCCGGCGGGGCCCAGGGGCTGAGCGTCGACCTAGGAACCAGGAGGTCCCGGGTTCGATTCCCGGTCAGGGCACAGGCCCGGGGTTCAGGCTCCATCCCCAGTGGGGTCGTGCAGGAGGCAGCCGATCCCTCCAGGGTGAGGTTCCAGCAAGCTCCTCCGATCTCCTTGGGGTCATCAGCCCGACGTCGTGGGGGTGAGGGGGGCACCTCGGCGAGGCCTGCCAGGCCCTCAGCCACATCCCGCGCCCCCGGACGGCTCCCCGCCCTCCTTCTCTCACATTAATTCTGAGGAATCTGCTTCCCTCCGAGCCTCCGTGTTTCCTGCTCGGCCGGGAATCAATTTGGAAGCCGGTTCTGTCAGTAATTAAATAGCGCTAATTGGTCGTGCTGTGTGCAGCCAGCTCCGACACGAGGCGGCTGGGTTGTTGTCTTTCGATAAAACAAATGTTCTCAGCAGCAGTTTCCAGAATTGCCGGCTTGGTCCGGGAGCGGGGGGCGGGGGGAGGGCGGTGGCCCGCGCCACCCTGCAGCGGGAGGGGAGGGACGCTGCCAGGTGTGGGCTGACACCCGCCTCCGTCATGGCCGGACACGCAGCCGCGAAGACAGTGGGGCGGCCGGGGGGGGGGGGGGGGGGGGAGAGAGTGGCCACGTCAAGGGTGGGGGTAGGAGACACCCCCACAGGCTCCGGGGGGTCGGGTTGGCTGGGAAAACCTCCGGATTAGAAGAACTCTCTTCCTTTTTCCTCTTTTTTTAAAAAAATAAAAAATATTTTTACGGACTTCAGAGAGGAAGGGAGAGGGAGAGAGAGAGAAACATCCATGATGAGAGAGCATCATGGACCGGCTGCCTCCTGCACGCCCCCCTACTGGGGATGGAGCCTGCATCCCGGGCCTGTGCCCTGACCCGGGAATCGAACCGTGACCTCCTGGCTCCTAGGTCGACGCTCACCACTGAGCCACGCCGGCCGGGCTGTCATTTTCCTCTTAATAGGAGTCCCCCGAGGAAGCTAGGTGTGACTGGCGCTGCGGATTTCCACGAAAGCTGGCGCCCCTCGGCCGCCCCGGCTTCCCGCGGGGTTTCAACAGGAGCTGCCAACCCGCTGCCTCGCCGCACCCGCCCGGCCACAGAGGCAGCCCAGCCGGAGGGAGGCCTCACCCCGCGGCGGCGCCAGCACCTCTCAGACGGCGATGCTCTCGGACATCCTTCAACGCCAGACTTCGAATTCTTCGTCCTCTGATTTTATTTCCTTTTTTTTTTTTTTGACTTGTCCACCTTGGGGGGAGTAACAGGAGAGGGGGGCTGCTGATCCCCGGGAGGAGTGTGTCGGGGTACGCTGGTGCGCCTCGGAGGTCACTTTCAATTGCTCCCCGAACAGTAAGCTCTGGGGCGCGGGGGGAGGCGGTTTTCATGCATCGAAGGTGGGGGAGCAGAACCAGGTCGTGGGGCTCCCCCAAACCCCAGGGCAAGGCCCCAGGACAGCCCCAGCGGCGGGACCACGAGGGCAGCACCGTGGACAGCGCCGCATCCGTGGTCCTGCAGCGACGCCTAGTGGCGAGAGCGTGGCCGTTCCAGACACCAGCTTCTCCCAAAACCATGGTCGGCAAACCGCGGCTCTCGAGCCACATGCAGCTCTTTGGCCCCTGGAGTGTGGCTCTTCCACAAAATACCACGGCCTGGGCGAGTCTATGCTGAAGAAGTGGCGTTAGAAGAAGTTTAAGTGTAAAAAATGTGGCTCTCCAAAGAGATTTCAATCGTTGTGCTGTTGATATGTGGCTCCGTGGACTCATGAGTTTGCCGACCACTGGCCTAACCCTAACCCTGACACTGACCCTGACCCTAACCCTAACCCTAACCCTAACCCCTGGCACCCGGCATTCTCTGCCTCTCTATGACCTTGACCTCTCTCTGACCTTGACCTCCCCAGGTTCCTCAGACACAGGGGACCCGCCGTCTGTGTGCTTTGGTGTCTGGCTTCTCGCACTCAGCGCATCCTCCCGGCTCCTCCGGGCCGCAGCACGAGGCAGCATCTCCCCCACGTTCACGGCTGAGCGATATTCCTTCCCCGGCCCGCCCTCCGCTGCTCACCCGCCATGGGCCCGCGGACACCCGTGTGGCCCCGCCTCTGGGCCGTGTGAACAGTGCTGCTGGGAGCACAGGTGTGCAGGGACCTGGGGTTCTGCTCTCGGTCCTGTGGGGTAGAAACCCAGAAGGGGGATTGCTGGGCACACACAGAGACAGACAGAGATGGAGAGACAGAGAGAGAGAGGAGGGAGGGGGGAAGAGAGAGCCACTCCTCTCGCTGGTGGGGAGACAGACTGGGAGCAGCCGTGGGGCTGCCTTTGATGGTGTTTTGTTCCAGATTGGGGGGCTCCCGGGCACCCAATGCTGTTTGAGGCCTTGAAGCCTCCTCTTGGGTTTGAATCAGCCGCTGTGTGACCTGGGCTTGTGGCTTGACCTCTCTGAGCCTCCATTTCCTTCTCTTAAAAAAAACAATGTGGACTAACCAGCACCTCAGTTGTTGGGCTGCTGTACAGCTGGTTGAGGATGCACATACAAAGCACCACGTGGTGCCCAGGATGTGGTTAGCGTTAAAAACGACCACCGTTGCCCGACCAGCCTGGCTCCGTGGTGGAGCGTTGACCTAGGAACCAGGAGGTCAGGGTTCCACTCCCCGTCAAGGGCACAGGCCCGGGGTGCAGGCTCGATCCCCACTGTGGGGCGTGCAGGAGGCAGCCGGCCCGTGACTCTCTGTCATCGCGGATGAGTCTCTCTCCCTCTCCCGTCCTCTCTGAAATCAATAAAAATATATATTTTTTAATGTCCTGTGTTTTTTCCCCAGCTCCCAGCCTGCCTGCCCACATGACTTACTGGGTTTCCTCAAGGTCAAGGCCATGAGATTCCAACTAGAAGCACACGCCGCATCGGGCTGTGCGATCCCTACAACCATCCCCTCCCCGAAGTCGGAGGAGCAGGGCCTGCCAATCCCCCTCCCCCCGGAGTTCATGCAAAACAGGAGCCTGCTCTCGTTTGGAGTTAACGCTTTTCTCTTCTGCACGAGAAAGCCGAGGCCGGGGGGGGGCGGGGGGGGGGGTTCAACAACAAAACACCCCCCCCCCCCCGGCACCTGCGAGACGGCGTCTTGGAGGTTGCGCCCCGATCGGGAAGTCGCTGACTTGACAGACGCCGCCGGCCCGTCGCTCCGTGTACCTGAGCGGCTGCACCTCTGCGTTCGAGTGCCGTGTCAGACGCGCCGTGTTCAGGGGTGTTGCTGGTGTTCGTGTCACGTCTGCCACGTGGGAGGCAGCCGGGCGGCTCCCTGGGAGGGGTGGGGGGTGGGGGGACGGGGCAGGCACCCTCTGCAGAGCGCCAGGGGGCCCCTCACCCACGAGTTCCTGGAGGCAGAGGTGACCTTCAGCTTCAAGGTCAGGGAAGGTGCCCCGCGTCCCCCCCTCCTCCCCAGCTCCCTGCCCGAGACCCGCCTTCGGGCTGGGTCAGAGCCAGGACTCTGCAGCGAATGAACACGGAAGAGCCACGGCTAACGCCAGGACGTGACACCCCCCCCCCCCCCCCCGCCACAGTGTTCCCCCCCCCCCCCCACAACGCCCGCCGATGGCAGACCTGGGCTTGCTCACGGGAAGATGCTCTTTTGCGAAGATCATCCCAGTGAGGCGTCCCAGCCTCCTCGACGTGGTCTCGGCAGCCCCGCCCGGAGGAGGTGTCTCTGTCCCCGTCCCTTGAACCTAGGCCCGTGGTCGGCAAACTCATTGGTCAACAGAGCCAAATATCAACAGGACAACGATTGGAATTTCTTTTGAGAGCCACATTTTTTTAAACTTAAACTTCCTCTAACGCCACTTCTTCAAAACAGACTCGCCCAGGCCGTGGTATTTTGTGGAAGAGCCACACTCCAGGGGCCAAAGAGCCGCATGTGGCTCAAGAGCCACGGTTTGCCGACCACGGTCCCAGCTCGCCCAGCGCCCGGGGGAGTCTCTCTCCAGACCCGGGAGTCGCACAGGTGTGCGCAGTTACAGCCGCTGGTTGTTGGAGGAGGTGGGGAGCTGGTAGATGAGCTGGTAGTTAATTGTTTGATGAGCCAGGTAGTTGGTTGATGAGCTGGTTAGCTGTTTGATGAGTTGGGTAGTTGGTTGATGAGTTGGGTAGTTGGTTGATAGCTGGTTAGTTGTTGGATGAGTTGGGTCAGTGGTCGGCAAACCCATTAGTCCACAGAGCCAAATACCAACAGGACAACGATTGAAATTTCTTTGGAGAGCCACATTTTTTAAACTTACACTATATAGGCAGGTACATGGTTATTACCTTAATCAGGGTCCTCCTGAGCTGGCCTTTGCTAAAAACTCAAGGGGCCAAAGAGCCGCAGGTGGCTCGCGAGCCGCAGTTTGCCGACCACTGGCCTAGAGGGACCCGTGGGTCACCGGGGCCTCAGGGAGGGGACGCCGAGTGGGCGTCTGAGGCCGCCTGCTCCCCACCTCTGTGCCCTCTGAGTCCGGGCCCAGGGCTACGTTTGAGTTTACGGCACGGATGATATACGAGCGTTTATTTTTATGCTTTTTAACATATTATTCTATTGACCTCAGAGAGGAAGGGAGAGGGAGAGAGAGAGAAACATCCATGAAGAGAGAGAGTCATGGACCGGCTGCCTCCTGCACGGCCCCCACTGGGGATGGAGCCCGCAACCCGGGCCTGTGCCCTTGACCGGGATTTGAACCTTGACCTCCTGGTTCATAGGTCGAGGCTCAGCCCCTGAGCCCCGCCGGCCGGGCACCAGCCCTTCGCAATGTCCTTTCTGTCTGGGACCCCGAGGACTGCGACCTCCGTGCGCCGAGGCAGCCGTGAGCGACGGGGGCAGCTCTCGCCGCGGGTCTCCGGGTCCGAGCCCGGGTCCGAGCCCAGCTCCGGGCCGAGGCGGGCGCCCCCTCCCCACCACGCGGCTGCCGCTGGGCTCAGCGTTTTCCGGGAGCAGCAAACAGAAGCGCACGACAAAGGAACACATCTGGCTCCGGAAATAGACCTCGTGAAATAAAAAGGCGTCGAACAAACTCCGCAGCCGGGGGCCGAGTTCACAGGCTCCCGAGCCGCCGCGGCGCCCGTGTCTGGGCTCGGCGCTGGCAGGCCACGGCGGCCGGCGGCCCGGCTGTGGCGGGGCTGGGAGGGGGCGGGCGTCTCCACTTCTGGCCTGTGCGTTCCCAGTTCCAAACGCCCTGGGCTGCTCAGTGGTTAGAGCATCGGCCTGGGCACCGAAGGGTCCCGGGTTCGATTCCCGGGTCAGGGCACAGGCCCGGGTCGCGGGCTCCATCCCCAGTGGGGGGCGTGCAGGAGGCAGCCGGCCCATGATGCTCTCTCATCACGGATGTTTCTCTCTCTCCCTTCCTCCTTCCCCTCCGTGTAAGATTCATTGGAAACTGCCCCGGGGTGAGGGTTAATTGTAAAAAGTGGGGGAGTGAGACAAGGGGAGAGAGGAGGGCTTTGGGCCCCTCTGAACTGTGGGAGTGAAGCGGGGGGAGGTCGGGGGGCAGAGGGGAGGTGGAAGACGCCCGTGGGATTCCCGCGAGCCCCGGTCCAACGTGCGGATCCGATGATCGGAACCAAGAGCACAGGCGATCCGTTACCTGGGCAGCTCCAGGGACTTGGCCGAGTAGCAGTGACTCCGACAGCAGCGATCGGAACCAGGGAGGGACTCGCTCTCGCCTCTGACGATCCCGCCGCCCCTCACAGGCCCGCAGGGGCCAGGGAAATGCCGTAAATGGGGGACCCCGGGGCCTGAGGGAATCGGGGTGACCACGGTGCCCCGTCTCCCCCGGAGCCCAGACTCAGCCCAGCCCCCCACGCCCCCCCTGTTGCCGGCCGGGGAGCCCAGCCAAGGGTTGTCTGCGCTTTTAGAAGCCGGAAATCGGGATTGTGCTGTGAGCCCTGACATGTTTTTAAAATATATTTTTTTATTGATTTCAGAGCGGAAGGGAGAGGGAGAGAGAGAGAAACATCCATGAGGAGAGAGAATCAAGGACCGGCTGCCTCCTGCACGCCACCCACTGGGGGAGGGAGCCCGCAACCCGGGCCTGTGCCCCGACGGGAATCGAACCCTGACCTCCTGGTTCCAAGGTCGACGCTGACCACTGAGCCCCACCAGCCAGGCTCCCCTGATGATACTTTTCTATTGATTTTTAGAGAGAGGGGAAGGGAGGGGGGAGACGGAGAGAGAGAAGCGTCCACATGAGAGAGACAGTGGGTGGGTTGCCTCCCACACTGGCCCTGACCCCTCGCCCTGTCCGGGGCCGGGGATCGAGCCTGCAGCCGAGGTCCATGCCCTTGACTGGAATCAAACCCGAGACCCTTCAGTCCGAGGGGCAGCGCTCCGTGCACTGAGCCACGCCGGCCGGGCAGGCAGGATCGTCCGGGGGAGGCGAGGTGTGCGTTCCCGGTTCTCACCGAGGGCTGCCTGGCGGGAAGGGCAGGAGCGCAGCTGGCAGGCCGGGCACTGTTCTCACGGCTGAGGCTGTGGCTGGGGCTGGGGCTGGGGCTGGGGCTGGGCTGGGATTGGGGCTGGGGCTGGGGCTGGACTGGGCTGGGGTGGGGCTGGGCTGGGGCTGGGGTGGGGCTGGGCTGGGGCTGGGCTGGGGCTGGGCCTGGGCCTGGGGCTGGGGCTGGGGCTGGGGCTGGGGCTGTGGCTGGGCCTGGGCTGGGGCTGGGGCTGGGGCTGGGCTGTGGCTGGGGCTGGGGCTGGGGCTGTGGCTGGGCCTGGGCTGGGGCGGGGGCTGGGGCTGTGGCTGGGGCTGTGGTTGGGGCTGTGGCTGGGGCTGGGGCTGGGCTGGGGCTGGGCCTGGGGCTGGGCTGGGGCTGTGGTTGGGGCTGTGGCTGGGGCTGGGCTGGGGCTGGGGCTGTGGCTGGGGCTGTGGCTGGGCTGAGGCTGGGCTGTGGCTGGGCTGGGGCTGGGGCTGGGTCTGGGGCTGGGGCTGGGGCTGTGGCTGAGGCTGGGCTGGGGCTGTGGCTGGGGCTGGGCTGTGGCTGGGGCTGTGGCTGGGCCTGGGCCGGGCCTGGGGCTGGGGCTGGGGCTGTGGCTGGGGCTGGGGCTGGGCCTGGGCCGGGCCTGGGGCTGGGGCTGGGCTGGGGCTGGGGCTGGGCTGGGGCTGATGCCGTGAGCTTCGCCGATTCAGACAGCGAGACAGAGTCCCCCCTCACCTTGACAGGATTAAAGGCAAGAGACATGAGCTCAGCTTTTTTCTTCTGAAGTTTCATCTCCGGGACTTTTTTAAAGGACTCGAGGGAGGCTCAGACACAGCACCCAGGACCGAGGCTCTAGCGGAAGGCGGGTCCCCTTCCCCAGCGGCCAGGGGGGCTTTTTCTCTCATCAGCACCTGCGGGTATTTCTCCATTGATTGAGAGAGAGAGAGAGAGAGAGAGAGAGAGAGAGGTGAGAGACACGTCGAGGGATTGCCTTCGAGTCTGGAACTGAGGTGCGTACCTTTGACCGGAATCAAACCCAGGACCCTTCTGTCCACAGGCCGACGCTCTATCCACTGAGCCACACGGGCCGGGCCCAGGGTGGCTCTGAGTGGGAGGTGGGGTGTCAGAGGAGAGCCCGCCGGGGGACAGTGCCTCCTCGGGGAGCCGAGTCCGGGGTGAGGACCAGGGGGGACGCCCGCGCCTGGGAGGCGAGTGAGAAAGTCTACTCCCGCCCGTGGGCACTGGGTTAAGAAGCGCCAGGAAGGCGGCACTGACCCGGATGAAAGCAATTTCTTTATTTATTATAAACATTGTTTTATTGATCTCAGAGAGGAAGGGAGAGGGAGAGAGAGAGAAACATCCACGATGAGAGAGAATCATGGACCGGCTGCCTCCTGCACGCCCCCCACTGGGGATCGAGCCCACAACCCGGGCCTGTGCCCTGACCGGGAATCGAACCCTGACCTCCTGGCTCCTAGGTGGACGCTCTAACCACTGAGCAACACTGGCCGGGCCCAAATTAAAGCTGTTTATGAACGCTCCCTCCCCGGTAGCGGGCGGGAGGAGGCGGCCAATGGATGCTTCTCTCTCATCTTCCCCCGAAGTATTCAAGGGCACCCCCCCCCCCAGCCTCTAGGCGGCGCTGCAGAGGCCCAGGTTCCCCTCCGGCCCCCTCAGCCCCGCCCCGGCCCCACTCGCGCGTGGGCTGCTGGCTGCGGGGTTTATTCGAGGGCAGAAAGCTGCCCCGGCTGCCCGCGCTCCTGCACGCGGGTCCGAGATCGTGGGCGCCGTCAGGGCCCCTCCCCTCGCTGTGCACGGAGCTCGCCCACACCCTCCTGCAGCCACGCGCCTCGTCGAGATGCAACTTCCCGCGTCTGCGGGAGATACACCGGGCCCCGCGGGAACGGGCCGCAGACCAGTATGCCTCTCCCCCGCCCCGCAAAGCGGTTTTTTATTAAAAAAACAGTTTTTTTATTAAAGATTTTTATCGATTTCAGAGAGGAAGGGAGCGGGAGGGCAGGTGCGGGGCCTGCGGGGAGGCGGGGCTGTGGCGCGATGCTGCCACCCGGTGGCCTCCGGGAGAACTGCAGCCGCCAGGCTCTGAGGCCTCGGCTGCTCCCCGCGCCCCCGTCCGCCAGGCCCTCCTGCGGGAGCAGCTCCGCGTGCGGACGGGCCGGGACCACCGCGTGCAGATGGGCCGGGACCACCCGTGCAGCTGAGCACGAAGCCACCGCCAGGCGGCGACGCAGCGGTTCCAGCGGCTCCTCCGCGGGTGCCAGCTCGCCCCCGGCTCCCAGGGGTCAGGCTCCTGGAAACTGTACCCGCCACCGCATGGCAGCCCCGCGCGTGGGCAGAGACGGCGCCTGCGGAGGGCAGAGCTCCCGGAAGCCGCAGGCCACGCCCCACGCCATGCGCTCACACGACACTGAATGTGGGGCCTTAACCCCAAGCCGGTGGGTCCCCCCAGTGTCCTCAACCTCGACGCAGGGTCTCTGGCCTAAAGGAGCGTCTTCCAACAGAAATGTAACCGGAACCACATAAGGAGAGAGAGAGAGAGAGAGAGAAGAGAGAGAGAGAGAGAGAAGCAGCCTTGGGCGGGGTGTCTCTCCCCGCCTGCCCCCTTCCTCCCCCCCCCCCCCCCCCCCCCCCCCCCCCCGGCAGCCACAGACACCCCGTCCTCCCGTGGGAAGCAGGCCAGGGTACTGACACGCTGGCCCGGCCTGAGGTGACCAGTGGTAACCACAGCCCCGCAGGGAGGGGCGTCCCTGGCTGCGGGGACTCCGGGGTTTGGGTCCCCGGCTGAGGTTCTGGGGAGACTCCCAGGATTCTGGTGGGTGCCGATGAGCCCAGCAGAGGCAGCCGGTTCGGCCCACACGGCCGCACTGGACAGAGGAGGAACCTCCGACGTAAATGTGGGTGAAGGGCCTGGCTGGGGTGGCTCAGTGGTGGAGCGTCGGCCTAGGACCCGGGAGGTCACGGTTTGATCCCCCAGCAGGGGGCGTGCAGGAGGCAGCCCATCCGTGATTCTCTCTCCTCGTGGATGTTTCTCTCTCTCCCTCTCCCTTCCTCTCTGACATCAATAAAAACGTATTTAAAATATCTATACTAATAAAAGGATAATATGCTAATTAGACTGGATAGACCAGACCTCTTCCAGGCGTTCTTCCGGACAAAACCACGGTGGCTTGGGCCAAGGCAGAGGCAGTTAGGGGCGATCAGGCTAGCAGGGGAGAGCAGTTAGGGGTGATCAGGCAGGTAGGGGAGAGCAGTTAGGGGTGATCAGGCAGGCAGGGGAGAGCAGTTAGGGGTGATCAGGCAGGCAGGGGAGAGCAGTTAGGGGTGATCAGGCAGGTAGGCAGAGTGGTTAGGGGTGATCAGGCAGGCAGGGGAGAGCAGTTAGGGGTGATCAGGCAGGCAGGCAGAGTGGTTAGGGGTGATCAGGCAGGCAGGGGAGAGCAGTTAGGGGTGATCAGGCAGGCAGGGGAGTAGTTAGGGGCATCAGGCAGGCAGGGGAGTAGTTAGGGGCATCAGGCAGGCAGGGGAGAGCAGTTAGGGGTGATCAGGCAGGCAGAGGTGGTTAGGGGTGATCAGGCAGGCAGAGTGGTTAGGGGCATCAGGCAGGCAGGCAGAGCAGTTAGGGGTGATCAGGCAGGCAGGGGAGAGCAGTTAGGGGTGATCAGGCAGGCAGGTGAGCACTTAGGAGCCAGCGGTCCCGGATTGCAAGAGGGATGTCTGACTGCCAGTGTAGTGGGATCAGGCCTAAACTGGCAGTCAGACATCCTGGATTGGAGAGGGTGCAGACTGGGCTGAGGGACCTCGCCCCTCCCGTGCACGAATTTCATGCAATGGGGCCTCTAGTTTTAAAATAATAAACGTACGCCAAGGACTTGGCCTTTCTCCAAAGCAAACGCACGCCTGGCCGGTAGGGGCACGAAGGGGCCAGGTACATGCCCTTGACCCTCAGGTCGCTGGGGAACCGCGATGGAAGCCAGTGGGGTGCGATGCTAACATTTAAAAGGGAAGACGCCGGGGCTTGGAGGGTGTGGAGGCCCGGGGGCCCTCCTGCGGCGCCGCTGGGGAGGGAAAGGGGTGTCGTTGCCCTGGAAAACAGCGCGGGGTGGGGGTTGGTCCTCAAAACGCTGACCTCTGACCCGGCCGGGCACATAGGTGTCCCCCGCCCCCTGGAAAAAGCCCACAGCGGATTTCCCATCAGACACCGCGGGGGAGCTGGCCGCCTGGGCGTCCGCAGTGTCCCCATCCGGCCACCAGGTGGCGGCATTGGCTCGCGTTACAGGAGCGCCGGGCCTGAGCCTCCGCAGAAGCTAAAACCCTGCGTGGTCAGCGCGGCAGAGGGCACCGGCCCTGGCGCTCTGTGCCCGCCTCCCGGCCCCCCGCCGGCTCCTCTGGCCCGTTCTGACCCCCCCTGGCCTCCTGTGCTCAGATCTCTGCTGAGCTCTGTGCAGGCCTGCACTCCGCACCCGCAGCCTGGAGGGTGGGGGCAGCTGCAGAGAGGCCTGCCGCCCCGAAATAGGACCTATAGGCCTGCTGGGCGCGAAGGAGGTCACCCATGCACGCACGGACACGTGCACATGCATGTACACATATGCACGCAAACCCATTATACACCTGTGCACACGTGTGCTTGTGACTCATGCATGTACAAGCATGTGTGTACACAGTGCATCAATGCATGCACACACAAACATGCATGCAGGCTCGTGTACACATGCATGCACAGACACGCACATGCACTCACACACACACACACGGCCTCCTGGACAGTGGCCAGCACCGGCTGGGTGCCATAAACCTGCTGAATTAGTGAGAACACGCCCGGCTCACCGTGGCCGCGGCCTCCCTCCCGGCCTGGCTGAATTCTGCCCCGTTAACAGGAAATGCGTGGACATGTGTGCGGTGGCGTCCCGGCTCCCGGCTGCCATGGGCAGTCAGCGACGAGGGCCTCTACCATCGCCGGGCCGTGGCTGGATTGGGGGGAGGAGGGGGGAGGGCGGGGGAGGGGAGGGGAGGGGCTGGGAGGGTGCTGTGGAGGGAACAGACCCGCAGGCCTCCTGTCCACTGGGTGCAAATGTCGAAGGCCGGGGTCCCTCAAGGCCTGGACCGAGCCAGGCAAGTAGGGGCGGGGACAAGCGCGGCCCGCCGGCCCGTCCAGGGGTCATGGCTGACAGCTGCACTCCGAGCCCGGCTCCCCCCCCGCCCCCCCCCCCCGCCCCCCGCGCCCTGGCTGCCGAGGAGAACCCTCCCGGGGCTGCGTGAAACGGCAGGAAGTTCAAGATCCTCTTCAGGGGTTCGCTCCGCCTTTGGAATATCAAGTGTCTGCTCTCCTGTGACGGGAACGAAAGCCCAGCTGGTGTGTCCTCCGTTGGCCGGGGCCTCCAAAGGGCTCCCGTTCATCAAAGGCGCCCCGCACCTGAGGCCCGCCGACCCCCGCGGCCCGGCCTCCGTCCTCCTCGTCCTCCTCTCGGGCGCCGCCTGGCTTTGAACTGCCGTCCCCGGAGGCGGCGGCGGCGGCGGCTGGAGCAGGACGGTCTTTGAGGAGGAAGCCGCCCTCTGTCCCCGACTGCGGACACGGAGGGTGGGCCTGGGCGGTGACCGCCGGGCCTCAGGGTCCCCACTTCCCAGGATCACAGACCGGGGCGGCCCCGAGGGGAACGGCAGGGGGACCTGGGTCAGCTCTTCAAGAGGTTTTGTGAGCCCTGGCCGGTGTGGCTCAGTGGACAGAGCGTCGGCCTGCGGACTGAAGGGTCCTGGGTTCGATTCCGGTCAAGGGCATGTCCCTGGGTTGCGGGCACATCCCCAGTGGGGGGCGTGCAGGAGGCAGCTGATCAATGTTTCTCTCTCATCGATGTTTCTGACTCTCTATCCCTCTCCCTTCCTCTCTGTAAAAAATCAATAAAATATATTTTTTTAAAAAAAAAGAGGTTTTGTGAGGTTTCACGGTGACAGTTTCAGGCGTATGGAAACATTGCAAGAATCGCACAGAGGATTCCTGGATACTTTGTATCCAGTTCTCTCACATGGCAACATCTTAACTTCTCTGTCTCTCTGTCCAGATACACATAATCTAGGCATGTATGTAATTTTCTCTTCACCTTTTAAATCTCGGTTCCTAATGACATAATTACACGTGTCCTCCTTGTAAAAAGTGCAAGCATCCCAGCCTCGAATGCAGTTCCCATGACCCCAATTGAGTCCCCTGCCTCCTCTGCGGGGGGACCGCGCCCCCCCCCCCCTGGATGGAGGGTGGGGGTGGGGGGAGGGTGTAGCTGGAACCCGGCCGCCCCTCATCCTCTGACCGGTTTCCCGGCGTCGGCCAACATGTTTTTCCATGTCCTGCAACTTGTCTCATCCGCTCCGTGATTTATCGGCCTGATCGCGCCAAGCTGCCGGGCCAGGTCTGCGCCGTTCTGTTTCAGCGGGTGCCATGTTCCTTCCTTATCAGATCGGCCCGGGATGGAAGTGGGGTGTGATCCGGGAGGAGGGGAGGTGCCGGGGCAGCGTTCTCACGGGCAGGGCGTGAATGCGCGGGCCGCCGGAGGGCGGGCGGGCGGGCACAGCTGTTCGTGTTCAAAGCGGGCGGGCCGCAGCGACAGTTCCCTGGGTGTGACGGGGAGACCTTCCCACGCGGGCCCCTGGGCCCCTGGGCACCTGGGCCCCTGGGCACGCAGCACGGCCCACGGCGGCCGCCCGCGGCGCTGGACACTCCATGGCACGACAGCAGGAGGTGACGAGGAGGCAGCCGCGATGGTACCCTGCTGCCCGGCCGAGGCCTCAGAGATTCCGTTTCCTGTGGGTTTGGGTGGGATTCAGACATCAACCAGCAGATGATTCGACTATCCAGCCAGGTGGAGAACCACAGAGACACCCCACCCACCCCCCCAGAAACCGCTGGGGAATTACCTCCGCGCGTAGCTTCCCTGTTGGCCTGCTGAGGGCACAAGTGAGCAAGATTGCACCCGGCCGCCGAAACCGGTGTGGCTCAGTGGCTAGAGCGTCGGCCTGCGGACTGAGGGGTCCCGGGTTCGATTCCGGTCAAGGGCATGTACCTTGGTTGCGGGCACATCCCCGGTAGGGGGTGTGCAGGAGGCGGCTGGTCGATGTTTCTAGCTCTCTATCCCTAACCCTTCCTCTCTGTAAGAAATCAATAAAATATATTTTTTTAAAAAAGATTGCACCCAGCCACAGGGCTCAGTAGCTGAGCATCCACCTGTGAACCAGGAGATCAGGGTTCGATTCCCGGTCAGGGCACAGGCCCGGGTTGCTGGCTCCATCCCCAGTGGGGGGCGTGCAGGAGGCAGCCGGTCCATGATTCTCTCTCATCATGGGTGTTTCTCTCTCTCTCCCTCTCCCTTCCTCTCTGACATCAATAACAATATTTTTAAGAGATTTGGGTAAAAGTGAAAAACCAGAGCCCCTGACCTTCTCATTGGCCCGTCCCTGCTGCTGTGCCTGGTGCTGCTCGGGGGCAGGGGGTTTGCAGATCTGGCTCCTTGATTTCACCCAAATCCTCACTGACCGTCGACCAGGGCAGAGCCGCCTAATGGGTCTCCCACCCCATCTTCTGGAGCAGTTTGTACAGACAGACGGCAACTGGGGATGAAGATGGTGGTGGTGGTGATGGTGATGGTGATGGTGATGGTGATGGTGATGGTGATGGTGGTGGTGATGGTGATGGTGGTGGTGATGGTGATGGTGAGGGTGATGGTTATGATGGTGATGGTGGTGGTGATGGTGGTGATGATGGTGATGGTGGTGATGATGATGGTGATGGTGATGGTGGTGATGGTGATGGTGGTGATGGTTATGATGGTGATGATGGTGATGGTGATGGTGGTGATGATGATGACGATGATGATGTTGATGATGATTGTGGGGATGGTGGTGGTGGTGATGATGATGATGATGGTGACTTTCCACCTTCCTCCCCACCCACCCCATTCTGCTGGGAACCCATCACCCCCACCACCACCAGCTCTTTCGTGAGGACAGGCGGCAGCCAGGTTTGTAACCAGGTCACAGCAGGTTTTGTAAATACACGTTGATTCGAGGAGCAAACAGCTAACCTACAAGGTGAGGCCCCTGTCAATCAAAGCTCCGTCTTAAAAACACAAGAAGGGCCAGCGGTCCCGTCTTCTCAGGTACGCTTTGGGGTGAACGGCCTCAGAGAACATTCACTGAGCACGACTTCCTCTGGAGACCAGCCTGGGAACAGGACACGCAGGTCTCCTCGGACGGAGCGCCCCGTCCACCCCGAACCTCACACGCCCCCCTCGGAGTCAGTCCGGCTGTGGGCACCCAGGGCCCTCCGGCCACGTGACTCAGCTGCGCAGAGAAAACAATAATATTTTCTAGGAAAGGCTGGGAGGGTCTCCCTCTGTTTCCTGTCCTTTCTGTCTGTCCCGCTGATAACGGCTTTGATGACCTGACTTTCTCATCTGAACCGGCTCCAAATGGACAGAGCGTAGATGCCACGGGCAGGGAGGGTGCAAAGGCTGCTGCTAAAGGAATTAGTAGCCCTGGCCGGTGTGGCTCAGTGGATAGAGCGTCGGCCTGCGGACTGAAGGGTCCCAGGTTCGATTCCGGTCAAGGGCATGTACCTTGGTTGCGGGCACATCCCCAGTAGGGGGACGTGCAGGAGGCAGCTGATCGATGTTTCTCTCTCTCATCGATGTTTCTAACTCTCTATCCCTCTCCCTTCCTCTCTGTAAAAAATCAATAAAATATATTAAACAAAAAAAATAAAGAAATTTAAAATAAATGAAAAGGAACACACACACACACACACACACACACACACACACTAGCAGCTGTCACGAGGAGCAGTTTGCCGTGCTGCCTCCTCCGCCCCCATCGTGGGGGGGACACCCCTCCCAGACCCTCCCAGGAGCCCCTGAGGATCCCGGGTGCTCCCGCCCCAGCCGGGCTGCGGATTCCCGCAGATGCCCGTGCGCTGGGCCGCGATCTGGGCCGGGCACGCCCTGTCCTCCCCTCCTCCGGGCGTGATCTCCTGCCCGTTCCAGGGACCTCAGAGGCCGCCGGGTCTGCACACCTTTCCCCCGGCCCCTGAGGTTCCTGAAAACCCTCAGACCCCGGGCCCCGCGGGAGGGCGGGCGCGCTGACACGGAGACGCCAGATCTTTCTGGACAGCTTATGGGAAAACCAGGAAGGGGAGCGGCCGGCCGGCGAGCAGGCGTTCCCGGCCCAGAGACAATCCGGCGTTTTGCACACATCACTGGGCCGGGACTCTGTTGCCAATTACAGCCGCCGTGGGGGGCGAGCAGGCACTTAATCTTCGCTGCCAAAGGCACAATCCCCCCGCGCCCCCCCAAATACCACGGGAACGGGGGGGCTGTGTTGCAAAGACGACCCAAATCCTACCCCACGGCTGTGATGTTTCCATCATTCCTTTCCCGTCTGCTCACGCCGGGCTCGGCGGCGGCGGTCGGCAAGGAGTGACCAGACCCGGGGGCGACCGCTCTGCCAGGGCAGGAGCCTGGGCAGTTACAGGGGGGACTGGGGGGGCTGGGGAGGAGATGAGAACATGGTTATTTTCTTTCCTTCTTGTAGTTTATTTTTTTCTTTTTGTTTATTTCTAATTTGTTTTATTTTTCCTTCTTTGTTGGTTTGTTTTTTCTTTTTCTTTTTTTTTTTTTTTGTGTGTGTGTATGTGTTTCTTTTATCTTTCTTTTTTAAAAATAAGAACAGCCAAGGGTTTTATAAAGTCAAAATTAGATTTAAAGTAATCTTCTTTTAAAAACTCAGTTTTTCCGCCCTGACCGGTGTGGCTCAGTGGATAGAGCGTCAGCCTGCGGACTGAGGGGTCCCAGGTTCGATTCCGGTCAAGGGCATGTGCCTTGGTTGCGGGCACATCCCCAGTGGGGGGTGTGCAGGAGGCAGCTGATGGATATTTCTAACTCTCTCTCCCTCTCCCTTCCTCTCTGTAAAAAAAATCAATTAAAAAATTTTTTTTCAGTTTTTCCTGGCCGGCGTGGCTCAGTGCCTGAGCGTCGACCTAGGAACCAGGAGGTCACGGTTGGATTCCGGGTCAGGGCACAGGCCCTGGGTTGCAGGCTCCATCCCCAGTGGGGGGCGTGCAGGAGGCAGCCGGTCCATGATTCTCTCTCATCGTTGGTGTTTCTCTCTCTCTCCCTCTCCCTTCCTCTCTGAAATCTTTAAAAAATATATTTTTTAAAAAGTGAAAGATGTCCCACGGAGCTCACAGCCTCCCCGCTGACCCTCCGCGTTCCCGGGAGCCACGGCCCAGGGAGGGACCAGGACGAGGAAGCCAGCCTGCGCTCTGGTCGCCGGCCCCGGGGGCACCCGTGTCGGCAGAGCTGGAGCCTCCGTGTGCTGCTCCCCAAAGGGCCTGCGCCGCCTCTCGGGGTGCTGGGAGGATGAGGGGACTCTGCTGGAGAAAGCGGGGGGAGGTTCTGGGCAAAATCACCCCCAGGAGCAGCGCAGGACCCGAGGCTGAGGACAGCAGCTGGACGCAGGCGAAGAAGGCGGCGGCGGCTCATCGGCGGCTCCAGCGCCCAGCGTGGGCGACACCGGGCGGCCTCGGGCCCGCGCCGCCGGGCCACTCGGTGATTTGCGCGGTAATTACAGGTCCTGCGAGAGTCTCCCACGGTCCCCCCCGGAGTGAAAGGCTGTCATCGGCTCTAACTGGCCGGGAACCTTGGCAGCCCCCACGGGGTCCTCCCCCTCCTTCTGCACCCCACAAATACCCCGAGGCTTCAGGCCCCGGAGCTGGCCCCGCCCTGCCTGAGGGCCCCCAGATCCCGGACCCAGGGGGAACCCGTCTCGGGCGCACCCCGCAGGACGGGTCAGGACACTGCTGACGAGGCTCCCCGTCGGCTCCCTGGGGCGGACGACGCCGCGTGCGAGGACGTGACGAGGACCCTGTGACGCAACGAGGGGAAAGGGCCCCGGTCAACCCCGGTGGAGAGCCCATCAGGGAATGGCCTACAGCAGGCCCGGCCTCCCGGGCAGCAGTTCAAGTCCCACCTCCCACAGTCCCCGCGCTGGGGCTCCGTCTCCCCGTCTGTGAAATGGGTACAATAGCAGCAGCTGCTGGTACACCCGGCCGGCACGGCTCAGGGGTGGAGCGTCGGCCTAGGAACCAGGAGGTCCCGGTTCGATTCCCGGTCAGGGCACAGGCCCGGGGTGCGGGCTCCATCCCCAGTGGGGGGCGTGCAGGAGGCAGCCGGTCCATGGTTCTCTCTCATCGTTGATGTTTCTCTCTCTCTCTCTCTCTCTCTCTCTCTCTCCCTCTCCCTTCCTCTCTGAAATCAATAAAAATATATTAATTTTTTAAAATTTTGCTTGTGTTTTATAAGTCCCCTCTCTCACAGGCGACCTACCCACCATCCAACTCCGATCCTCTGTCTCCCTGCAAAGGAGGACTTTCATCAGCCCCCGGCCTCTAACACGAAACATGTGCTTCAGGGAATATCGACCCCCCCTCCGCGCACCCCCTCCCTCCCCGCCGCCCGGTGTCTCCGGCGCATCCACCGCTGACAGAGATTAATGGGCAGCTGCCCACATGTGTTTCCTGTTCCCGCCTCGGAGAGCGGATCTGCCGATGGATCCCAGCCGGGCCCTCCCCCCGGAGGCGGTAGGACGGCCGCTGATCATAGCCCGGGATCTCTCCGGGGATGACCGCGCCTCCCGGTGGGTTCCAT
Source organism: Eptesicus fuscus (assembly GCF_027574615.1). Classification (NCBI taxonomy): domain Eukaryota; kingdom Metazoa; phylum Chordata; class Mammalia; order Chiroptera; family Vespertilionidae; genus Eptesicus; species Eptesicus fuscus. Next base: position 28,291,021 of record NC_072495.1, read on the forward strand.
CAGCAGCATCCCCAGACGGACAGCGCTGACCCCACTGGACCCCGGAGAAGGGTGCGCACCACCACGCCGAGGAGCTTGAACCAAAACGCACGGTGACGCCGGGCGGCGGGGCTCCGGGGTGGAGCGTCGGCCTGTGAACCAGGATTCTCGGTGCCGGGACCACCCCTTCCCGCTCCCCGCCCCCCCCCCCCCCCCCGCACGGCGATGCCCTTGGAGAGATGAGGCCAGGACGCTGAGGCCCAGAGAGGTTCAGTCAGCGCCCTGAGGTCACACAGCACAGGCGCCACGCCCAGCGCCCGGCCCGAGCTGCTCCCCCTGGCGGCCCGCCACGCCGTGCCAGGTGAAGTGCCGTGTTCTGGCACAAACACTTCCATGTTGATGGGCAACATTCGCCGGAAACGTGCAGGCATGCACTCGGCCGCTCTTTCCCGGGTGTGTCCACGGCAGGGGTCCCCAAACTTTTTAAACGGGGACCAGTTCACTGTCCCTCAGACCGCTGGAGGGCCGGACTGTAGTTTAAAAAAAAAACTATGAATCAATTCCTATGCACACGGCACATATCTTATTTTGAAGTAAAAAAACAAAACGGCAAAAACACCCGCCTGTGGCCCGCGGGCCGTAGCGTGAGGACGCCTGGTCCACGGAGAGGGAGGCCACGCCAGGGGGCACGTCTAACCATCCCAGGAAACGTGGCCGGGACGCGAATGGCGTTGTAGGTAGTCCGTGCCCCGCCCCCCAACACGCTGAGGGCATCCCCCCCACACTGTGAAGGCCTGTGCGTCCCTTTCCCCGTCAGTCAGTCGGGTCACGGCGTGGCCGGGGCGCCCGGGGAAGCTTCCTGCTCCCAGCGGGCGGCGGCGGCCCCGGCAGGGCTTCGGGTTCAAACATCAAACGGGCGAGTGACCGGAAGGAGGTGGTGGCGGGCGGGGGGGGGGGGGCGGCGTTTTCCTTTCAAACTTGAACCAAAGCAGATGGGACTCACCCCGGGGCGTCCACGGATGTTTTAAAAACTCCCGCAGACGGTGTGAGAGGCAGCGCCTTCCGGTGTGGTCCGGACGGCGGGACGCGGCCTGGCTGGGAGAGGAAGGCCTGGCTCCGTGAGGGAGACCCCAGGCCACCACCCGTCGGCCCGTCGGCCCCTGGGCTTCCTGATGACGACCGTGGGCCGTGTTAAAGGTCATCACGTCACGTGGGACCTAAAAGCCTCTTAGGGGGGCGGGGGGACGTCTCCAAGAGGATCGCCAACGTCCGGGGCAAACTATCGAATTCCTTCTGCTCTGTCGATGGCCCTAAAGCACCGGCCGGCCCGGGTGGCTCAGTGGTGAGCGTCGACCTATGAACCAGGAGGTCAGGGTTGGATTCCCCGGTCAGGGGCACAGGCCCGGGTTGCGGGCTCGATCCCCAGTGGGGGGCGTGCGGGAGGCAGCCGGTCCATGATCCTCCCTCATCACGGATGTTTCTCTCTCTCCCTCTCCCTTCCTCTCTGACATCAATAAAAATATTTTTTTAAAAAACACCAACAAACAAACCCCAAGGCACCAAGGAGGACCCCACGGTCCCAGGGCCCTGCTGGGGGTCACATGGCTCCCCACCCACCGCCGGCTCCTCGCCCGGCCCTCCCGGAGGAAGCACCAGCGGTTGCTCGGGGTGGTGACCTCCCCGGGAGGGGCCGGCGGGCTGGGCCCCGGTTCACGCCGCCCAGCGTGAGCCCCTCCTCCCGCCGCTGACCCCGCTGCGCCTTTCTTGTGAGCAGCAGGGCCTGGCCAAGGCGCTGGCGGCTTCAAAGGCGTGCAGGCCACTGGCTGCCCTCCCGCTCAGCCCCCCCTCCCCCTGTCCCCCCTGCAGACCCTCCCCGCTCAGCCCCCCCTCCCCCCTGCAGACCCTCCCAGCTCAGCCCTGGTCCCCCCTGCAGACCCTCCCCGCTCAGCCCCCCTTCCCCCCTGCAGACCCTCCCCGCTCAGCCCTGGTCCCCCCTGCAGACCCTCCCAGCTCAGCCCTGGTCCCCCCTGCAGACCCTCCCCGCTCAGCCCCGGGGTCCCCCTGCGGCCATTGCACTTGCTTTTCTCTCCTGGCAACACCCTCCCTCCGAGGCCTGGGGTCAGAGGCCTTGAGGGTGTGGGCGAGGGGGGCTGCCCGCCCAGAGGCCATTGTCTGCAGTTCCCTGGAGTCTATTAAGAAAGGAAGCGAGGGGCCGAGGGGCCCAGGGGCCGGGGCCGAGGCTGGAGGCTCGGTGGCTTTCATTCCCTGAGCGCAGAGGTGACAACTGGCATCACCTGGGCCAATCCGGAGCCCCGGGGTGTCTGTGGGGCCAACGAGACCCCCCCCCGCACCCCCAGACACGCAGACTCTGCGAGAAGGACCTCGGGGCTCCGGCGGGGCCAGGGCGCCCCCCCCCCCCCGGCCTGGGCGCTCCCCCCCGAACTCGGGGGCACCGGGAGAGCGGGCCAGAGAGCAGGGTCTCCTGGCAGGAAGTGCGGGCACGTCCCCCCTTTCTAATGGGCGGTTTGGGTTTGGGTTGGAGTCTGTGGTTCCCCCCAAGGGGTGTCCAGGGCCTCCCCGGCCGGCGGGGCTCAGGGGTTGAGCGTCGACCCATGAACCAGGAGGTCAGGGTTCGATTCCCAGCCAGGGCACCTGCCTGGGTTTCGGGCTCGATCCCCAGTGGGGGGCGTGCAGGAGGCAGCCGGTCATGATTCTCTCTCATCATGGTTGTTTCTCTCCCTCTCCCTGCCTCTCTGACATCAATATACTGTGTGTGTGCGTGTGCGTGCATGTGTATATGTGTGTGTGAGTGTGTGTGTATATGGGTGTGTGTATGTGTGCGTGTGTGTATATGTGTGTATGTGTGTGTGCGTGTGTGCGTGTGTATGTGTGTGTGTGTGTGTGTATGGATGTGTGTATGTGCTTGTGTGTGTGGGGGGGGGTGAGTGTGTGTGTGTGTGTGTATGTGAGTGTGTGTGAGTGTGTGCGTGTGTATACATGTGTGTGTGTGCGTGTGTATGTATGTGTGAGAGTGTGTGTGTGTGTAAAGATGCCAGGGCCGGCCCACAGAACCTGTGAGTTTGGGGACGGAGACAGAGTGGGTTCAGGGAGGCCCCCGGGGGTGGGGACAGTCGCTGGAGGGAGGACGGGGGGGGGGGAGGGGGGGCCCCTAAGAGAGGAAGCAGATGTGACCGTGGGAACAAGAGGTCGGGCAGCGGCGGAGGCCGAGCGCCCAGGAGAGCAGGCGCCTGCCGCCGGAAGGAAGCGGCTCTTCCTCAGGATCGGGGTCGGCCTGCAGGCGGGTCAGGGTCCGGCCTCCGGAGCCGAGGCAGAGGGAGGAGGGCTGCGTGGTCAAACCGCCAGGCGTGTGGCCGCCTGGTGAGGCGGCCGAGGGGCTGAGGCCCCTGGAGCCGGAGCCGGAGCCGGAGCCGGGCGGCCCTGACCCGACCGTGACCCTGCTCCAAGGCCCCTGGGCTGCAGGGCCCGCCCTCCCCGGACGAGGGTCCCCCGGGGTGGCCGCCCGAGACTCTGCCAGCAGGAAGGATGGCCCGTGCCCAGGGCCACCCCAGACGAGGGTCTGGCCCCGGGAGACCTGCTCCGGGGACAAGGAGGCCTGGGGAGAGCGTCTCGGCCACACGGGGCCCCAGCACCCCCCCCCCCACCCAGGCGTCCCCCGGACCCACCGCCTCCTGCAGGACTAGTCACGGAGATTCCGGGGCCCCCGCGAGGGGAGAACCCCCAAAAAATCCCCTGGCCCCTTTCCCCCAACTTCCCTTTGATTTCTCACTTTTCCTATTTTTTTTCCAAAGTTTCTTCATCGCGGATTCCCGGAAGCGTCGTCCCTGGCGGCTCACACAACAAGTTTTGGCAAAAACCAAAGTCTTACTCCCCGTTGGGCTGCGGAGGTCGGAGCGGCGGCCCCAGAGGCACGGGGGAGCCCCCACCCCACCCCCATCTCCCTGCAGTTGGGGGGGGCGGGGGGGGGGGGGGGGAGATTCCAGCCCGGGGCAAACAGCAGCTCGTTTTCACGGTCACAAGACGGGACTTGCCATCGGTTGCCTTGGGGGCACCGGGCGGGGCGGGGTTAGGGATGTGGCGGGCGGGGCTCTCTGGGTACGGGGGCCCCTCAGCCATCTGTCTTTTTACTTTTCTAATTGATGTCAGAGAGGAAGGGAGAGGGAGAGACAGAAACATCCATGAGGAGAGAGAATCATGGACCAGCTGCCTCCTGCACGCCCCCTAGTGGGGATCGAGCCCGCAACCCGGGCCTGTGCCCTGACCGGGAATCGAACCCTGACCTCCTGGTTCGTAGGTTGATGCTCAACCACGGAGCCACGCCGGCCGGATGTGTTCCTGGCCGTTTAGAGCTGTGTGTCTGTGTCTGTGTGTCTGAGACCGTGTCCCCCAAACCCCCCCCCCCCACATACACACACAGACACGTGCGTATCTGTTCACACACAGGTGCCCACAATCACATGGCCATCTACAGGCACAGACACGCACGTGCGCCCACACGCACAGCAGGGGTTAAGGGTCGGGAGGCAGCCCTGACCGGTGTGGCTCAGTGGATAGAGCGTCGGCCTGCGGACTGAAGGGTCCCGGGTTCGATTCCGGTCAAGGGCATGTACCTTGGTTGCGGGCACATCCCCAGTGGGGGGCGTGCAGGAGGCAGCTGATCGGTGTTTCTCTCTCATCGATGTTTCTGACTCTCTGTCCCTCTCCCTTACTCTCTGTAAAAAAATCAATAAAAAATATATATTTTTAAAAAGAGTCGGGAGGCCAGACGAGGGGGGCGCTGGGCACACTGGGGCTGCCGAACGTGCCGAGGGTTTCTCCCCAAGTTCATCGAGGCCAATCCGAGGGCTTGCCTCCAGCGGGAGTCGCCAGGCAGTGAGGTACGTGCGGCTAGCAACCGGCCCGGCACGTCCGGGAGCCGTGGTTCGGCGAGCCCAGCCTGCCCTGAGCTCACCCACACACGGGCGAGGCCCGTCTGCTGCACCCACTCACCTCCCGGCCGCTCCCCGGCGCCTGGGACCACGCCCTCCTGGGACCTGTCGCTCCTGCCCACATGCGGATCAGCCGCTCACCCCCCACCTCCCCCCGGAAACCACACGCAAGTCCTGCAGGGGTGACCCCGGGCCGGACACGCCATCCGTCAGGGAGAAAGAGGGGCTGGAGGAAGGTGGTGACGAGAACGCCTCACCCAAGAGGAGGCCTGACGCTCGGCCTGGAGCCTGGCCGCGTGGCTCCATGGTGGAGCGTTGACCTATGAACCAGGAGGTCAGGGTTCAATTCCGGTCGGGGCACAGGCCCGTGTTGCAGGCTCGATCCCCAGTGTGGGGGGTGCAGGAGGCAGCCGATCCATGATTCCCTCTCATCATGGATGTTTCTATCTCTCTCTCCCTTCCTCTCTGCAATCAATACAAATATATATATTTTTTAAAGTTGACCCCAGCCCTAAAAGGTGTGGCTCAGTGGATAGCGTGTCGGCCTTCGGACTCAAGGGTCCCGGGTTCGATTCCGGTCAAGGGCATGGACCTTGGTTGCGGGCACATCCCCAGTGGGGGGTGTGCAGGAGGCAGCTGATCGCTGTTTCTCTCTCATCGATCTTTCTGACTCTCTCTCCCTCTCCCTTCCTCTCTGTAAAGAATCAATAAAATATATCTTTAAAAATAAAAAATAAAAAAATAAAGTTGACCCCCGCTGGGCCTCCGAGCCCAGGCTCCGCCCCCTCCTCTCCCATCCACCTCACCTTCAAGGTCAGACACCACAGGCCCCGAGGACCAAAGGCACTCACCCCCCGCCCCGCCCCGCCCCGCCCCTGGGATGGCAGCCCTCGGGCGCTCGGAGAGTGAGTCACCGTGAATGCTGCCCGGCGGCGGAGGCACGGCCTGGCACGGCCCACACACTTCGGGCCAATCCATTGGCAGCGGCATCAAAGCCCGAAGGGGACTGCGTCCAACTGTCTCCTCCTTAAAGAAGGGGCGACACCCAACCACCCGGCGGGAAGAAGCCAGCGTCTGTTTGCGAGATGGGGGGGGGTGTACGGGGGCACGACCCTGGTCCGGGATCAGGGGCCCTTATATGTCCCCTGCGCCGCCCAGAACGCCTGGCACATCGTGGGTGCTCCACAAATGTTTGCTGGCCCGGCCGGAGGGTGGGGGGGGGGGGGGGCTCGGTGGTGGAGTGCTGACCTATGACCCAGGAGGTCAGGGGTCGATTCCCGGTCAGGGCACCGGCCCTGGTTGTGGGCTCATCCCCAGTGGGGGGCGTGCAGGAGGCGGCCGGCCCGTGGTTCTCTCTCCTCATGGATGGTTCTCTCTCTCCCCGTCTCCCTTCCTCTCTGACGTCAATAAAGAAATGTTTAATAATAATAATAATAATAATAATAATAATAATAATAAAAGGACACACGGAACACACGTGTGTGTTTCCAGCCGCCGGGGTGTGGGGCGTCGCTCCGGCAGCCCTGAGGTGCGGGCACATTCGGGGAGTGGCACTGCGGGGCGGCCTCCCCCGAAGCCGGGGTGACAGGGAGCAGCTGGGCCGGGGCGCCCCCTCTTCCCCCCTCTCTCCCCCTCCCCCCCATAGGAGCGGCCTGACCTCCGGGAGTGGAGTGGCCGAGGAGGGACAGTGACACGGAGCAGACGAGCCCCGCCCGAGGGGGGGGGGGGGGGGGGGACACAGGGCGTCTGGGAGCCGAGTGGGCGCGCCCGCCCGGGATCCGCCGGGACTGGCCCGCCCGCCCGGGGCCCCAGGAAGGTCGGGGGGGGGGGTGCTGCTGGGGTGAGTCAGCCGCTCCCGGTGCTGCTCAGAGTGTGAGGCCCAGGGCTCCCAGCTCCGAGGCCAGGCCGGCTCCCGGACCGGCTCCCGGGAGAGGGGGGGGGCCCCGGTGGGGGAGGGCCCGGTGGGGAGTGGGCCTGGCTGCGGGGTCCTCACGGAGCAGCTGAGGGCGTGGCAGAGGGTCCCCCTGGCCTCGAACCAGCAGGTGGGGGACCAAACGCCCTCCCCCCCTCCCCCCACTCACCCCCTGGCACGGGGGGGGGGAGATGGGGGGAGGCCGGAATCCCGGCTGCGGACGCCCACGGGGAGGCTGCCCCCAGCGGCCACAGAGGGCGCAGCACCCGGGCGCCCACGTGGGCGTGGCCTCCTTGGAAATCTTTTTTTTTTTTTTTTTAGTTTGAAATGATTTTATTTCCTTTGATTTTTATGCTTTTCAGCTTTTGTCAAGTATAACTTACACAATGGCATCCGGTCATCTCTGTTATTAGAACATTCTACAGTTTTCAGAGTCTTTTAAACGTTCATGTTTTCTCTCACTATCCTACCCAATAAAATAAAATGGTAATATGTCAATTACCGTCACTCCTCTACGCCCACGATTGGGCCAGAGGGAGGCGCAGGGGGCGGGACTCGGGGTGGCCGGGGCGGCCGATTGGGCCGGCAGGACGCTGAGCTCGCAGTGGCCAGTGGCAGCGCCAGCTCAGCGTCTGGGCCGTGGCTGCGCTGGGGAGCAGAAGGGGCCTCTGGGGCAGTGAGCTCACATCCCGCCGCGCGGACCATCCAAAGCGGGGGAGCTGGGTGCCTGTCCGCTCCGGCACCAGGCCTTTCGGAAGCCTTCGCCGGCCGGAGGCTTCTGTGCACCAGCGGACGGGCACCCAGCTCCCCCGCGACGGAAAGCGAAAGCGTGTAGGGGACCCTACACGTGCATGATTCAATCACGCACTGGGCCTCTAGTTGTATGTATGTGTGTGTGTGTGTGTGTGTGTGTATATGTATGTATATATATGTATGTGTGTGTGTGTGTGTATATAATTGATGTCAGAGAGGAAGGGTGAGGGGGAGAGAGAAACATCCATGATGAGAGAGAATCATGGATGGGCTGCTCCCTGCACGCCCCCCACTGGGGATGGAGCCCAAAACCCGGGCCGGAGCCCTGACCGGGAACAGTACCTGGTTACAGGGCGCCGCTCAGCCCCTGAAACCTCGATCCCGGGCTCAGTTCCGGAACCGGTGTGACCTTTAAAGGACAAACCAGCAGCAGCTCTCCTTCGACCCGGCCACCATTTCCACCCGGACGGCCGAGGACCGAGTTAGCGCCCCGGGACCGAAGCTGTGCCACCCGGAGGAGGCTTTCCCGGGAAGGGCCCGCCCGCAGGGCGACGGGGACCCGCTGGGGTCGGGGGGGTGCCAGGCCTCGGGGCTCTGCTTCCCTCGGGCATCTGGCGGCCTCATGTCCCTGGGTCCGCGAGCCCCATCGCCCAGCCCTCCTGTCACCTCTGCAAACCTGTCCGTCCAGATGGGGGGCCGGGAGGGGGCGAGGCTCACCCCTCCCACGTTCTCGGCCAAACCCCAAAACTGGGGGAGCAGGCCGCCTGCACCCCACGGGGAAGGGAAGCCAGGGCTCGGCCGGCTTTGAGGTCACCACCAGCCAGACGCCTGCCGGGCGGGGAACCCCGTCACGGGGCACTTTGGGGCGAACGCAGCCCGGGCTGGTGACTCACCGCGGCGGGAGCCCTTTCCCCGCCCACAAACAGCCATTGAGCTTCTCGGGCCCGGCTCGTACCTATAATTATTCTCACTTCACACGCGGGGAAACTGAGGCAGAGACCTGCACGGCGTCCGCGTTGTGCCTGGACCGCCGCCCAGGGAGGTTGCCTCCCTGTCCAACCAGAAGCCGGGGGTCCCCTGGGTGAACCGAGCTCGGGAGCCGGGCCGGACGCCCTCCTCCTCCTCCTCCTCGGCCCGGGGACTCTGGCCACGGTGCACGTGGACACTCGGGCCCAGGAGTGCCTTCGACGGGGCAGGGCTGCTGGGCTCCGGGCCCCGTGGCCAGATCCGGGGAGCTTGGGAGCCAGAAGGTCGGTTTTTATCAGAAAACAGTACAACGTTTTAAAGTTCGCTCATCAATTCCATTTATTTATTTAATTTTTTAAAATATATATTTTATTGATTTTTTTTTACAGAGAGGAAGGGAGAGGGATAGAGAGTTAGAAACATCGATGAGAGAGAAACATCGACCAGCTGCCTCCTGCACACCTCCCTCCTGGGGATGTGCCCGCAACCAAGGTACATGCCCTTGACCGGAATCAAACCTGGGATCCTTCAGTCCGCAGGCCGACGCTCCATCCACTGAGCCACACCGGTCAGGGCCAGACACTCAAGTTTGACCTCACACGAGGTGAGCGCATTTCCCAGGGGCTGTTCCCGTGAGCTGTTTGGGATAGAAATGAAAAACCACACACACACACACACACACACACACACACACACACGTACACACTGTTTCACTTTTCCGGAATTCTGTCTTTATTGTTTTTTATCCACCTAATTCTTCAGGAAACAGCCGAAGACGGCATGGCAGGCTGAAGGGCCTTTTCCGGGCCTGCTCCATCCCAGGTGAAGGGTGTGTGCGTGTGCGTGTGCGTGTGCATGTGCGTGTGCGTGTGCGTGTGTGCGTGCGCGTGTGTGTGTGTGTGTGTGTGTGTGGGAACAGGAGCAGCTCAGCCTTCCTATATTCTAAACAGATAATGTCCCTGTCATGTGACCAGGCAGGCCGGCTTTGTACATCGGCCCCCTTCCTTTTTCGGGGGGGGCGGTGAGGGTGGGGGTGGGGGGTGATGTTTGTTGTTGTTGCCGCTGTGAGGGAGATGAAAAAGGCACGACTGTCGCTTTAAATGAGGAGGCGCCGGATCAGGCGGCGGGCAGTGAAAAGGCTAATGCGCTGTGGAGAAGGAGTTTAATCTAATTTGGTCGGAGGGCGTCCGGGCGGTGTTGTTTTTGGGAGTGTGGGAAGCGAGGGCCGGAGCAGTGGGGAGCCCGTCTCTCCGGGAGCATCCAAAGCCGGGCCTGAAAGGGAGATTAGAGAGGGGCTCTGATTTGCAATTCACACGCCGGCCCCCCGGGGCACCCTCGGCCGCGGTTCAAACCCCGTCGCAAGGCAAGTGGCCTTCGCCCCGGCGGCCTGCGTCGCCCGGGAGGGAGGGAGGGACGCGGCCCCTCTGCTCGGCCATTTGATGATGCGGGCGCTTTGTGGCTGTTCCTCACACCCTACCCCCCCCCCACCACACACACACACACACACACACACACACACCCCTCCCTCCAGCCCCGGCTCCCAGCCCGTTCTGAGCTGCAGGGAAAACTTCGGTGCCTGTCGGGTCGGCTGCAACGGGCATGGCTTTTCCCGTGGCGGCTCCACGGCCCACGGCCCGGGTGTTTCCTGGGCGAGTGAGGGGCGGCGGGAAGGCATGCCTCCTGGGTCGGGAAGTAGAATTCTCCAGGCATTTTTTTTTTTTTTAATCTGATCGTAAGTTTCTGCAGAAACGCTACACAAGGTGTCTCAGCGGCCCCGAGGCCCCGCCTGGACCAGGAGCCAGATCCCATTCCCTATCGACGACGTTAGCGATGTCACCTCCCCGCCCCCCCCCCCCAGCAAACCCGGGGGCTCCCCCGAAGCACGGCTGTAACCCGAACCCCTTCTGGTCTTCAACGCCCCCCGTCGTTCTGGGTCCTTCCATAAGCCTCCCGGGCCACGCCACACGTGGGCTCCTGCCACGGGCGGGGAACGGGCGAAGGCTGAGGGTCCCGTCTCTTTCCGGGGCCGGACGGGTCGGCGGGGCCTTTCTCTTAAAGCGACGACGCGGGCTCGCTCTAACCTCGTTTCAGGAAACCCTCCCAGACGGCGACCTCCTGGGGGAGAGCCGCGCCTTCGGTTGCCAGCGGTCTCCGCGTCCACGTTTTCGACGGTTCCCGTGGCCGGAGGGGAAGGAAACGCGGGGCCTCGCCTTCCATCCTCTTCCATCAAAAAAAACAGTGACATGTTCAGACCTCATCCCGCATCGTGCCCGACGCCTGACATAGTCCCTCTTCACAAACCTTGCACTTTTCCTAGAACTTGAAGGTAGCAAAGGTGTGAGTGCAGAATTTTCCAAGAGATAGATGATAGATAGATAGATAGATGATAGATAGATAGATAGATAGATAGATAGATAGATAGATATAGATAGATAGATATAGATAGATAGATGATAGATAGATAGATAGATGATAGATAGATGATAGATAGATAGATGATTGATGATAGATAGATAGATAGATAGATGATAGATAGATAGATAGATGATAGATAGATATAGATAGATAGATACACATATTTCAGGTGGTGGGGGCAGAGGGTAGACCAGAAACCATCGCTCGCCCCCGCCTGTTACTTGAAATCATGTTTCATTATCAAGTTTCTCGCTCCGGCTGTGCGAGGCCTAACGAGATTTCCATTCATTTAGAGTCCGGGCTATTCCCACGGCCGCCCCCAAACGCGTCCTCTCCCCTCTTTCATCCGTGGTTAAATATGTAAATAAAATGTCTAAAGTCATTCTTCAAAGAAGACAAAAGAAGAAAGGGCGGAGGGGGGCGGGGGGAGCCGGGCGGAGAAGCCTCCGGATTCTCCATAACATTCGCCGGAGGGGGGCCGGCGGCCGGCCCGGGAGCAGCAGGGGGCCCGGCCGCCGCTCAGAGCCGGCATCTCCAGCCTCCCCGCGCCCCCCCCCCCCCCCCCCCCCACACACACACACGGGAAAATAAACGAAAATAAAAAGTCTTTCCAGCTGGAGCCCTCCGGAGGGCCCTTTCATTCCCCGTGTGTCCGTGGCGTCCGGCACTGGCCGGGTCCCCGGCCCTCTTTCTCCAGAACCGTGTCTGTCCGTGCGTCTCCCGCTCGCTGGGCCGAGCGCACGGCACTTCCCCACACACATTTTTTCCCCCTTTTTTTCTGAAAAGGAGAGAAGAAAGCAGTCTGAAGTGGTTATCGCTGAGATAATGGGTCTGAACGCGGCTGAATCGGAGCGACGGAGAAAGGATCAATTAGGAGGCACTTCTCGCCCCGCTCACACCCCCGCCTGGCGTCCGGCCGCCTCCCTTCGCCCCGCACAGGGGTTTTCCCGATAGTTTCTGAGAAAACAGAAACAAAAAAGAAAAACGGGGCGGGGGGGGGGGTCCGATGAAGGACCTTTGCAAGGGAAATTGTAGGAAAGCCAGCTGATGCCCACGAAGCCTTTTTCACTTCAGGTTTTGGGAAGAACTCCCTGGACTCACACACACGACAAAAAGGAAAGCAAAGAGGGTCCTAAGGAAGGGGCCGCCTTGGAGGGCGTGGGGGTCTCCCTCCAGGAGGCCCAGCGCGGGGGACGGGGTGGCTCTGGCTGCATCGGGGAGCCTTCCCACTTCCTCCTCACCTCGCTTCCTCCACACCCCCCACCACACCCCACGTCCAGGGACAAGATGCAGGGCCGACCTGCCTGTGCGTTCTGGGATCCTGGGCAGGTCCCAGGCTCAGCCTCCTCCAAGTGTTTGCTGGGAGGGAGGGAGGGAGGGAGGGAGGGAGGGAGGGAGGGAGGGAGGGAGGGAGGGAGGGAGGGAAAGTAGGTAGATGGAAGGGTGGATGAATGAATGGATGGGTGGATAGATGGATGGATGGACAATAGATCGATGGAAAAAAGAAAGGAAGGGCGGATGGAAGGATAGATGATGGGTAGAAGGATGGCTGATGGATGGATGATGGATGGGAGGGAGGAAGGAGGAAAGAGAGAGGAAGGGAGGGAGGAAGAATGGGTGGATGGATGGATAGAAGGGTGGATGATGGATAGAGGGATGGATAGATGGATGGATGGATGGATGGATGATGGATGGATGGATGGATGATGGATGGATGGATGGATGGATGGATGGATGATGGTGGATGGAGGATGGATGGATGGATGGATGGATGATGGATGGATGGATGGATGGATAGATAATGGATGGATGGATGGATGGATGGATGATGGATGGATGATGGATGATGGATGGATGGATGATGGATGGATGATGGATGGATGCATGGATGGATGGATGGATGGATGGATGGATGGATGGATGGATGGATGGATGATGGATGGATGGATGGATGATGGATGGATGGATGGTTGGATGGATGGATGGATGATGGATGGATGGATGGATGATTGATGGATGGATGATGGATGGATGGATGGATGATGGATGATGGATGGATGGATGATGGATGGATGGATGGATGGATGGATGGATGAATGATGGATGGAGGGATGGATGATGGATGGAAGGATGGATGGAAGGATGGATGGATGATGGATGATGGATGGTTAGATGATGGATGGATGGATGGTTGGTTGGATGATGGATGATGGATGGATGGATGGATGATTGATGGATGGATGATGGATGGATGGATGGATGATGGATGGATGGATGGATGGATAATGGATGGATGAATGGATGGATGGATGGATGAATGTTGGATGGTTGGATGGATGATGGATGGATGGATGTATGATGGATGGATGGATGGATGGATGGATGGATGGATGGATGGATGGATGGATGATGGATGGATGGATGATGGATGGAAGGATGGATGGAAGGATGGATGGATGATGGATGATGGATGGAAGGATGGATGGATGATGGATGGATGGGTGATGGATGGATGATGGATAGAAGGAAGGAAGGAAGGAAGGAAGGAAGGAAGGAAGGAAGGAAGGAAGGGTGGATGAGTGGGTGTGAGGTCTCCCGAGTTTCTCAAAGATGTAAAACCCTCCGTCTTGTTTGAAATAAAAGCCAGTCACTCCTGATAAGCCTTCTCAGCGCAGTGCCCCCGCCACAGCGGGCAAAGCTTCCCGAAGGAGGAGTGGCAGGCAGTGGCTTCTCCTTGGGGGAAGGGGTTCCTAGGGGTACCTGGCCTCTCTGGGAGGCTCAGCCCCGACCCCCAGGGGTGTCTGCACACCTCTCCAGGGTCGCCTGAGGATGGGAGGAGGGAGAGAAGGCCCAGGAGCACAGGGCCCGCTCCCTGCCCTCGCCTCCCACCCTGAAGCCCTCCCACGGCCCCTGCGGATGAGACCCGGATGAGACCCCGGGAGTCTGAGAAGAACCGGCCGAGATCCCGGCCCCCAGGGCCTCTAAGAGGAGAGGGGGCCCCGCCCCGCCCCGCCCTGGGGCTGTTGATTGACGGGCTCACACCCGGAGCGAGGTGAAGCCTTTGACATTTCTTGGCGGGGGAGGCTGGGAGTGTGCGCGCGCGCCCTGTGCGGGGGGTGGGGGGGCGGGGGGTGGTGTCCCCAAGTGACTTCATCACCAACGGGCCGGCCCCAGGGCGAGGGGGTGGGCTTAGGGCCTCCGTCTGGGACGCTCGCTCCACTTTCTAGGAGACCCGAGTGGTGTGGGCGCCTCCCGGGGAGTTGGGGATCCCGCTGACTCAGCCTCCTCCCGCCTCTCTCCCCCCAAGTCCCCGTCACCCGACGGGTCTGTAGCCCAGGAGGGTGCAGGCCGGACTCATCACTCGCCCCGGATGACTTCCGTTCACCAATAAACCACCAGCCCGGACCCGCGCGAGGCCCCTCAGCGCCACGGCTTCGGTGGGGGCGGGAGGGGGGGGGTCCCCAGGATCCAAGCCAAGCCCCCCACATCCCGGGAATGGGGAGGGAAGGGGTCGGGACGTCCGAGTCCCAGGAGCGGCCCTGCCCCTCCCCCGCCCCCCTTCCGGGCGAAGACCTCGCCAGAGCGGCCCTAAAAGTCCGGATTCCCGGCCCCCTCCCCCCGGCCGGGCGCTTCTCTTTGAAATTTCAAAGGCCCGGGCCTCCCTCCCGGAGCCGGGCCGCGCGCAGGCCTGGCGACTCCCCGCCTCGGGACGGCGCGGGCGGGTTTACAAGCCAAAGGGCCACTTTACGGCCGCGGCTGTAAAACGCAAATCCCACTTCGCTTTGAAAGCGCCCTCTGCCCGGGACCCCCCATAAAAGCAGGGGAGATGCGCCCCCAGCCCCCTCCTCCGTCCGGCCCGTCTCCCAGCTTCCCGTAACCTCGGCGCCCTCGGGGTTCTCCGGGAAGTGGGGCGCAGGCGGGAGGCCGCGAGAGACCACAGGGTGCCGGGACCATCCCGCGGGGTCCCCCGGAAAGGGGGCGCGCACGCAGGCGGGAGGAGGCGGAGAGAGCGCCAAGTTGGAGGCCGGCGCAGAGCGGGAGAAGGAGCGGCGGGCAGGACAGACGGAGGCGCCCGGCGGGGTGTCCCGGCCGGGCGGGGGGGCGGGGCGGGGCGGGGGGGGAGGGCGAGACAGCGCTGCGCCCCGCGGGGCCCCGGAGCCGGCGGCGGGGGCGCGGGCGCAGGCGGCGGAGGGGCCGCCCCGCTTTCTCATGCAAAGCGGCGGCGGGGGCGGGGCGCGCGCTCGGGGGCGGGGCCTGTCACCGCTCGGCTCTCCCCCTTCGCCTTTCCGCGAGTCTTCTCACCCCGGGACGCAAACCTCCCCACAGCTGCGGGCCGGGCCGGGCCGAGGCCGAGGCCGGCGCGGGTGGTGGCGGGGGAGGAGGAGCCCGGCGCGCTGGCCCGGCCACCGTGCGCCCCCGCCGCCCGCCCGCCCGCCCGCCCGCTCCGGACGCGCCCCCCGTTCGCTCCCAGAAGAGGCCAAAGTTTGCCGGCCGAGACCCGCAGCAGCCCCCGCGCTTCCCGGTATTGTTCGCCGACTTCGCTCCTCGGCTCCGCGGCCCCATCTCGGCGGGGGGCCCCGGCCCGCCGGGCGCGGGGAGCGGGGCCACAGGCTGGGCGGGCATGGGCGGGGGCCCGGGCCGGGACGCGCAGCCGAGGCCCACAGCCCGAACCCGGGCCCGGGAGCGGCGGCTCTGAGGGCAGCGGACCCGCCGGCCGGGGCCCCGCCTCCGACGCCCGCACCATGGCGCGGCGCCCGGGTCCCCCCCGCCTGTGGCTGGTCCTGCAGGTGATGGGGACGTGCGCCGCCATCAGCTCCCTGGACCTGGAGCGCCCGGGCGACGGGCAGTGCCAGCCCATCGAGATCCCCATGTGCCGGGACATCGGCTACAACATGACGCGCATGCCCAACCTGATGGGCCACGAGCGGCAGCGCGAGGCGGCCATCCAGCTGCACGAGTTCGCGCCGCTCGTGGAGTTCGGCTGCCACGGCCACCTCCGCTTCTTCCTGTGCTCGCTGTACGCGCCCATGTGCACGGAGCAGGTCTCCGCCCCCATCCCCGCCTGCCGCGTCATGTGCGAGCAGGCCCGGCTGCGCTGCTCCCCGATCATGGAGCAGTTCCACTTCCAGTGGCCGGACTCGCTGGACTGCGGCAAACTCCCCACCAAGAACGACCCCAACTACCTGTGCATGGAGGCGCCGAGCAACGGCTCGGACGAGCCTGCGGCGGCGGCGGCGGCGGCGGCGCGCGGCGGCTCGGGCCTGTTCCCTCCGCCGTTCCGGCCGCCGCCGCCGCCGCCGCAGCGACCCCCGGCCGCGGGCGCGCAGGAGGAGCCCTCGCCCCAGGAAGCGGGGGCCCCCGGGCGCGCCGGCTGCGCCAACCCGGGCAAGTTCCACCACGTGGGCAGGAGCGCGTCGTGCGCGCCGCTGTGCGCGCCGGGCGTGGACGTGTACTGGAGCCGCGAGGACAAGCGCTTCGCCGTGGCCTGGCTGGCCGTGTGGTCGGCGCTCTGCTTCGCGTCCAGCGCCTTCACCGTGCTCACCTTCCTCGTGGACCCGGGCCGCTTCCGCTACCCGGAACGCCCCATCGTCTTCCTGTCCATGTGCTACTGCGCGTCCTCGCTCGGCTACATCGTCCGCCTCTTCGCGGGCGCGGAGAGCATCGCGTGCGACCGGGACAGCGGGCAGCTCTACGTGATCCAGGAGGGGCTGGAGAGCCCCGGATGCACCCTGGTCTTCCTGGTGCTCTACTACTTCGGCATGGCCAGCTCGCTCTGGTGGGTGGTGCTGACGCTCACCTGGTTCCTGGCGGCCGGCAGGAAGTGGGGCCACGAGGCCATCGAGGCGCGCAGCGGCTACTTCCACCTGGCGGCCTGGGCCATCCCCGCCGTCCAGACCATCCTCATCCTGGCGCTGCGCCGCGTGGCGGGCGACGAGCTCACGGGCGTGTGCTACGTGGGCAGCATGGACGCGCACGCGCTCACGGGCTTCGTGCTGGTGCCGCTGGCCGCCTACCTCGCCCTGGGCACGTCCTTCCTGCTCTCGGGCTTCGTGGCGCTGTTCCGCATCCGGCGCGTGATGAGGTCGGGCGGCGAGAACACGGACAAGCTGGAGAGGCTGATGGCGCGCATCGGCGTGTTCTCGGTGCTCCACACCGTGCCCGCCACGTGCGTCCTCGCCTGCTACGTGTACGAGCGCCTGCACACGGAGCGCTGGCGGGCGCTGGCGGCGCAGCGCCGCTGCCGGCTGGACGAGCGGACGCAGAGCCTGGACTGCCGGCTGGCCGCCTCCATCCCCGCCGTGGAGGTGTTCCTGCTCAAGATCTTCATGCTGCTGGTCGTGGGCATCACCAGCGGCGTGTGGGTCTGGACGGCCAAGACGCTGCAGGCCTGGCGCTCCGTGTGCGGCCGCCGCCTCCGCAGGCACAGCCGCGGGAAGCCGGCCGGCGCCGTCGCCCTCGCCCACGCCCACGGCGGCAGCGGCGGCGGCGGGATTTACAAAAAAGCCCAGCACCCCCCGAAAACGTGCCTGGGGAAGTATGAGCTCCCCCAACAGCCGCCCGCCTGCGTGTGAACCGGCCTGGAAAAAAAAAAAAAAAAGACTGGAAACTTTCCCACGGGGCAGACGGTGGCCGGCGGGGCCAAACTTTGTTGGTGCTTTTCTGGGGGGGCTGGCTGGCTGGCTGGCTGGGGGGTTGGTTGGTTTGTTGTTGGTGTTTTTTTTAAAAAAATAAAAAAAGTTTAAAAAGTAATGATAAGGATAATCAACCGGTATTTTTTGGGTTTTGTTTTTTTAAAAAATATATTTTATTGATTTTTTTACAGGGGAAGGGAGGATAGAGAGTCAGAAACATCGATGAGAGAGAAACATCCATCAGCTGCCTCCTGCACACCCCCCACTGGGGATGCGCCCGCAACCAAGGTGCATGCCCTTGACCGGAATCGAACCCGGGACCCTTCAGTCCGCAGGCCGACGCTCTATCCGCTGAGCCACACCGGTTTCGGCGGGTTTTGCTTTTTAAATATATTTTTTGTTGGTTTCAGAGAGGAATGGGGAAAGGAGAGAGAGAGAAAACATCCATGATGAGAGAGCATCACGGACCGGCTGCCTCCTGCGCGCCCCCTGCCGGGGATGGAGCCCGCCACCCGGGCCTGTTGCCCGGGACCGGGAATCGAACCCGTGACCTCCTGGGTCCTAGGGGGACGCTCCGCCGCTGCGCCCTGCCGGCCGGCCTGGCGAAGGAACCGCGTTTGCCCTGAGACTCAGGAGGGCTGTGGACCCTGGACGGCGGGGCTGGGGGAGGGGGCGGGCTCCCCGGGGGAAGTGGCCTCTTTGTAGCTGATTTGTCGTGAAGGAGTGGATTCGGCCGCGCCCCCGCCCCCGCCCCCGCCCCGGAAGAAAACCTTTGTTTAGAAGCTTCGGTAAATAGACGTGTTTGCTTTGGCTGTGCTCGCCTTAGACACCCGGAGCGGAGAGGACTTGTTTGCAAATGAAAGGGCCTCTGGGGGGGTGCAGAGCTCAAGGGGGGGGGCAGGGGGGCAGGGAGGGGAGGGGCCCGCCCTCAGGAGGGCAGGAGGGCGGCCACCTCTGTGCCCACAGGAAGAGAGAGGGACCTGCCGGCCCAGCACCCCCCGTGGGTGGGGCATCTGGGTCCCCGACAACGGACCGGAGCGCCTGCCCCCCACACACACCGCCCCTCTCTCCCGGACAGAACCGCCCACCACACCGCACCCCGGTCCGGGGGACATTTTCCTCCTCCTTCCCTCGCAGCCAAAGCGGAGCCCCGGTGGGTAAAGACCAGGAAACCTCCCACCGAGGGCGAGGGGCCCCGGCCTCAGCGCCCTCCGCCTGGTGACATTTGTGGCTTCTTCGTGGAAGCCAAGCCCCCTGCGCGCGGCTCCCGGGCCCCGGGTGGTGGGAGGGAGGGGCCTGGGGGAGGAGGGAGGGGCCTGGGGGGGGAGGGCCATTCACAGTCGCCCAAGGGCTTGGGGACTCTATTGTGACACAAATGGCTTCCCTGACCGGGTCTGGAGCCCTGGGCCCGGGGCCGCTCACAGCCCTCCCGGCCGCCCCCACTGAGGCTGGGTCTGCAGTGCCTGGGTGACTAGATGATAGGATATTTCAGGCTCCTCTATTTCATTAAAATAAACTGTGTTCTTCCGATGGCCGCTGGCCCCTTGTGCACTGAGAGAGAGGAAAGGCTGAGTGTGGTCTCCGCCAGGGGGTCACAGCTCATCCCTGGGACCTGGCAGGGTCCTGGCCGATGGGCAGGGTCTGGGGGATGGGGAGGGGGTGCAGTGTCTTTTATTTTATCTTTAATATGTATCTTTTATATCGATTTCCGAGAGGAAGGGAGAGGGAGAGAGAGAGAGAAGCATCCATGATGAGAGAGAATCATGGGTCGGCTGCCTCCTGCACGCCCCCCCCCCCCCCACCGGGCATGTGCCCTGACTGGGACTGGAACCTCCTGATTCACAGGTGGACGCTCACCCACTGAGCCACGCCGGCCGGGCTGGGCTGTCTAATTCCTCACAACCCCCCTCCCCCACCCCCACCCCGGGAGAGACTCGATTAAATAAAATCTCAGGCTGCAAAGCACTAAGAAGGCCTCCTGGCACGGACCGAAGGCTCCATGAATACTCACTCTTATATGTTTACTGCCCCCCCCCCCGCCCCCCAGAAGGTCCAACCCGCCCGCTAATGAGGAATGGTCTCCAAAGAGAATGAGGTTTTTTTAAAATATATTTTTATTGATGTCAGAGAGGAAGGGAGAGGGAGAGAGAGAAAAACATCCATGATGAGAGAGAATCATGGATCGGCGGCCTCCTGCACACCCTCCTACTGGGGATGGAGCTCGCAACCTGGGCCTGTGCCCTTGACCGGAATCGAACCCGGGACCCTTCAGTCCCCAGGCCGACGCTCCATCCACTGAGCCACACCGGCCGGGGCGAGAATGAGTCTTTTTTCTTTTTCATGGAGAAACGTGTTGTCCAGTCCCGGTCCGGGCTGCGCAGCGTCCCCGCGGGTCTGTCCAGGCGCTAAGGCCGGCTCGGCGCCTCCGTGGAGGTGGGCGGCGTCCCCGTCTGCCGCTTTGACCTGGAGAGCATCCTAACCGCCTCCCTCCCGGGGAATCAGGCCTGGCACACGGACACCGCGTAGACACATGGATAGGGGCGCGGTGGATGGAGAGCTCGGGGACACGCGCGGGCCACGTCCTGGGGAGTGAGCTCTCACATTCTATGAAGAGGGTGAAGGCCAAGCAGGAGGGGAGGAGACGCGTCTGAAATCGGCGCAGAGTCCGTGTCAGCGGCCCGGACGCGCGGGGCGTCACTGGGGCTCACACAGCCCCCCGCCCAGGAGGACGCCCCTTCAGCTCCTGCGCAGTGTCCGCAGCTCGGGCGGACTTTTCAGGTCACCGAGGGTCGTGTTATTTTTTTTTTTTAATATATTTTATTGATTTTTTTTACAGAGAGGAAGGGAGAGGGACAGAGAGTCAGAAACATCGATGAGAGAGAATCATCGATCAGCCGCCTCCTGCACACCCCCCACCGGGGAGGTGCCCGCAACCAAGGTACATGCCCCTGACCGGAATCGAACCTGGGACCCTTCAGTCCGCAGGCCGAGGCTCTATCCACTGAGCCACACCGGTGAGGGCCGAGGGTTGTGTTATTACAAGACATCTTCTTTTGGGGGGCAGCAGGGGTTGCCCCCCGCTCACATCCAGAGGGCTCTGGGTTAAAAGAAGGGGTTCCTGCCCGGCCAGCGTGGCTCCGTGGATGAGCATCCACCCAGGAACCAGGAGGTCCTTCCCGGTCAGGGCACAGGCCCGGGTTGCGGGCTGCATCCCCAGTAGAGGGCGAGCAGGAGGCCGCCGGTCCATAATTCTCTCTCATCGCTGACGTTTCTCTCTCTCCCTCTCCCTTCCTCTCTGAAATCAATAAACACATATTTTAAAAAAGAAAGAAAATCAATAAATAAAGGGCTCCCAAGACCACCCTCAAAACACACCCACCTCCGTCCATCCCGCCCGAAGCCACTTGAGGGCGGTGGCCTCAGGTTCTGGGACCAGGGGCCGAAGGCTCTCAGGTGGTCCCTCGAACATCTGTTCTGAGGAGCACTTTGGGGCATGTTAGGGAATCTTGGCCCTGAAAATAAAAAAAATAAAAATAAACACACACACACACACACACACACACACACACACACACACCGCCACCTTAAAACCTATCCCGACAACATCTTCCGTGTTTGAGGCAGAACTACAAAGCGATCGGCCCTGACAGGCGATAAATCAGCGTCTGCCTTAAAAGGTGGGCAACGTGATTATGAGGTGCAGGTGCCGACTTTGATCCCAAGTGACAAGGCCCTGGGGCTGGTGCCACTGTCCCCCCTTCCCCCAGCAGGGCCACACCTGGGGCCTCCCGGGGGTGGGGGGGTGGAGGGGGGCCCCCCCTCCGCTCGCTCCCTCAGGAAACACTTTCGTTTTGCCGGCTTTGAACACCGAGGTTCATTAATAACCTGCTTTTCTTTCTACAGCTCATGGGAAGCAGCGCTACTGAAGTGGCAACATTGTATCCATATCATCCACTGAAGTGGCAACATTGTATCCATGTCGTCCTGCTGAAGTGGTAACATTGTATCCATGTCGTCCTGCTGAAGTGGTAACATTGTATCCATATCGCCTACTGAAGTGGTAACATTGTATCCATGTCTGCTACTGAAGTGGTAACATTGTATCCATGTCGCCTAGTGAAGTGGTAACATTGTATCCATGTCGTCCTGCTGAAGTGGTAACATTGTATCCATATCATCCACTGAAGTGGTAACATTGTATCCATGTCGTCCTGCTGAAGTGGTAACATTGTATCCATATCATCCACTGAAGTGGTAACATTGTATCCATGTCACCGGGGCGGCCGCAGTCTGAGCTAAACTCAGCAGAAACTTTGTTGCTACTTTTTTTTTTTTTCTTTAAGAGCCTGTCTCTGAGTATTGGCAAAATCAGTGCCAACCTGCCCGTCCACAATGGCCCGAGAAAAGGAAGCATGAGAGGCGTAGGAAGAACGTGTGAGTCTCATTTGCCCGAATGATGACACGGGTCTACACCAACCAACGAAACCAATGAGAATGACAGAAAAACGGTCGGTTATAAAATTCGTCATTTTGCTATGGGGATTGTGGTTGCTACCTTTTCTTTTCTTTTTTTTTTTTTTTTTTTTAATCAAGACAGTGCGAGCCCTGGCTGGTGTGGCTCGGTGGATAGAGTGTCGGCCTGCGGACCCAAAGGTCCCGGGTTCGATTCCGGTCAAGGGCACATACCTCAGTTGCAGGCTCCTCCCCCGGCCCAGGTTCCGGTCAGGGCGCGTGCTGGAGGCAACCCATCGATGTGTCTCTCTCATGTCGATGTTTCTCTCTGTCTCTCCCTCTCTTTCCCACTCTCCCTAAAATCAATGGAAAAATAACCTCCGGTGAGAATTAAAAAAATAATAATAATAAAATAAATACAGTGCAATACTGCAGCAATGCATAGAGCCACATCTCTTGGGTAAACAGAAAGCACTAGAGAAAAAAGAAACGAGAGAGGGGAAGCATCCAATAAAACCTTCAGAGCCCGCCCTAACCGGTGTGGCTCAGTGGATAGAGCGTCGGCCTGCGGACTGAAGGGTCCCGGGTTCGATTCCGGTCAAGGGCATGTACCTTGGTTGCGGGCACATCCCCAGGAGGGGGTGTGCAAGAGGCAGCTGACCGATGTTTCTCTCTCATTGATGTTTCTAACTCTCTCTTCCTCTCTGTGAAAAATCAATAAAATATATATTTTTAAAAAAACAAACCTTCAGAGCCGGCCGGCGTGGCTGCGGTTGAGGCTCCACCCATGAACCAGGAGGTCACGGTTCCATCCCCCGTCAGGGCAGGAGGGGAGCGCCCCCGTGATACTCACAAAGGGACAAAGCGGGCACCTCCTCCTCCCGTCTCCCCCCACGGTGCCCATCCGCCCTCCCCCGTCCTGCCTGGCCATCGGTGCTGCCCCAGGTGCCATCGCCTCCCCCCGGGGGCACCGCCTCTCCCCGGAGGACCCTCCCCCGGAACGGGGTGGCCCAGGAGGCGGGCTGTGAGATGCGCCCACGGGTCTGGAGCCACCGGAGGCCTCAGCCTGGTCGCCAGGTCGCCAGGCCGCGGGGACGCCTTGTGAGCCGGGTGTGTTTGCTCCTGGGGAGACCTGGCTCCCTGCGTTAAGGGGGAGGGACCAGGATGCCAAGGCCTCATCGAGGAGGGCCCCGCGCCCCTCCCGTCAGATGGCGTGTCCGGGCGGCCCTGGCCGAGTTCAAGGGGAAGGAGCCAGAAACATACGGGTTGGATTTCCCCGAGGAGACACGTAGGTTAGACATTGGGGGGGGGGGGGGGGGGGGGAGTCGTGTCAAAACACGTCCTGGCGTGCGGCCAGCACCGAGATGTTGGAGATGGATCCTGAGCCGGCGGCCGTGCCCGTCCCCTCGCGGCGCCTCCTTCCCGGTGGGTCCGTGTGTTTATGCTTAAATCCCCCAGAAGCCCTGCAGGCTGGGAGGTGAGGCAGGGGGGTGTCTTTCTAATTTAAGTTACCAAGTTTTCTTTTTAAAAAAATATATATTTTATTGATGTCAGAGAGGAAGGGAGAGGGAGAGAGAGAAACGTCCGTGATGAGAGAGAATCATGGAGTGGCTGCCTCCTGCACGCCCCCTGCTGGGGATCAAGCCCACAACCCGGGCCTGTGCCCTGACCGGGAATCGAACCCGGGACCCTTCAGTCTGCAGGCTGACACTGTATCCACCGAGCAAAACCAGCCAGGGAAAGATTAAAAAAAAAAAAAAAAAACTTTTTAAAATCTCCTTGTTATTAAGAAATGGGCCGAAACTGGTTTTGCTCAGTGGATAGAGCGTCGGCCTGCGGACTCAAGGGTCCCGGGTTCGATTCCGGTCAAGGGCATGTACCTTGGTTGCGGGCACATACCCAGTGGGGGGGTGTGCAGGAGGCAGCTGATCGATGTTTCTCTCTCATCGATGTTTCTAACTCTCTATCCCTCTCCCTTCCTCTCTGTAAAAAATCAATAAAATATATTTTTTAAAAAAGAAATGTGTACCATATATATATAATGGGTACCCTGGCCCGGCCAGTGTGGCTCAGTGGTTGAGCATCAACCCATGAACCAGGAGGTCACAGTTCCATTCCCGGTCAGGGCACAGGCCCGGGTTGCAGGCTGGATCCCCAGTGGGGGGCGTGCAGGAGGCAGCCGATCCATGATTCTCTCTCATCCCTGTTTCTCTCTCTCTCCCTCTAAAAATCAATACAAACACATTAAAAATAAATAAACAAAAAGGGTGGTGAGCTCCGCGCACACTGAGGACGGGGCCGGGACGCCCCGGGGCCCGGGCCACGGGCATGTGGTTCCCAACCTGGGCAGGGAACAGGCCGCGGGAATGAGCCTGAACCGCCAGCTCCACCCACTCAGGAGCCCCCACCCCCGCTGGCGGGCCGGAAAGACGGGCCCCCAGGCCCGCAAAGCCGCCCAGACCTGTCCCGGTGAGCCGGCCGGCC
The DNA here is from genome assembly GCF_027574615.1 of Eptesicus fuscus. Lineage (NCBI taxonomy): Eukaryota > Metazoa > Chordata > Mammalia > Chiroptera > Vespertilionidae > Eptesicus > Eptesicus fuscus. Next base: position 28,315,560 of record NC_072495.1, read on the forward strand.
CGCGGGATGCTCGCGGGGACCCAGGAGGACCAGGTGCGGTGAGCTTATCCACGTGGCCGGTGACCTCGGAGCCTCAGCCCCCGGGGCCTCCTCTGTGCTCAGGGCTGTGAGCACCGGGGGAGGGCGGGCCCTGGCGGGCGGCTCAGTGTGTGGGAGCGCGGCGCCGTCCACCGAAAGGTCGCGGCCGGGATTCCCGGGCAGTTCTCAGGAGAGCGAGGGAGCCCCACCGACGCCCGCTCAGGGGGTGAGCGTCGACCTACGACCCAGGGGGTCACGGTTCCATTCCCGGTCAGGGCACAGGCCCGGGTTATGGGCTCGATCCCCAGTGGGAGGCGTGCGGGAGGCAGCCGATCAATGATCCTCTCTCATCATGGATGTTTCTCTCTCCCGCTCCCTTCCGCTCTGGAATCCATATGAACATATATTTTTAAAAATAAAAGAAGAAGAGCCCAGGCTGGTGTGGCTCAGTGGATAGAGCGTCGGCCTGTGGACTGAAGGGTCCCAGGTTCGGTTCCGGCCAGGGGCACAGGCCTGGGTTGCGGGCTCGATCCCCAGTAGGGAGGCGTGCAGGAGGCAGCCGATCCGATGATTCTCTCTCATCATGGATGTTTCTGTCTCTCCCGCTCCCTTCCGCTCTGGAATCCGTATGAACATATATTTTAAAAAATAAAAGAAGACAGGCCGGCGAGGGCGGCCGCGTGCTGCTGTGTTTATCGTGGCTTCGATGCCATTCCCTGGGGCCTGTCCGCCCGGCCCCAGTTTGGTGTCCGGGGTCCGTGGGGGTGGGAGGGGCTGCGGGGAGGGTCAGTGGATAATTGTGCCCCCCCCACCCCCTCAGCTCAGCCATCAGCCTGCGGGGCTACAGGGACGTACCAACGGTGGGAAGCCTCGTCCCACTGACCCCCCCACGGCCCCCCTCCCCGCCCCGAGTCAGGGCGAGGGCCTGCTGGAGGCCGACCCGTCTGAGATTCCAGAGAAAACTGCAGCGGGTGACACGGGCCCCAGGCCGCCCCCCCTCACCCCCGCCCGTCCCCGCTGCTGACTCAGCCGTCTGGGGGCAGACAGACAGAAGCCAGCGCCCGGCTCCGGCCGAAAGGAGACACCGACTTCAAAGGCCGACAGCTGTGTCCCGGGCTCCGCCGCCCCCCCCCCCCAGCCCCGTCCTCGGGCCAGATGCCTGGCGTGCCGGCCACCAGCACCGCCGGGCCACCGGGCGCCGAGGGGGGGCGGGGACCGCGGCCTTGAGTCACGTGCCGTGTTTTTGAAAAGTCCTGCTCTCGCGTGACCATCACAGGCCTGCTGCCTCCTGCACGGCCCCCCCCCCACCCCCACCCCGGGGATCGAGCCCAGGACCCAGCCTGTGCCCCGACCCGGAATCCTCCCGGGAGCTTTGGTTCCCAGGTCGCCGCTCAGCCACTGCGCCACGCTGGCCGGGCAGTATATGTGTATCCCTGACCGGTGTGGCTCAGTGGATAGAGCGTCGGCCTGCGGACTAAAGGGTCTCAGGTTCGATTCCGGTCAAGGGCATGAGCCTTGGTTGCGGGCACATCCCCAGTGGGGGGTGTGCAGGAGGCAGCTGATCGATGTTTCTCTCTCATCGATGTTTCTAACTCTCTATCCCTCTCCCTTCCTCTCTGTAAAAATCAATAAAATGTATTATATATATATATATATATTTATATATATATTTTTATTTTTTTTTTTTTTTTTCCTAAAGAGAAAGGGAAAGAGAGAGAAACATCAATGTGAGAGAAACACGTCGATGGGTTGCCTCCTGCAGGAGGCCCGACCAGGGCCTGGGCTGGGGAGGAGCCTGCAACTGAGGTCCGTGCCCTTGACCGGAATCGAACCCGGGACCCTTCCATCCGCAGGCCGACGCTCTAACCATTGAGCCACCGGCCAGGGCTGCATTGTTCCTTTTTAATCCCCCCCCCCCCCCCCCCCCGTGTCTGTGCTGTGACACAGCGTCCAGTCGCTCCGGCCCTGGCGACCCGCCCGCTGAGCGGCACAGAGCGAGGTTTGGGGGACCTGCCTCTTCTCCCCCCCAGGTCCGCGGGGCTGGGCCTGGGCCCCCAGATCCCCATCTCCCCCGCCGCCGCCGGCCCCCCACCGTCCCCATCAAGTCCCATAAAAATATCAAACGCGGAAGGAAAATCTCTCTCTGGTTTTTCAAAAGCAGAACTTGCAGGAACGGTCTTTGATCCCCAAATGTAATTAGCATTAGAATTGGAGATGGAGGGGATATTTGTCTAAAAGCATTAATTTAATTCCTGGCCCAGTTTTTCCCTCCCCCCTCGCTTATCGGCGCTCTCACTCTCCCAGGGCCGGCGGCAGCACCCCGAACCCGAGAATCGAGACAAGTGGGTCCTCGGGCAGCGGGAACCCCAATAAAAATTCCCTGGGAAAGACGGTCACCTCAAGCCGGAGGCAGGGACCCCGGCCGTGGGTTTGTTTTTACATCATAAACCCAAACCCGCTCTCCCCCCGCCCCCGCCCCCCGCACCTGCTGGCTTCCGGCGCCGTCTAACGGACGGGGCGCCTCTCCACACCCCTCGCTGACCACGGAGGCGCCACCTCAGGGTCCCCCGGCCCCCCGAGGCCGTGCGCCCATCCGTTTGCTTTGCTGGAATTTTCCGGAGCGGCCGCGTCGGCCCGGGGAGTTCACGGGGAATTATTTCACCGTCGTCGTGGCGGCTCCCACGGGGTCTGGGGGATGAAAGACGCTGCCCGCCGTTTTAAGGGGAAACACAGGTGAACTGAAAGTTAAGTCCTCCCGGCCGCCTGCTGTACCCGGCAGCTCGGCTGCTACAACAAAACCACCCCGATGGGGGCCGGGGCGGGGCCTCCGACCACGGAAACCCACGGTCTCGTGGGCCTGGGGCTGGAGGCCAAGGTCACGGTGTCGGCGTGTGGTTTCGGCTGCGGCCTCTCTCCTGGGCGTGTCGTCGGCCGTCCCTCTGTGCATGTGTGTCCTCCCGTCTGTCCCTCTGTGCATGCGTGTCCTCCCGTCTGTCCCTCTGTGCATGCGTGTCCTCCCGTCTGTCCCTCTGTGCATGCGTGTCCTCCCGTCTGTCCCTCTGTGCATGCGTGTCCTCCCGTCTGTCCCTCTGTGCATGCGTGTCCTCCCGTCTGTCCCTCTGTGCATGCGTGTCCTCCCGTCTGTCCCGTGTCTGTGCATGCATGTCCTCCCGTCTGTCCCTCTGTGCATGCGTGTCCTCCCGTCTGTCCCTCTGTGCATGCGTGTCCTCCTGCCTGTCCCTCTGTGCATGCGTGTCCTCCTGCCTGTCCCTCTGTGCATGCGTGTCCTCCTGTCTGTCCCTCTGTGCATGCGTGTCCTCCTGTCTGTCCCTCTGTGCATGCGTGTCCTCCCGTCTGTCCCTCTGTGCATGCGTGTCATCGGCCGTCCCTCTGTGCATGCGTGTCCTCCTGTCTGTCCCTCTGTGCATGCGTGTCCTCCTGCCTGTCCCTCTGTGCATGCGTGTCCTCCCGCCTGTCCCTCTGTGCATGTGTGTCCTCCTGTCTGTCCCTCTGTGCATGCGTGTCCTCCCGTCTGTCCCTCTGTGCATGCGTGTCCTCCCGTCTGTCCCTCTGTGCATGCGTGTCCTCCTGCCTGTCCCTCTGTGCATGCGTGTCCTCCTGCCTGTCCCTCTGTGCATGCGTGTCCTCCCGCCTGTCCCTCTGTGCATGTGTGTCCTCCTGTCTGTCCCTCTGTGCATGCGTGTCCTCCCGTCTGTCCCTCTGTGCATGCGTGTCCTCCCGTCTGTCCCTCTGTGCATGCGTGTCCTCCTGCCTGTCCCTCTGTGCATGCGTGTCCTCCTGCCTGTCCCTCTGTGCATGCGTGTCCTCCTGTCTGTCCCTCTGTGCATGCGTGTCCTCCCGTCTGTCCCTCTGTGTCCCTCTGTGCATGCGTGTCCTCCCGTCTGTCCTCCCGTCTGTCCCTCTGTGCATGCGTGTCCTCCTGTCTGTCCCTCTGTGCGTGCGTGTCCTCCCGTCTGTCCCTCTGTGCATGCGTGTCCTCCCGTCTGTCCCTCTGTGCATGCGTGTCGTCGGCTGTCCCTCTGTGCATGCGTGTCCTCCTGTCTGTCCCTCTGTGCATGCGTGTCCTCCCGTCTGTCCCTCTCTGCACGGGGACCCCCAACTGGCCTCCTTTGAACTGAACCGCCTCCTGAAAAACCCTGTTCCAAATAGGGCTGCATTCTGGGGGGCTGGGGGTGGGGACTCCAGCAGGTGAATTTGGGGGGGACCCCCCAGGCCACCGCCCTGCTCGGCCAGACACCCAGCGAGACCCAACTTCTCACCTCACTGCGGGGACAACCTCTGCCCCCCTCTCACCCACCCCGGGGGGCAGGCGGAGTCGTGGTGGCCACTGGAAAAGCCGGATCCCCCCACACACTGAACTGAGCCGCCCCCTGGCCCCCCGCCCGCTGCCGCCTCAGGTGGGGCGACGTAAACGAACCCGTGTCCCCACCCTGTGTCCCCGGAGGTAAGGGGCCCGGACCCCGTCAGAGCCACACCGAGCGGGAGGAATGACTCCTGTGGGCGGGGGTGCCGGGGGGAACCCCTCGTCCTTCCCGGGAGGAAACATTGACAGAACCCAGGAGCCGGGAGGTCAGGGTTCATTCCCGGTCGGGGCACAGGCCCGGGGTGCGGGCTCCCTCCCCCGTGGGGCGTGCAGGAGGCAGCCGATCCATGACTCCCTCTCATCACTGATGTCTCTCTCTCCCTCTCCCTTCCTCTCTGATGTCAATAAAGATATAAAAAATAATAATAATAAGCAGAGGACGGAAGTGGGTTTCGGCCTGATGACCTCTGTCCCCTGTGAAGGGCACAGCGGAAGCGATGGCCGCGTGGCTGGAGCCGTTCAGGTCCCCCTGTAGGAGGAGCTGCCTGCGTCCTTGCTGGGGCGGGGGGGGGGGGGCGGAGGGGGGGGGAGCGGGGGCGTGGAGGGGGGCAGGTGGAGGGGGCGGGGGGCAGGTGGGGGGGCAGGTGGAGGGGGCGGGGGGAGGGGGGGAGAGGTGGGGGGGCAGGTGGAGGGGGGGCAGGTGGAGGGGGCGGGGGCTGGGAGGGGGCAGAAGGGGGGGGGGGCGGGGGGCGGGGGGCGGTAGTGCTTCCCGGATGGAACCAACAATCCCACTGCTGACCACAGGCCGAGGCAGGACCCGGAGGAGGAAGCGGAGGAAGAGGCGCTGGTTGGTGGAGCCGCTGGTCAGAGGCTTTAACTCGGGAGCTTTTAGAGGGAGGTTCCCCTTAGGGCCCCTCAGGGGCGACGGGGAGAGGCCGGGGCACCTCCCACAGGTCCTGGGACCAGCTGAGCGGCCTTCCTCTCTCTCTCTCTCTCTCTCTCTCTCTCGTCTCTCTCTGTCTCTCTCTTTCTCTTTAAAAAGGCTCATGGCCCGAGTTTATTATTCATCATTTTGCTTCCTCCGCTAACTTTGCCCATAAAATGTTTCCAAGGGTCTAAAGTGAGTAAAGTGAGAGAGACAATTGTATTCTCTATGTCCCCCCCCCTTTGGAGTTCAAGGACCTCAGCTTCCTTCAGTTCCGTCAAACCACTAACCAGCTCATCAACCAACTAACCAGCTCATCAACCAACAAACCAGCTCATCAAACAGCTAACCAGCTCATCAAACAATTAACTACCAGCTCATCTACCAGCTCCCCACCTCCTCCGACAACCAGCGGCTGTAACTGCGCACACCTGTGCGACTCCAGGGTCTGGAGAGAGACTCCCCCGGGCGCTGGGCGGGCTGGGAGGCTGGGCCCCTCTTTCTCGGCCTCCTCAGCAGCTCTGACACCTCGGCCTGTGGGTGAGTCGAACCCGCCCCCCCTTTCTGCTCCAAAGAGATTTTTCAGAAACTCAGGTGCCTGTCGTCTGTGTGAGGATGGCTGACACCAAGAGTTAGCCCATCGGACGCAGCCTTCCTGTGCGACGGGACCCCTTGGACGCAGCTCCCTTCCATGACCTGTGCAGTGACGGCTCAGGACCCGCACGCGCTCAGACGCCCGTGTTGTGTCGGCTGCTGTCGTTGTTTTATTTGACAATCTAGGCCCGTGGTCGGCAAACTCATTGGTCCGCAGAGCCAGATATCAACAGGACAACGATGGACATTTCTTTTGAGAGCCACATTTTTTAAACGTAAACTTCTTCTAACGCCACGTCTTCAACACAGACTCGCCCAGGCCGTGGTGTTTTGTGGAAGAGCCACACTCCAGGGGCCAAAGAGCCGCATGTGGCTCGCGAGCCGCGGTTTGCCGACCACGGATCTAGGGGGACGGAGGGCAGTGCCCCTGCCGACATAGTCAGGTTCTGCGTGTTTTATTTTTAAACATGTTTTTATTGACGTCAGAGAGGAAGGGAGAGGGAGAGAGAAACATCCGTGATGAGAGAGGATCATGGATCGGCTGCCTCCTGCACGCCCCCCACTGGGGATGGAGCCCACAACCCGGGCCTGTGCCCTGACCGGGAATCGAACCCTGACCTCCTGGTTCATAGGTCGACGCTCAACCCCTGAGCCACGCCGCCGGGCATGGGCATCGCATGTTTTAGGAATTCTTGGGGCACCCCAGCTGGAACCCCGCTCTGCACTCTCGGCCCAGGAAGCGGGTGGATGGACTTGCCGTTAAGTAGCATGAGGACCACGGGGATTGGGGGGGGGGGCAGGGGGATGGTGGGGGCTCACGTCTGGGGAAGGGGTGGGCGAGGGCGGGAACCCCAGAGCCCCCAGAACGACTGTGTGTCTGTGCTTTTCTGCCTCCGACCAGCACGGTGCCCTGGGCCTGTGGGTGCGGCCACCGCTGACCGGCCGGGGGCAGGCCGCCCGCCCGAGATGGGCCAGGACCCTCCACGCTGACTCCTCGAGGGGAAAACACCCCCCCAGCCCCGGGGGAGGGGGGAGGCGGGTTCCAGTACAGCCCAGTCTCCTGCGCCCGCCCCACCCACCCGCCCATCACCAGGGCCCCTCCCCCGCGGACACCCGGGGCCGGGGGCCTGGGGTAGGTGGTCCCGTGCAGAGCGCAGAGGGTGGCGCAGGGCGGGGGGAGACGGACATTCACGAAACCCAACCATCCAGAAAACCAGGGAGGCAGGGTCTTGGGTTTCCACGGCCGGGGGGGGCAGGGGGAGCCAGAGGAGCAGAAACAAAAACAACAAGGCCATTAATCTTTCATTGCGTTAAAGGGATGAAAAGAAATCTCTTAAAGTCGCGTTCTTCCTCGCACCGCGGCACGCCGCCCCCCGCCGACTTCAAAGGCCTGACGAGAAGTTGGCACAGTCCCGGCTGGAGCTGACTTCTGCTCAAGTAGGATCTCCCCCTCCCGCCCCCCTCCGGCTCCCCGCCCCCCGCCCCCTCCTCAACAAAGAGAGCAGAAGGGCCGGCGCTCGGGGCGGGGGGGAGGGGGCAGGGATGCTTTTGTGCGGCCCGCAGAGGCCTGCAGGGTTTGGCTCTGCCCACGGGAGCCATGTGCAGACGGTCACAGACATGAGCCACCACACACACACGCACAAAGACACGCAAGTACACGCATGCACATGCACAGACACACGGTGCACACACAGAGACACGTGCACAAAACGAGACACACATGCACAGACAGAGATACACACACACGCACACGTGCACACACAAACACATGTGTGTGGATAGACACACAGGGACGCACAAATACATGCAAACACACATGTACACACACACACACACACAGTCTGTCAGGGAGGCATGGAGAGCGGGGCCCTGGTCCCCCTTCACTCCTGCTTTCCGCCTCGGGGAGCAGGTCTCGTCCCGGCTGGGCACGGGGCCCCCCAGCCTGGGTCCAGACACCACTGGTGAGAGAGATGCCCCCCCTTCCCCCCTCCCCATCCCGGGCAGAGAGGAGAGTGTGGGGGGCCCCGAGGGGCAGAGAGGAGAGTGTGGGGGGCCCCGAGGGGCAGAGAGGAGAGTGTGGGGCCCCGAGGGGCAGAGAGGAGAGTGTGGGGGGCCCCGAGGGGCAGAGAGGAGAGTGTGGGGGGCCCCGAGGGGCAGAGAGGAGAGTGTGGGGGGCCCCAAGGGGCAGAGAGGAGAGCCGTGTGGGGCCCCGAGGGGCAGAGAGGAGAGTGTGGGGGCCGCGTCCTGTGCTTGGGGAGGCAGTGCCTCTCCCCGGGAGGGAGTGTTGTTGACACTGGAAACAGCTAATTGGCGAGAGGCCTGGCTCTGTGCCCCCCCCCCCCCCCGCTCTGTGGGGAGACCCCGGCTCTGGCTGCGGCTGCAGGTGGTCAGGGCCGCTCCCCCACCCGGCAAACGGGGAGCACCCCGCACGCGGCTGAGACAGAGTGTCAGGTGGGACAGACCAACGTGGGGAACCGTGAAGACGGACAACGGTGGGCGATGGCCCGGGGGAAGGGGAGTCGGCAGGAGGCACGGAGAGGAGGGGCCAGCGGGGCGGGAGGGAACCAGGAGCCGGGGCGCCGACCCGCAGCCGGGAAGCAGGGCCCCTCAACGGGGGGAGGGGGGAGGGAGGGGCCGGCTGGTGTGGCTCAGGGGTGGAGCGTCCACCTAGGAACCAGGAGGTCAGGGTTCGATTCCGGGCAGGGCACAGGCCCGGGTCGTGGCTCCATCCCCGGCGGCGGGTCTGGGGAAGGCGCCCGTCCCTGACTCTCTCTCACCACGGATGCTTCTCTCTCCCTCCCTCTCCCTTCCCCTCTGACATCCATACAAACGTGTACGTTTTTAAAAAGCAGGACGAGCTCTCGGGGTGCGTGTGGCCAGTGCGTCTCCCTCACGCCCGTCGCGCACAGCCCTCGGGGTGAGGCCGCCATCCCGGCCGGGCGGGGAGATGGTCTCCCTGGAGGAGGCGAGGGGCGGGGGGAAGGGGTCTCTTTAATCAGCTTTAAAAAAAGAAACATTGTGAACAGTCACTCCTCGTATTTAAAAGTTTAACTCGGCTTTCATCCGCGTGTAATCAGAGCGCCGGGTCCCCCACAAACAGGGATGAAAGTCCGGGGCCCGTCGCTAATGAGCCGGAGAAACAGCGGGGATCGGGGTTTTAATTACTGCGGGCGCGGCCTCCGTGGGGCCTGTCACAGCCCTGCTGCGCGGCGGGGCCTTTGATGATCGCCGTCGGTGTCCCCCGAGAACACACACACGCCCCGCGCCCGGGCCGAGCGGCCGGCCTGGTGGGCAGGACCGGCCTCGGGTGCCAGCCGTCCGTCCGCCCGGCCCGGGTCCCGCCCCTCCACGCGGCCACGTCCTGCCCGGGGAACTGGATGTGCAAGGAGCCGTGACCTCTGCGGCGCGGACGACCCGGCCTCCCTCTCCCAGCGTGGCTCCCTGTCCGTCAGAAACGCCGCATTGAACCGGGAGGATGCGGGGTAGACGCGCTTTTCGTTTCCGTTCAAAGTCACGCCGGACGTTTTTGTCCGGAGCCGGATTTCTAGATGCTTCTGTGGGCGTTGGTTCCGTGTGCGGCTCTCCTCCGTTTGAACATGCCTCTCACAGCGCCCCCCCTCGTCCCCGCGGCCGCCGGGGTCGGTAACGGTGCCGTGTGGGGTCTGGTGCGTGGACGGTAAAGGGCGTGTGTTCTCGCCCCGATGGAGACGGAGGCCGGACCAGGGGGCCCCAGCGGTCATGCCCCCGGGACACACGCAGGTGCACACGCTCACCCGCCACGAGAGGCCGCAGCGCTCGGCAGACGGGGCCGCTCCGAAGCCTGCTGTTCGTCATCCAAGGACAGCCCAGGACTAATCTCAGCTGGGGACAGCCAGCAACCCAATCGGGATCCAACTAAACTAGCCAGCTCATCAACCACTGCCCAACTCATCAAACCACTAACCAACTACCCAACTCATCAAACAACTAACCAGCTCATCAACCACTGCCCAACTCATCAAACCACTAACCAACTACCCAACTCATCAAATAACTAACCAGCTCATCAACCACTGCCCAACTCATCAAACAACTAACCAACTACCCAACTCATCAAATAACTAACCAGCTCATCAACCAACTGCCTAACTCATCAAACAACTACTCAACTACCCAACTCATCAAATAACTAACCAGCTCATCAACCAACTACCCAACTCATCAAATAACTAACCAGCTCATCAACCAACTGCCCAACTCATCAAACAACTAACCAACTACCCAACTCATCAAATAACTAACCAGCTCATCAACCAACTACCCAACTCATCAAATAACTAACCAGCTCATCAACCAACTACCCAACTCATCAAATAACTAACCAACTACCCAACTCATCTGCATGGTTATATAACCAACTATATTAACATACATTAATCCTCACTCAAGGGTATTTTTCCATTGACTTTTAGAGAGAGAGGGAGAGAGGGAGAGACAGAGAGAAACATCCACGTGAGAGAAACACATCGATGGGTTGCCTCCTGCACGCGCCCCGACCAGGGCCTGGGCCGGGGAGGAGCCTGCAGCCAAGGTACATGCTCTTGACCGGAATCGAACCCGGGACCCTTTGGTCCACAGGCCAACGTTCTACCCACTGAGCCACACCGGCCAGGGCCGGACTTCCCATCACGCCTGTCAGTCCGTTTAGTCCAGTGGCTGCACACAGCAGAGGCTTATTTCTTGCTCCTGGACGTCCCTGCGACGGGCCTGGCTGGGCGGGGCTCCTGGCAGCCACCCCAGGCCCAGCTCCCCGTACCCGGCGCCGGCCCATCTTCTCAACGTGTTTACCTGTCGCCTCTCCTACGGGTCTAACAGGATATTATTGGTCCGACCGCCTGCGGTTTCTCTTCTTACAAAATCCAGGTCGAAATGGACCAGGAGGTCAGGGTTCGATTCCCGGTCCAGGGCACAGGCCCGGGTGGCGGGCTCCATCCCCAGTGGGGGGCGAGCAGGAGGCAGCCGATCCATGATTCTCTCTCATCATGGATGCTTCTCTCTCCCTCTCCCTCTCCCTTCCTCTCTGACATCAATAAAAATATAAATTTTAAAAAAGGGGGGGAAAAATCCGGGTCCGTCACCTCATTTCCGCCAGAATGACTGGGAGCGGCCACATGGGGAGGGCAGACACCAGTCGCCCCGAGCCACGGCGGCTGCCACGCGTCCGAGGCGGACAGCAGACATCCCCAAACCGCCGCCGGGTTCTGGGCCAGCCGCCCACCAGCAAACACGGGGACCCCCCCCCGCCCCTCCCCACGCCCACCCCCCTGATACGAGGAGGAAGAGGTCGGGTTGCTGACACGGCCTTGGCGTCCCGTCCGGAGACGGCTGGCCTGTGGTTTGTCTGACATCAGCACGCTCCGGACGGCAGATTCCCCCCCCCCCCGCCCCCCGTCCCCCCGAAATTAAATTATCTCCTCAGCAGAGGTCTGGTGCCCAGACGCGGGCACCCCCTCCCCCCCCCCCCAGGGCCCAGGAGCGGAAAGGGAGTCCCCTGCCAGCTGTGATGGTGGCCGCACTCCCTCACTTCACGCTCGCCGTCCACGCCCGGTGGGTGCTCGGGCGGGGCGCCGGCCTGGGGCTCCCCGGCTGTGAGGCCACGGCCCTCCCCTGCGCTGCCCCGACCGGGAACATCTGCTTTAAGTCCTCTTTTATGAACAGGACGGAGCTTCCCCTAGGCAGTTACCTTTTAATTTCGGAATTCTTTGCAGCAATAACTGGAGATAATAACCCGCCGTGTTCTGGCCCCTTTAAAAAAATAAATGGGGGGGGGGAGGCGAGGAGGGGGAGCGGAATGGGCCCCTGCTGGGCTTTGAACTTGTTTTTCTAATCCCCCCTCAGGCCTGGGGCGGGGGAGGCCCCCTCATTTGCGCTGAGATGGGCTGAGTCCCCCCACACTCGCACCCACCCCCACCCCTCCCCGCCAAGGGCAGTCTGCTCGGCTGGGAGCCCGGCCCAGGCCCAGCGTGAGGGCGGGGTTACGCGAGGGCTCCCCAGCAGGCTCAGCTTCCCTCTCTGGGCCTGGGGACACCCCCCCCCCAGCCCCTTTCTCAGAGTTTCTCTCACCGCCACCCCCAGGAGGGGGCACTAGAATGTCCCGGACACTGGATCCCTTTTCAGTACCGAACCGCCCGGCACCTGGGGCCCAGGTCCTTGGAGATGTCATCGGGGGTTGGGGGAGACTCAAACCGTCAACCGGTTAAAAATGCGGATTTTGTCATCAAAGAAAACACGTTAATTTCAAGAGAAACATCCAAAGTGCTTTATTCAAAGTAACGTCCATCGCTAGCCACACATTCCCCCATCTTTCAGGGAATTTGTGGATACCGTCCCAATAGAACTTCTCTTGTTTTGAGGCAGACCATTCAGAGACCCCATTTCCCACGTCTGCGTCCGTGTTGAAGGGCCGCTCAGACAGTGCGTGTGCCATCGGTCGGGACACGTGGTCATCTGAAGGAGCAATTCAACAACATAGCACACACATCACATCGCATGTAAGTCAACATACGTGTGACTCCATGTACTGGGAAAAACCCGCATTAGTACCCGGTCCCCCTAGGAAACACCAATGATGAGAGAGAATCATGGACCGGCCGCCTCCTGCACGCCCCCCACTGGGGATGGAGCCCGCAACCCGGGCCTGTGCCCTGACGGGGAATCGAACCCTGACCTCCTGGTTCCTAGGTCGACGCTCAGCCCCTGAGCCCCACGGGCCGGGCAGACCCCGCCCTCCTTTCCGTGGAGGACCTCACCCTCTCTCCGTGGTTCCCTCTGCTGTGACCTCCTGTGCGACCTCCACTGTGACCTCTGCGACCGCCGCTGTGACCTCCACTGTGACCTCTGCGACCTCCGCTGTGACCTCCACTGCGACCTCCACTGTGACCTCTGTGACCTCCGCTGTGACCTCCGCTGTGACTGCCACACCCAGGAGCCAGGTGGCTGGGGCTCAGGACCCTGCGGCTCCCTCATGGTTTCTGGCACAGGACACAGGAGGGGGGCAGGGGCCGGGGGCCGGCACACCCAGCGGACAGGAAGTGAGGAGACGCACCAGCCCCCCCAGGGCCGGACGGGGGTCCTGAGCCGCTCGATTCCCCGGAGAAGGTTTTGACCTGGAAGAGCCAGGCCGCCCCCCGAGAGCAGGGACCACAGCGTCCCCCAGACCGGATCAGAGAGGCGCCTTCCAGCAAGTCCTCCCGCAGCCCGAGAGGCGGGCCCAGCACCTCCCGCAGGGGCCGTGCTGCGGGGACCTGGGCAGCTTCGGGGGCACCTGCTCCAACCGGGCAGCACCCCGCTTCTGAGCGTCGGGGTGCCGGTGACCCTGACCTCGTCCCCTGGTTTCTCCACGCCCCTCCCCCCTCCAGCCTAGGAGGCAGCAGCTTCTGCAGGGACAACTGCTTCTGTTTTTAAATATATTTTTATTGATTTCAGAGAGGAAGAGAGAGAGGGAGAGAGAGAGAGAGAACGGGCTCCGAGGTCCTGAGCGGCGAGGCGGTGCCGGGCCCTGGGGTGGAGGCACCTCTCAGACACGCTCTGTCTCTGTCGCCGAGAGAACTCCCTCCAGCAGTGAGGCTCTGGCTCCGCGTCCCGGCGGGCGGGCGGGGCGTCCCTCAGAGCCGACATCTGCGGCTCAGCTCAGCCCTTTCACCCGGCTCCGGCTCCGGCTCAGTCCTTCCGCTCTCCATGGGGGCTGCGGGCCAGCAGCTGCCTGCGCTGCGGGGAACGGGCGAAGCCGAGCAGGAGACCGTGGGCCGGGGACACGTCCCACCGCGGCCGGTGAGCCACCCGCTTCGCAGCCGCCGCCGAGGACTGTCCGTGACCCTCGCGTGGCTGCAACGGGAGGACGGGACGGAGGAGAGAAGAGGCACTGGGTCTCCGCCTCGTCCAGGTGGAGCCGGAGCAGGGATGCCTGCCGGCCGCGGGCTCAGTGCCTGTGCTTCGACCTATGAACCAGGAGGTCGCGGTTCGGTACCTGGTCAGCGCACGTGCCCGGGGGCGTGCAGGAGGCGGCCGATCCATGATCCTCTCATCACGGGTCTCTCTCTCTCTCTCCCTCTCCCTTCCTCTCTGACATCCATAAAAAAAGAAAAGGGTTTTTTAAGTCCGTTTCTGTGGATCTGCGTGAACTGATGGGTGCGGCGAGTAAACCAGACTCGCAGGGGGCCTCCCGCTGGGAATGTACCTGACACGGAGCGAGCGGCAGCGTCCCGCCCCCCCCCCCCCCCCCCCCCCCCCCCGCCTCACTCCCTGCGCTCTCGCCGGGCCCCTCCCGGAGGCCGGGGAGGGCAGGCCCACAGCTGGCCGCCCAGCCCGCTCCCCGGTGCTCTTTCCTGTTTACACTCCGACATCAAATGCGCCTTCGGAAAATTCCCGCTTCCCTTTGTCCTGTGCGCTCTGCTCTGTTTCCATTTAGGGCCGGCATGAAAGGGGAAGTGGTTTATTGCCACAACTGGAGACGACGGGGAAGGGAGCTCGGTGGGAAAAGGAAACACGCACACAGGCGCGCACACGCACGTGTGCATGCACCACACACGCACACATATGCACACATGTGTGCACACATACACACATGTGCACACGCCACACAAACACGTATTCACATGCATACACACATGCCATGTACACACATGTGCATACACATATGCGCACACATATGCACACGCACAAACCTGCCCAGATAACCACTGGCTGCCGCCCCTTGTGTGGAACCAGGAAAAATGAAAGGTGGGCCATCCAGGGGGCCATCTTACACACGGTGGCATTTCACCAGCTTTTCAGGAATTTCAGCTTCAAGACGACTTTGTGTCTGATTCTCACCAGGTGACCTGACCACCCAGCTGTCCAGTGCACCCTGGCCGCCCCCGCCCCGCCCCGTGCTCCCTCACCCCAGCCCGCCCCACCCCGCCCCATCCTGCCGTGTCCCCCCCCAACCCCCCTCCCGGTACTGACTTCAGGTCTCTTTGGAACCAGCCACCTCCCATAAGAAGGTGTGTTTGGCCCGGCCGGGTGGCTCAGGGGTTGAGCGTCGACCTAGGAACCAGGAGGTCATGGTTCGGTTCCCGGTCAGGGCACACGCCCGGGTTGTGGGCTCCATCCCCAGCGGGGGGCATGCAGGAGGCAGCCGATCCATGAATCTCTCTCACCATGGGTGTTGCTATCCCTCTCCCTTCCTCTTGAAATCAATAAAAATATATACATTTAAAAAATTTTTTTTAAAAAAGAATGAGGATGCGAGAATTACCTACATCTTGCTGTATCACATCTTCTGTCTTTAGAAACTAAGATTTTTTTTAAAAAAAATTATTTTATTGATTTCAGAGAGGAAGGGGGAGAGGGGAGAGAGAGAGAAACATCCATGACAAGAGAGAATCATGGATCCGCTGCCTCCTGCATGGCCCCCACTGGGGATCGAGCCCGCAACCCGGGCCTGTGCCCTTGACTGGAATCGAACCCGGGACCCTCAGTCCGCAGGCCGACGCTCTGTCCACTGAGCCACACCGGCCAGGGCTAGAAACGAAGATTTTGTGCCTTGCACAGCGCAGGCCACCCCGGCGACTGTGCCTTCGGCAGCTGCAAGGGGTTCAGGCAGAGAAAATAAGCGTCGCTCCTGCCCTCTAACGTCCACTCAGGGCATTGCCACCCCTGCGGTCGGGGCTGCACCCAAGACCTATTTCTTGTTGAACTGCGCCACCTGCTGGCCACGTGGCAGAACATCTTTGTCGCCCAAACCTCCCAGCCCCTCTGCGGAGTTCCTGGGCGCCTCTCGTTTTTTACAAAAAGCGCGAAGCTTTGTGAGCCCCCCCCCCCCTCTTTTTTGGCCCCAAATGACTCCCGTCTTCAAGTGTTTTTGCCTTTCCTCATAAACCCTCCAGGGGAATAATAACGCCAGGTTCACAGATCTTGCCTCCAATTACCTAAACTCTGAGCATAAGAACCACGTGGCGTCTCTCCTTAAAAGTCTGCTCCCGGCCCAACCTACTGAATCGGCACGATCCATCCGGGAACCTGAGCCCCCGGTGGATTTTTTATTTTTTTTTCTACAATCGATCTTTTATGGGTGCTATTCCTTTAACACCCCACCCCCGCCCCCCAGACAAGGCTGTAGGACTTGGGGAGCTGGCTTTAGGGAGACTTAAGCCTTCTCCCCCCCGCCCCCCCACCTCCGTCAGCACGTACACTCTCAAGTATGAATAAAAACCATCCTGTTTGCTACGCAAGTGCAGCTCGAAAACCGGTCCCTGGAGGTAACCGCATTGCCGCTACCCCCTCCGCTTGGATATAAAGAAGCCATTGAATGAGCACATCCCTAGTTACCATCAACCCCGCTTCCACGCTGACCGATAATTCTGTTCTATTTCCCGATATGGACGGTAGTTCCGGGTTGCTTTTGCCCAACGAGGAAACCAACTCCTAATGGAGGTGACCCCAGTGACCCCGGCACCTACCCCAGTGACCCCGGCACCTAGCCCAGTGACCCCGGCACCTAGACCAGTGACCCCGGCATCTACCCCAGTGACCCCGGCATCTACCCCAGTGACCCCGGCACCTACCCCAGTGACCCCGGCACCTAGCCCAGTGACCCCGTCATCTAGCCCAGTGACCCCGGCACCTAGCCCAGTGACCCCGGCATCTAGCCCAGTGACCCCGGCATCTAGCCCAGTGACCCCGGCACCTAGCCCAGTGACCCCGGCACCTAGCCCAGTGACCCCGGCATCTAGCCCAGTGACCCCGGCACCTAGCCCAGTGACCCCGGCATCTAGCCCAGTGACCCCGGCACCTAGCCCAGTGACCCCGGCACCTAGACCAGTGACCCCGGCATCTACCCCAGTGACCCCGGCACCTAGCCCAGTGACCCCGGCACCTAGCCCAGTGACCCCGGCACCTAGCCCAGCGACTCCCGCCAACCTGGCCCCTGGACCACGTGCCTAAGTACCACGTGGAACTTATCAGAGATGCAGTTACCGAACCTGCGGAGCCAGGATTTCCAGGGGCGGGCGGAGCCATCTCTGGGTGAACCAGCCTCGAGGGCCTCTGCCTGGCTCCCTGTCGCCCACGCACGCACGCAGCGCACAGTCGGTCGACTTGGAGAGTTAACTCCGCTAGGCACGCAGCCGCCTGCCGTCCTGGCCTTGCAATGCCCTTTTATTTGGGGGCGGTTGGGGCGAGAAGTGCAACATTCAAATGCTATTTCCCTAGTTGAGGAAGGAATTAACGTCTAAATGTAAGGGCCGGCCCAAGGTTAAGCCCACCATTTTGCACCGGGTCCCAATCTCGGAGTTTATTGGGGGTCCTGTTCCCCCAGCTGGGAGGGCACAACCCCCCCCTACCCCCACTTCAGCAATCCAAGCCCTCGAACTGTTTGTTCTGCTCCAGGGAGCACGTGGAGGCCTGGGCGGGGCAGGGGCGGGGCCTAGGCAGGGGCGGGGCCATATGTGGGCGTGGTCTGGTGGCCCCACCCACTGAGAAACCGCCATCCTCGTGGCAGCCAATCAGGGCGCAGCGAGGGCGCCTGGCCTCGCCCGCCGTTAGTGCCGGGTCACGTGCTGCGCACTTTGCCCCTCGAAGCCCGTGTCCATCCGCTGAGAAAAAAAGGGCCTCGCCCACTTGCACCCGCGCCCGCGCCCGCGCCCCGCCGTCGCCCTCGATCGGGAGCCCAGGGCAGCCGGCGACGGGGCGGCCAGCGGGGGAGGGCGGGGGCCTGCGGACCCAGCGGGGCTGGTCGGTTGGGGCCCCAAGTCCGAGGCGCGAAGTGCCGGCGCGGAGGGATCCACGTGCACGGCCGTTGGCGGCGCCGCGGGCTGTTAGTCCAGGGGCCGCGGCGAGGCGGGCGGAGCTTCCCGGGCAGCAGCCGGAGGGCCTGGTGAGGCGTCCGGCCTGGCCCTGGGCCCCTGGCGGGGACGGGGCGCTGGGGAGGGGGCAGGCCGCCGGCTGCACAGGGGGACGGGGCATCGGGCGGCCGCCCCGGAGGGACGTCCGTGCCTCGGGGTCCGCGGGTCGCAGGTGCCGGGCCTGGAGGCCACCTGCCCGCGGCGCCCTCGGTGGCCGGGTGCCGGCCGCGGGGCCTGGGGTCGCTGGGAAGTGGCGGGGCCCGGAGCTGAGACCTGGACGGACGGCGGGCCGAGCGGGCCCCTGGAGCCTCACGCTCGGGCAGGAGGGGGGCCCCATCCCCGCTGACGACACCCGAGAGCGGCGGCTCCACGTGCATTTTTAAAAATATGTATTTTATTGACTTCAGAGAGGAAGGGAGAGGGAGAAACAGCCAGGATGAGGGGTCATGGCCCGGCTGCCTCCCGCGCCCCCTGCTGGGGGTGGCGCCCCAACCCGAGCTCGTGCCCTGGCCTCCCGGTTCGCAGGTCGGCCCCGGAGCCCCTGAGCCTGGAGCCCCCGAGCCCCTGAACCCCCGAACCCCCGAACCCCTGAGCCCCTGAACCCCCTGAGCCTGGAGCCCCGGAGCCCCGCCGGCCGGCTGCGCCTCGGCTTTCACACGCGCCCTGGGGTTGGGGGGGCCCTTGGGCTGCTCCCCGGTTTTTGAAAAGGTCGGTTCCGGCCAGGCCGCCCGGCTCGGGGCTGGAGGGGACGGAGGGCTCCCCGGGAGCCGGTGGGAGCGGTCCCGCGGGGAGGAGCGGCCGTGGCCGTGGACTGAGGACGGGCCTCCCCTCCGCTTCCCCCCGAGGAACAAGATGACGGGGCGCGCCCGAGCCCGAGCGCGGGGACGGGCCCGCGGCCAGGAGATCGCGCAGCACGTGGGCGCCGCCGCGGTGAGTGCCGCCGTCCTTCCCGCCGTCCTTCCCGCCCGGTGCCCCCACCCACCCACTCCCCAGGCTGGCGGTCCCCCCTTCGGAGTCCGAGGCCCCGTTCCCGGACGTCCGCGCGGGCTCTGGACTTGGGGGCTCGGGACGAGGGGCTCGGTGACCGGGAGGAGGGGGGGCGACCTGCCTCCTGTGACCCGGGCGTGTCACGTGACCGCAGAGCCAGCAGCCGGGGTTCGGCCAGCCGCGACCCCCGCAGCCCCTGTCGGACGCGGACCTGGTCGGCCGAGGGCGGCAGAGAGGACCCGTGGGAGCAGCAGCCAAGTCCCAAGGTGAAGCGGTGGCGGGGGCAGCGCGCGTGGGTGTGTGTGTGTGTGTGTGAGAGTGTGGGTGTGAGTGAGTGTGTGTGGGTGTGAAGGTGTGTGTGTGTGGGTGTGAGGTGTGTGTGTGAGTGAGTGGGTGTGTGTGTGGGTGGGTGTGAGTGAGTGTGTGTGGTTGTGTGTGAGTGAGGGGGTGTGTGAGTGGGTGTGGGTGTGAGTGTGTGTGTGTGAGTGGGTGTGGGTGTGAGGGGGTGGGTGTGGGTGTGGGTGTGAGGGGGTGGGTGGGTGGGTGTGAGGGGGTGGGTGTGGGTGTGAGGGGGTGGGTGTGTAAGACGTGGGCCAGCAGCCGGGGCACAGACCCCAGGTGGAGGGCCACAGGGGTCCTGTGAGTCCAAGGGGGTGTCCTCTCCCGGAGCCCTGAGCCTGCTGCCGGCGGGTCCCTCCGCTGGAGGTGCGGGCCGGGCTGTCCCGGACCACAATGCACCGGGCAGGACGCCCTGTGTTCCTGAGCCGTCACCCGGGCTCTGCTCTCCGCTCCCGCCCGTGCTGCTGGGTGCACGGTTCCCTCTCTGTCTCCAAGAGCTCCAGATTTCCGCGGGGTTTCAGGAGTTGTCCTTAGCCGAGCGAGGAGGTCGCCGCCGAGACTTCCATGATCTCGGCGTGAACACCAGGCAGAACCTGGACCACGTGAAGGAGTCCAAGACGGGTGGGTGCCCCACGCTCCCCGGGCGGCTCCAAGAGGGCAGGAGGGCGCCAGGGCTCCCGGGCACCTGCGTGCTGTGCGGCCTGCCCAGCGCGGGCACAGGGCCCGGCTTGCCCCCCACATTCCCAGGGCCCGGCTTGCCCTCCCCCCCCCCAGGGCCCGGCTTGCCCTCCGCCCCCCAGGGCCCTGGCGCTTGCTGACCGGGGCTCCCCTCCCAGGCTCCTCGGGCATCATCGTGAGGCTGAGCACCAACCACTTCCGGCTGACGTCGCGGCCGCAGTGGGCGCTGTACCAGTACCACATCGACTACAGCCCGCTGATGGAGGCCCGCCGGCTGCGCTCGGCCCTGCTCTTCCAGCACGAGGACCTGATCGGGCGCTGCCACGCCTTCGACGGGACGATCCTGTTCCTGCCCAAGAGGCTGCAGCACAAGGTCAGTCAGAGGTCGGCGGGGGAGGGGGCGGCCCCGGGCGCTGGGCCGCACACACTGGCCCACGGCCAGGCCTGAGCTCGTCGGTGTGATCTTGGCCGTTGCCCTGGAGGGTCGGCTCCCTCACCCTCCCCTCCCCGCCGCCCGCTCAGGTGACCGAGGTGTTCAGCCAGACCCGGAACGGGGAGCACGTGAAGATCACCATCACGCTGACCAACGAGCTCCCGCCCACCTCGCCCACCTGCCTGCAGTTCTACAACATCATCTTCCGCAGGTGCCTCCGGCCCCCGGGGGCCGGCTTCTCAAACGCGCCCCGAGCCCCGAGCCCCGAGCCCCGAGCCCCGCTTCCAGGCCCGTGCCTGCCCCGGGCACCCAGCCCCACCGCCCAGTGCTCACGCCTCTGCTCTGACCTTTCACCTCCCAGGCTTTTGAAGATCATGAATTTGCAACAGATTGGACGGAATTATTACAACCCAAGCGACCCGATTGACATCCCAAACCACAGGTGTGTGTGAGCTCGCTCACAGGCTGAGTGACGGCGCGTCAGCGGTGCCTGGCGGGGGGTGGGCCTTGGACTTGGCTCGGATCACAGGAGACGTCCCAGACCACGTGGGCCTTACCGGTCACAGTCACGGGTGCAGCGGCTGCCTCACACCGGCCGGGTCTGCCCACCGGCTGGGGCCGGGGCCTCGGGGCTCAGCACCTCAGGTGGCGGCAGGGTGGGGGGCAGTAACGAGGACCCAGGACGCTCGGGCCAGGACAGACACACAGTTCCTGACTCACAACTAACGGACGTCCTGAGAGCCTCAGACGGGCCTTCACGTGGGGCCTTGTGAGCACGGGGTGGGGTCAGCAGGCGCGTGCCCTCCGACGCTGTGCCCGCAGGTTGGTGATCTGGCCGGGCTTCACGACCTCCATCCTGCAGTACGAGCACAACATCATGCTGTGCACGGACGTCAGCCACAAGGTGCTGCGCAGCGAGACGGTGCTGGACTTCATGTTCAGCCTCTACCAGCAGACGGAGGAGCACCGCTTCCAGGAGCAGGTGTCCAAGGAGCTCGTCGGCCTCATCGTGCTCACCAAGTGAGGGGCCCCCCCCCGGCCCCCGGCCCCCGCCCAGCCCGGTCCCAGGACGCTCCTCCTCCTCCCCCCGTGACGCGGCCTCACCCCCGCCCAGCCCGGTCCCAGGACGCTCCTCCTCCTCCTCCTGTGACGCGGCCTCACCCCCCCCCCCCCCCCCCCCGCCCAGCCCGGTCCCAGGACACTCCTCCTCCTCCTCCTCCCCCCGTGACGCGGCCTCACCCCCGCCCAGCCCGGTCCCAGGACGCTCCTCCTCCTCCCCCCGTGACGCGGCCTCACACCCTCCGTCTCAGCCCGGTAAACGCACTCGCCCGCAGGTACAACAACAAGACCTACCGCGTGGACGACATCGACTGGGACCAGAACCCCAACAGCACCTTCAAGAAGGCGGACGGCTCCGAGGTCAGCTTCCTGGAGTACTACCGCAAGGTACGCCGCCCGGGGCCAGGGCCGGGCCCGCGCCACCGGCGGGCGGGCTCCTCCTCACACCGACCCCTCCCGACAGCAATACAACCAGGAGATCACGGACCTGAAGCAGCCGGTGCTGGTCAGCCAGCCCAAGAGGAGGCGGGGCCCGGGCGGCGTGCTCCCCGGCCCGGCCATGCTCATCCCCGAGCTGTGCTACCTCACAGGTGCGTGCGCCGCCCCCCTCTCCCCCCCCCCCCCCCCCCCCCCCGCGCTGCCGGCCCTCGAAATGCCCTGCCCCTGCCCCTGCCTCCGCCTCCCTGCATCACCCCGGCCTCACCGTTCCCTCCCAGGTCTGACGGACAAAATGCGGAACGACTTCAACGTGATGAAGGACCTGGCCGTGCACACGAGGCTGACGCCCGAGCAGCGGCAGCGCGAGGTGGGCCGGCTCATCGACTACATCCACAAGTGAGCCCGCGGGCGGGGGGCGGGGCGGGGGCGGGGCTGATAGTGACACCAGCCGCGGCCTCACAGCTCTTCTGGGCGCTGCTCTCCCCGGGACTCCGCGGGCTGGTGTACCTTGAGGGGTCCGGTGGCGGGAGTGGGGACGGGACGTGGATGGGGAGCGCGGACACGAGGGGCTCTGTGTCTCCGCGACGGCACCAGGGTTCAGCCGAGGCAGAGGGACGGGCAGGGTGGGGTCCGTGCGCCCACGTCTGCCCGCGGTCTCTCGCCTGGTGACGTGCCGTCCCCTCGACAGGGACGACAACGTGCAGCGGGAGCTGCGGGACTGGGGCCTGAGCTTCGACTCGAACCTGCTGTCCTTCTCGGGCCGCGTCCTGCAGGCCGAGAAGATCCACCAGGGCGGGAAGACGGTAGGCGGCGCCGGGTCCGGGCGGCGGGGCTCCCGAGGGCCCTCGTGGGTCACCCCAGCCCCCGGCTGGAGAGTAAGCGTCTGTCTGCCGGGCTGAGGTGCCGCGGCGCTAACGTGACGGCTCCCTCCCACGGCCCGTGCGGAGCGTGTGCGGGGGGAGCAGCCTCGCTCGTGCGTGACTGAGGGGTGCAGGGCCCGCGAGCTCCTGCCGCGGGTCCTCCTCCGCCTGAGTGTCTGAGCGCAGCGGGGTTCCCACGGCACGGCCACCCCAGCCCTGGCGCCCGGCTCTGCGTGTCGGTGCCCGCTCGCTGTCCCAGCCTGAGCAGCCCACCGGCGGGGGCCTCGCCGCCACGCGCGCCTCTGCCCGGCCGTGTCCGAGGGCGTCCCGCCTGGCCCCGAGCTTGCTGGGAGATGGCGGAGAAGGCGCCCGGGTGCCGGGTCCTGAGCCCGCGGCACCGAGAGGCAGCGGCTGGTGGGAGCCCGCCCTCCACCGGGAGGAGCCGCCGGGCCCGGGCACGCACTCAGCGTGTCTGCGCTCTCCCCCAGTTCGAGTACAACCCGCAGTTCGCGGACTGGTCCAAGGAGACGAGGGGCGCGCCGCTGATCAGCGTGAAGCCGCTGGACAACTGGCTGCTGGTCTACACGCGCAGGAACTACGAGGCGGCCAACTCGCTGGTCCAGAACCTGTTCAAGGTCACCCCGGCCATGGGCATCCAGATGAAGAAGGCGGTCATGTGAGCCACCCCCAGGCGGGCGGGGCGTCAGAGGGAGGGACTCGAGGGGTCCCCGGCCGGCGTGGCTCAGTGGTTAGAGGGTCAGCCGTGTGCACAAGGGCACAGGCCCATTTGGAGCACGGGGGGGAGGCAGCCGATCGATGTCTCTCCCTCCCTCTCTCTAAAAACAAGTAAATAAAAATAAAAATTAAAAAGTCAAGGAAACTACCTCGGGGTGAGGGTTAGCAAAAACCACATCACATCGATGATCTAGTGTAAAGGCCGGATACAGGCCCACCGCCCGTGTGTGGACACGTGTGAGGCTGAGGCAGGGTGTGTGTGTGGGGGGGAAGGGGGGTGCACTCCGCACGCAGCGTCCCGGGCACTGGGGCCTGCGCTGTCCGTCCCCCTCAGGGCGTCCGCGTCTCCTTCCAGGATCGAAGTGGACGACAGGACAGAGGCCTACCTGCGGGTCCTGCAGCAGAAGGTCACCTCCGACACCCAGATAGTGAGTGCCCGCGCCCAGAGCCGCGCCCTGAAACCGCTGCTTAAGGGGCGTCGCGAACTGTTAGGCCTGAGTTCACTCCAGAGGTTAAAATCAGGTTCCCAAACCGCCCCAAACCGCCCCAAAGCGCCCGCCCTTGAGAAGGTGGCCGCCTGCAGGGGGCTGTGTGCTGAGCAGGGGACGGGCCCGGGCAGGCGGGGCTGGGCTGCCACGTCCCGTTTCCTGGCGTCCGGGGGGCGGGTCCTCGGAACGTCCAGAGCGACCAGGGTCTCTCCAGAGCCTCAAAAGGTCACAGCGGTGGAGGGGGGCCGGGGGGGGAGTCTGGGGAGCCGTGCACCGTGAACCCCGGGCACTTCCGAGGCCCTTCTGCTTGTCGCGCTGGGAGCCACCCTGAGGCGGGCGCTCTTCCGCCCTCGGCTTCCCGCCTCCGTGGCTGAGGGCCCTGGCCGGCCGTCCCCAGGTGGTCTGCCTGCTGTCGAGCAACCGGAAGGACAAGTACGACGCCATCAAGAAGTACCTGTGCACCGACTGCCCGACGCCCAGCCAGTGCGTGGTGGCCCGGACGCTGGGCAAGCAGCAGACGGTGATGGCCATCGCCACCAAGATCGCCCTGCAGATGAACTGCAAGATGGGGGGCGAGCTGTGGAGGGTGGACATGCCCGTGAGTGAGCGTTCCCCGGGGCGGGCTGCCCCCGCCTCCTGGGCCGCGTCTGACGGCGGTTTCCCTGCAGCTGAAGCTGGTGATGATCGTGGGCATCGACTGCTACCACGACACCACGGCCGGGCGGCGCTCCATCGCCGGCTTCGTGGCCAGCATCAACGAGGGCATGACCCGGTGAGTGCGGCCGCCGCTCCTCTGCCCGGGAGCCAGCCAGGGAGGTGGGGGGAAGCAGCTGTCGGCTGCGCGGCCCAGCCCTGCCTCCGGCCCAGTCCCCATCCCCGTCCCCCCGTCCCCCGCCCCGTCCTCGGGCTGCAGTCGGCTGAAGGGGGGGACGCGCGGCGTGGGCGGCGGAGTCTGGCTGAAGTGGGGGGACCCTCTGGGCTGAGAGGGATGCTGTGGCCCCGGGGCAGCTGCAGGTGGACAGGGACAGCCCACGTGGGTGCCGTCACGGTGACTGACGCGGTGACCTTTGCCGCGCTCCTGCCGGGACAAAGGGGTCGCGGGAACGGCAGTGAGGGTGCGGCCTTCCCGTCAGAGCGGGTGTCCCAGGCCCCGAGGTGCCGACAGGACCCGGTCCCGGCCTGTGGGGCTGCTCAGGGTCGTGCACCTGTTCCTTTGTCGGAGCCGCACCCGGCACTGGAGGGTCCGGTCTGGTTAGAGCCGAGCTCACGGCTGCGGGCTGGGCTGCGGGCTGACTCCGCGCTCCGTCCGCAGCTGGTTCTCGCGCTGTGTGTTCCAAGACCGAGGCCAGGAGCTGGTGGACGGGCTCAAGGTCTGCCTGCAAGGTCAGTGCCCGCTGCCCGTCCCTGCCCCGCCCCCGCCCCCACCCCGTCCCCGTCCCGGGTCCCAGAAACCTGCCCTGAAGACTCGGCCCTGCCCGTGCCGAGCTGGGTGGGCGCCCGCCTGCCGCGTGGGCTCACGTGCGTGTCCGGCTGTGCTGCAGCCGCGCTGCGGGCCTGGAACACGTGCAACGAGTACATGCCCAGCCGCATCATCGTGTACCGTGACGGCGTGGGCGACGGGCAGCTGAAGACGCTGGTCAACTACGAGGTGCCGCAGTTCCTGGACTGCCTCAAGTCCGTGGGCCGCGGCTACAAGTGAGCGCCTGCATCCCCGACCGCACTCCCGAGGCCGCCCGCCCGCCGGGAGGGGCAGGGAGTGGGGCCACTAGCCATGGAGGTGCCGCACCGGTCCGTTGTCCCGGGCCCCTCCCCACCGAGAGCCTCGCGGGAAGCCCAGGGGGGCGGGGTCCCTGTGAGCTGGGCGGGGGGAGGTGGGTCTCACTGGGACTGGCGGGGCCTGGAGCCCTGAGCCCGGCAGACACCTCGCCCCTGCTGCTGGCAGAGGGCAGCCCCGAGGGCCGTGGGCGGGGCAGCGCCTTGGCTGCAGTCCCCGTCGGTGGGAGAGTGAGCAGAGCTCAGGCCTGGTGTCCGAGAGGCCGAGTGCCTGTTGTGAGGGACCCTCTCGGGGCACCCACCCTGCTGTGCCCTCCCCTCCCCACACGGCACCTGCATCAGCCCCGGGGCGGGCAGCAGCCTCCCCTCCACAGCGAGCGCCTCACCTGCCGCAGGAGCCCCGGGCGTGCAGGCCTGCGCGGCCGCCTGGGCCTGAGGTGGGCGGGGCCGTGCCACAGGGCGAGTGCCCCGGCCGCTGGGTCTGCCACCCACACGCCTTCCGTCCCCCCTCCAGGCCCTGGCGTGGCCCACAGCTCGGGGAGGGGGGTCTTTCAGGGGCGGGAGCCCTGACGGCCTCGGCTTCAGCCCCAGGCTGACGGTGATCGTGGTGAAGAAGCGCGTGAACGCCCGGTTCTTCGCGCAGTCCGGGGGCCGCCTGCAGAACCCGCTCCCGGGCACCGTCATCGACGTGGAGGTCACCCGCCCCGAGTGGTGAGTCCGCCTCCCGTGCCCCCGGCCTTGAGCACAGGACCCGCTCTCGGGCCTGAGGGCGCACGCAGGGCGGGCCGGGCGCCGGCGTCCTGTCTGCACGGAGCCTGGTCCCCCAGCCGTGCTCCCCGCTCCGCGGTGCTCCTGGTGCCCAGGGTCAGGCTCACCTGGGACGCGCTGCCCTGGAGCTGCCCACTCAGAAACACGGGCCCACACACGTGGCTTCCAGCTGCACCGTGTGCGTCACGCGTGGGCCTGCATGATCCGTGAGCAGGGACAGGTTCTGTGGGGAGCATCCAGGGACAGCTAAGGCTGGGCTCCCCCAGGCCCACCACCCCTGCTGTGGGCCGTGGTGTGGGCGGGAGGGGTGGGCGCAGAGGCGTGGGCCATGGTTTGCCCAGCAAATGGTGGGCCCAGGGCCCCCAGGACCCAGCCCTCCACACACCCCCAGCAGCACTGGAGCCTCCGTCCACGGGGCCGGGCGCGGGAGCACGCGTGCCTGGGGGAGCCAGTGACGGGAGGCCGGCCCGGGCGGTTGCAGGTACGACTTCTTCATCGTGAGCCAGGCGGTGCGCAGTGGCAGCGTGTCCCCCACCCACTACAACGTCATCTACGACAGCAGCGGCCTGAAGCCCGACCACATCCAGAGGCTCACCTACAAGCTGTGCCACGTCTACTACAACTGGCCCGTGAGTCTGCGGGCGGCTCCCCCGGCGGGCGGGGTCTGCCCCCTGCGGTCGGGCGGCCAGAGGCCCCGGCCTGACGCCGCGCTCCCCACAGGGCGTCATCCGCGTCCCCGCGCCCTGCCAGTACGCGCACAAGCTGGCCTTCCTCGTGGGCCAGAGCATCCACCGCGAGCCCAACCTGTCGCTGTCCAACCGCCTGTACTACCTCTAGCCGAGCGGCTCGCCCACGCAGCCGGGGCTCCGCTCCCCGGTCAGCCGGCTCGTCCTGGTGGGACTTGGGAGGGGACTAGCGTCTAGAGACTTAATCCAGCATCACTACCAACCGACGTATTTTTAGGTAAAAATTAGTGTTTTTTAGTCCTCACCCAAGGACATGTTTTTATTGATTTTTTTTTTCTAGAGAGAGGAGGGGGGAGAGAGAGAGATATCAATTGGTTGCCTCCTGCACGCGCCCCTTCCAGGGATCGAACCCGCAACTTTTTGGTGCACAGGACCAGGGGACCAGGCTCAGCCAGCTGAGCCACCCCAGGGCTAGGTTTTAGATTTAAGTTGTTTCCTCTCCTCTGTTGGGAGGGTTTCTGTTTGTTTTGAGAGAAATACAGTACTTTGTGTCATAAACAGACTCTTAAATGTTGGGAAGGGAAGGAGGAGAGGTGGGGGGGGAGCCCAGGGGGCGGCAGGCAGGCAGGCTGGGCACCTCTCGCCCAGGCAGGGGGGGCCGGACAGCAGGCCTGCTTTTCCGCTGGGGCTGAGCGCTGTGGGTTAGAAAAAGATGGGGGAGCCCTGGCCAGTGTTGCTCAGTGGGTAGAGCAGCCTGCAGACTGAAGGGTCCCGGGTTCGATTCCCAGTCAGGGCACAGGCCCAGGTTGCAGGCTTGATCCCCAGTAGGGGGCGTGCAGGAGGCGGCTGATCTATGATTCTCTCTCATCATTGATGTTTCCATCTCTCTCCCTCTCCCTTCCTCTCTGAAATCAAACATACAAAATAAAAAAATTTAAAAAAATTTTTTTAATTAAAAAAAAAGATAGTTGAGAAGTTTTAAGTTTCTGTTCAGAGAAACGTTGGAGGAATCTGAGCAGAGCCCGTCAGGGCGGGCGTCCCCGTGTTCACCTGTTTCCTTGGCCGCTGGCATCGCTCCGTTGTTATAATTAAAGTGGCCGTCGCCTCGTGTGCGGGACTCGTCCTGTTTTACTGAAGTCACAGCATGGGATGCGCTTTCCACACCGCGGGGGGTCCCCTCCGAGCCCACCTGGAGGCCACTCCTGGTTTCAGTCGACGTGGCTGAGGGACGACTCCCATGGGAGGTTACTGTGAGGCGTGGACACATCTGCACGCTCCCGTCTCACACCAGGAAGACGGGGCTCCGTTACAGTCTCGGGGCAACGCTGCAGTTTCCGGGACACGGGCCGTGCACACAGTCGCTCGGGATCCCTGGGTCGTCCGTGTTTCTGATGGTAAATCACCACACGTTTATTTTTTAAAATATTTCTTTATTGACTTCAGAGAGGAAGGGAGGGAGGGAGAGAAACATCCATGATGAGAATCACTGATCGGCTGCCTCCTGCACTCCCCCTACTGGGGATCGAGCCCGCAACCCAGGCACATGCCCCTGGCCGGAATTGAACCGTGACCCTTCAGTCCACAGGCCGGTGCTCTATCCACCGAGCCACACCAGCCAGCCCCCCCTCCAACTTCTATTAGGTCACGTGTGCGCTTGAACTGCCTGCTGGTTTGTGGGAGACGGTGGGTGTCGTGTGCTGACCTTTATCCGTCTCCCAAGTTTGCCGAGTGGTTCCCAGCGGGTGGGCCCTGAGCACGGCCCGGGCTCAGCCCTCGTCGGAGCTCTTTTGGGGAGCTCCCGGAGGGGAGGGAGTGTGCCCCGCGCACTTGGTCCCGGTGCTGCTGCGTCCCCGCCCCACACACACAGGAGGCGGCTTCGTGGAAAATGACAGTTTATTCTAGAAAAGATTCAACACCGACCGAACACACGCACCCACACGCCGCTCCCCCGACGTGCCCGCCGCTCGCAGTACGTGACCACGGGAACGCTCTCACTCCTGATCAGCCTCGCACAGGTTACAAAGGAAGGCGGTCTGAACGTGTGTATAAAGAGTAAAAACGGTACAAGGGACGGGACGAGGGTACAAAAGAGCAGCCGGGGGGGGGGGGGGGGCACGCTGGCAGCGGGTCGGTCTGTGCTCGATGCCAGGAGGCCGGTGTGGGTCACGTGGGACAGGCTGACAGGGCTGGGCCGTGGCCTGTGCGTGAGGGGGCGGCCACCTGTGTGCTGCTGTGTCCGTCTGGCACG
Organism: Eptesicus fuscus; assembly: GCF_027574615.1. Classification (NCBI taxonomy): domain Eukaryota; kingdom Metazoa; phylum Chordata; class Mammalia; order Chiroptera; family Vespertilionidae; genus Eptesicus; species Eptesicus fuscus. The sequence continues at coordinate 28,344,774 of NC_072495.1, forward strand.
AGAGGGACAGACCCACCTAGTAACACTGAGGGTGCGGGCCTGCTCTGAGGGTGTGCGTGAGGACGGGTTCTGGGCGTGGCCGCAAGCCTGCCCGTTGGGGTGAGAGCATGACGCGCACACACAGGAGCACAGCGAGTTTATTGGACGGTACAAACCATGTGCAGAGTAAGGCAGACACCGAGGCGGGCCGGGGCTCGGACCGGAGGGGAGGGGAGGGGAGGGGAGGGGGGGCAGCGGAGCGGGGCAAGCACAGAGACGGTCCGGAGGGCGAGGGCCGGGCCTGGCCCTGTGCTGGGCCTCCCCTCAGACAGGGATGCGACCGAGCCTGAGGCCCAGGAGGCCGGCTCTGTCCTCACAGGTGCTGGGGGCGGGGGTCGGGCAGAGAGGTCCCTGCTGTGTGTGGGTGGGGGGGGGCTAGGGAGAGCGCGAGTCTCGGGAGCCCCGGTGGGGAGTGGACCGCGCGGAGGTGTCCGGTCACTTGACGGCGCCCAGCCTCTGCAGCAGCCTCTTGCCTTTGAAAAGCAGCCCCTTCTTCTTCCTCGAGGACACGCCCCTGCCTCTCCCGGGGCCGCCGGCACCCACAGCCGGCGCAGGGGGCCCCGCGTGGAGATGGGCCGTGGGGGACGGCGCTCTCCGGGCCGGGCCTGCCCCCTCAGGAGGCACCTGGTGGTACAGGTGACGGTGTACTGAGTGTGCACGCCAGCCGGCCACACGCAGCCCGCCCGCCCGCCCGCCCGCGGGAGGGAGGAGGGAGGTGGGTGTTCTTTCTTCTTTCAAGTGGGAGCGCCAGGAGCAGCCCGCCCGCCCGCCCCAGCGCCTCTGGGACACGGGGCGGGCGCCCCTCGCTGGGGCAGGACGGGGCTGGCGGGTCACTTGCTCGTAATTAAGACCAGGTGGAGGCGGGAGGGAGGAGGGAGCTCTTAGGTCAGGGTGACAGTCACCCGGGGAGTGCCATCTCCAAGCGAATGCACTCGAGGGAGCCTCGTCTGAAAGCCACAGCCCTGGTCGGCCGAGGCTCCGGGTTGGGGAGGTTGGGGATGGCACACCGGTTGAAAGAAAAAAAAAAACTAAAATGAACCTTAATTGCAACCAAGGAAGCTTCCGGGCCCGTGGGCAAGGCCTCCGTGTGCGCCGTGCGGCCTGCGCGCCCTGGGGTCTCGGGGGGAGCTTGTCCGCGTGAGCACGCGGTCGGGTGCTGAGCTCACGGGCACCTGAGGCCCCGCCCGATGGGACATGGACCACCCCCAGTCCTGAGCGCTGACTCGGAGCCAGCCGCCTCCGAGGAGCGTGCAGGACTCCGCAGGCCACGGCCAGCCCGGCTCCAAGCTTGCTTGGATTTAGAATCAAGGTCTAACTCTAATGAAACCTCGTCAAGCACCCACGTCACTGAAGATACCACGGCCCGTCTGGGCCGCCGCGGAGCCGCGTGTCTCGGAGCGGGTATTGCATTGGCAGGCCACCCGGCGCCTCGAGGAGCAGCCCGGCTCGCACCAGGTGGAGGCGGGGCCTGGAGGAGACGCAGTGCGGGCAGTGGGACGCGACTCCGGGTCGGCCTGCCCACTGCCCAGCTGCCTGAGCTCCAGCCACACTTTTAGCAGGAAATCAGCCGGGCCCTGGCCGGTGTGGCTCCGTGGATAGAGCTGCAGACTGCGGACGGCAGGGTCCCGGGTTCGATTCCCGGTCAGGGCACAGGCCCGGGTTGTGGGCTCGATCCCCAGTGGGGGACGTGCAGGAGGCAGCCGATCCATGATTCTATCATTGATGTTTCTATCTCTCCCTTTTCCCTTCCTCTCTGAAACCAATAAAAGTATATTTTTTTAAATTTGTAAGGAAATCTGCCGTGAACACGAGGCCGAGGTTGTGCTCTTCCGAGAGCGGCTGGCAATGCAATACGCAGCCCTGGGGGAGACACCGGGCTCGCCAGGAGACAGCCGCTCAGGAACATGCCCGTGCCGGCGGCTCCGCGGGGATCGGGGGACGGTCGCGAGGCGCTCAGCCCGCCACGCCTTCAGTTGCTTTACAACTGAGACCCGTGGTCGTCAGACACATGTCTTTCTCAGCCCCGGGACCCGGGCGCCCAGCGCGGAGCCGCTAAGGCAGCTCGGGTGTCTGGTATCTTCAGCTGCTCACTTACGTGAAGGCTACTTTGCCTGATTAAGGTGTGAAATGAACACTCTTCTTCTGTTTCCAAGCAGATGAGCAAAGAAATAAAAATATATATAATATAAAAATAGAATAGAGGAAACTCGCGGCGATGACGTAAAATAAAAATGAGACACTACGCATGGATGTCGTCTGTCCTTCCATGAGCCGGCGGGGGTCTGCTCCTGGGGAGGACCGCGACCCTCGGGGCAGGTCTCGGCCGCAGCCCTGAGTCTCAGGACAGGCCAGCCCCTCGCCCTCGCCCTCGCCACAGCCCGGTGTGCGTCTGTCACGCGGGGGGTCCCCTTGTGAGCAGAGGCAGCCGGTTAGAATGGAAAATGTCCCTTTTGGTGAAATATATGTAAGGTTCAGAGGTCAGCAGGTTTAGGACGGCCCCGGGTCAGAGGTCAGCAGGTTTAGGACGGCCCCGTGGGAGGGGAGGCGAGGAAACGCTCAGGGTGTGTGCTTCTGGCCCACGATGCAGAGACCACACGTGAGCGTGGGTGGCGGGGCAGGGGCGCTAGACACGCCGGGGAGGCCGCTTACCCGTCTGGCCTTGGAGCGCGCGGGCGTGTCCGGTGGGCGGCGGGCCGGGGCGTCCGAGAGGTACACTTCCACGTCGTCAGGCACTTCTTCCAGGAAGTTGGACGGCACCAGGCCTTTCTGCCCATTGAGCTCCCCCTGGACACACAGGCGGACCCTCACTCCCTTCCCACCACCCACCCGCCCCGTAAGGAGCAGCCGCCCTGGCCCGGCCGGCCTGGCTCCGTGGCTGGGCGTCGACCTAGGAACCAGGTCAGGGTTCGATTCCCGGTCAGGGCACAGGCCCGGGTTGCAGGCTCGATCCCCAGTGGGGGGCGTGCAGGAGGCAGCCAATCCATGATTCTCATCATTGATGTTTCTATCTCTCTCTCCCTCTCACTTCCTCTCTCTATATATTTTAAAAATAAATAAAGGAGGGCCTCCTCTCGGTCTGGGGCAGCCGCTGTGGGACCCGCCGGGCCCAGCCCGTCCACCCCTGGTTCCCTCCCCAAGAGCAAGCCGACAGCACAGGCCGACGCGCCGCCCGCTGCCCGGGGGTCTCGCGGCTTCACTCACGTAGTAGAACCCGTCCTCGTCGATGTCCCCGAGGACGGAGATGATGTCGCCCGTGCAGAAGGTGAGCTCGGCCTGGGGGAGAGGGCGCGGTGAGGGCCCACAAGGCCGTTTGCTCACAGAACCTCTTCTCCGTTTCTCTGTCTCGTTTTCCTGTGATCTGGGCGTTAACCTGCTCCTTCCGGCCAATGAGGACGAAAGATACAGAGCCACCAAGGGCCTCTGACCACGGCAACGCAGGCCACCCCCCTGAAAACACCGGGCTCCCCGATTCCGGCCGGAATTCAGCGCCGGCCACGGCCTCACACCCGCCAGATCCTTAACTTTAGCACCTGGGCGTCAGGGACCTGCTCCCCGCAGCCCGCAGCGCCTGGGCCTCTACGTGAATGCTCTCCCGCTGCGTCTGAGACTGTATTCAATTATTAATGAAACGTCTATTTCCTCGTTCGGGGGGGGGGGGGGGGGCCAGGCTCCAGGCCAGGAACAGGCCAACCAGGCTGGTGGAGGTGCCAGAAAATGCACTTTTCTTTCTAAATGCCCGGCCATCGTGGCTCAGGGGTTGAGCTTTGACCTATGAACAAGCAGATCACAGTTCAATTCCCGGACAGGGCATCTGCCCGGGCTGCGGGCTCGAGCCCCAGTGTGGGGTATGCAGGAGGCAGCCGATCCATGATTCTCATCGTTGATGTTTCTCTCTTTCTCTCTCTCTCCCCTTCATCTCTGAAATTAAAAAAAAAAACAAACAAACATGAAAATGGGGGAGAGGCCGCCAGGCATCGTAAGTCAAACCTGCTCAGGGCGCTTTGAATGGGGCCTCACACTGGCCCCTCGTCAGAAGTAACGACTGGGCAGAGCTCCCCAGCCTCTCTCCGCCGAGGACTCGGAGCCTGCCCACCTCGCCCCGACCTCTGCCCTCTCCTCGGTGACACTACTGGCACCCCACTGGGTGTGGCTGCCGTGCCCTGAGCTGCAGGCAGGGGGGGGGGGGGCCCGCCCGGCCCGCTGTCAGCCATTTACTGCTCCGGGGGCGGCTCCGGGAAGGGTGGGGAGGGCCGCGGGCACCTCGACATCGATGTTGGGCGAGCTCTCTCTGGGGTCGTAGTCGTACAAGGCCACCATCCTGCGCGTGGACACCGCCTGCTGCCGGCCACCTCGCCTGCTCCTCTCTGCTGACCGCGGGGGAGAAGGAGGCCATCATCAGACACTGCCTAAGAGTGGGGGCCGTCCCATCACCGCCCCCACCAGGCCTCAGGCCCACGGCCCGCGGACAGTGGCCGAGTTGGGCCAGCCGCTCGGCTTCCTAGGTTTTGTTTGAATTTAGAACAAGAACCTTTGTAAACCTGGGGCTGTGTTTCCTTAAAACCAAACACATGCGGCCCAGTCCGCGTGGCTCAGTGGCTGAGCGTAGACCTAGGAACCAGGAGGTCAGGGTTCCATTCCTGGTCAGGGCACAGGCCTGGGGTGCGGGCTCCATCCCCAGTGGGGGGCGTGCAGGAGGCAGCCGGTCCATGATTCTCTCATCATGGATGTTTCTCTCTCCCTCTCCCTCTCCCTTCCTCTCTGAAGTCAATAAAAATATATTTAAAGCACACTCACACATACACACACTCACACATACACACACACACACACCCACACACGCACGCACTGCAGAGGGAATGACAATGCTCCGAGTCGCCGGGTCACCGGGGAGGTGACGACCGTGACCCTGAGAAAGGACAGGGCGGCCCAGCGCCCTCGCTCCCGAGGAACAGCCGGCGCCCCGGTCCGGCAGCGGGCGGCCTCACCTATCCTCTCCACCGGCGTGTTGAGCGGGAGGAAGCCCTGTCGCAGCAGCTGCTCCATCATCTCCTCGTCCTCGGCCTGGATCTCAGAGACCATGTTGCAGGGGATGAGGCCGATCCGCGCGCACGTCTCCCCGCGGTAGAAGCCGTCGGCGTCCTTGTCGCCGTAGACCTGGGGCCGCGGGAAGAAGCCGAGGCCTTGTGAGTGGCTCCCTCAGAATTACGTCACTGCGGGGTGATTGGCTGGCTCAGAATTACGTCACCCCTTACAGTGAGGTGATTGGCTGAATCTTACGTCACTGTGGGGGTGATTGGCTGGCTCAGAGTTCCGTCACCCCTTACAGTGAGGTGATTGGCTGCATCTTCTGTCACTGTGGGGTGATTGGCTGGCTCAGAGTTACGTCACCGCTTACAGTGCGGTGATTGGCTGGCTCAGAAGGCCTCGGTCAAATACCGTAAAACAACAGGTTGTACCATGTGCCTGCAACGACGCCCGCGGTGGCCGCTGAGCGCACGGCCCTGAGGACAGGCTGGGTCACGCTGGGCCGCCGTGGGCGCGTTGGAAGTCAGGCAGCGGGATGGGGGCGTGACGAGACCCACGGACCCTCCGGTGGCACCAGCGTCCTTCCCAGGCCTCGCTGTCGGGCGGGACGCCCGGTACCACCACCTTCCGCCACCCCCACCCCCACCCCCTGCCCACGGGCTCCCGTCTTGCTCCGCCCCCTCCAGGCCACGCCTCCCCGATGGCGGTGGGGGGGGTCGGAGGGGGGTGATGGGGGGGGTGATGGGCGGGACGCACCCCCGCACCCACCTTGATGATCTGTCCCTCCTTGAAGGGCAGCTCCTCCTCGGCGGCGTCGGGGTTCGGGGACATGCTCAGAGGGTCGTAGTCGAACAGGGCCACGAAGATGCGCGCCGGGGGCTCCTCGGCGCCAGGGTCCGTCTCGGACTCTTCGTAGAAGTCGGGGGACAGCCGGTCCCGGTCCCCGTAGTCATCTGGGAGCGGGAGGCACAGGACAGAGCTGTCACCCCGCAGCGCTGGGACCCAGACACGCCCGTTCTGTCCTTTGAAAACACGTTTGGGGCCCACGTGGCTCCGTGGTTGAGCGTTGACCTATGACCCAGGAGGTCAAGGCACATGGGGGGGGGGGTCCATCCCCGGTAGGGGGCGCGCAGAAGGCAGCTGATCTCTCATCATGGATGTTTCTCTCTCTCGCCCTCTCCCTTCCACTCTGGAACCAATAAAAATATATTATTAATTAATTTATTTATTCGTTAATTAGAGATCTTTTTAGGACGCCTACATCAGCCGGAAGTTCAGTGAGCTACCTGCTGGGAACGAAGCCTGAGCAGCGGCCTCTTCCATTTCTTCACACGGATTTTGGGGGTTTGTCCTGTTTTGTTTTGGGGTTTGTTTACAGTGCATGACAGGCACTCCTATTTTTTCTCATTTCCAACGGCATCTAAACAGCCCGTCTCCCCGTTCTGGGTGGCTGCTGAGCACGATTCACTTTTGTCTCCTGAAAGCGTAAAAGCATCTTTCCATCTGAGAATCCGTACAAATCGGTTTTGTTTATCTTGTGCTGTTTCTGCCCTCTCTTTGCCACAACTGAGAGTTTTTTGTATCTAGATGAAAACGCTATTCCCAATCATTTTTAATTTTTTTATTGTTTTTAAATATATATTTTTATTGACTTCAGAGAGAGGAAGGGAGAGGGAGAGAGGGCTGGAAACATCAACGATGAGAGAGAATCATGGACCGGCTGCCTCCTGCACGTCCCACACTGGGGATCAAGCCCCCAACGTGGGCCTGTGCCCTGACCGGGAATCGAGCCGCCCACTCGTGTTTTCAGATGTTTAGGTTGAGGACTAAGCCGCCACGGGCCCTGTGGTGGAAAGAAGGACAAAGGGTCAGCAGGCCCACTAACCGATGGACGGGGCCACCGGCCGGGACCTCTGCGGGCCGGCGCCTCCGTGAGGATACCTCCGGCCCCCGTGCTCCGCCCTGTCCGCCCGTCCTGCAGACGCCGGGTTTCCTAAAATCTTAAGACAAAACAGCAGAGTCATAAGTCCCGCCGGCCCAGAGACACGAGAATGAAGTCAGCCAAATCAACTCAACGTAGAAGCAGAAGCTCTAAAGGCAACTAAACGTAGCTTTTAACTGAAAGGTTAGCTGAATGACCCGGGACCAAGCCGCTCACCCTGGGCACCCCGACTTCCACAGCGGAGTTGCTTTTCGAAACTGGGGGAGGGGGTGACTGGGGAGGGGGCTAGAAAGAATTCTGGGGGCAGGGGGCATCTGTGTTGCTGCTCCTGCTGCAGAAGACAGATACATATATATATATATTTAATGTTTTTATTGATTTCAGAGAGGAAGAGGGAGAGGAGAGAGGGAGAGGGGGAGAGAGAGAGAGAGAGAGAGAGAGAGAGAGAGAGAGAGAGAGAGAGACATCAATGATGAGAATCATGGACCGGCTGCCTCCTGCACGCCCCACACTGGGGATGGAGCCTGCAACCCGGGCTTGTACCCTGACCGGGAATTGAACCCTGACCTCCTGGTTCATAGGTCGACGCTCAGCCACTGAGCCATGCCAGCCAGGCGAGAAGGCTGATACTTTGACCCAAGAGAGAATGGTTTCAATACAACTCATTGCTCCAACGGCCCCTTTGACCTCTAGGGCCTCCTCCTAGGATCACAAACGTGGGACCACGCCGCACAGCCACGTGTCCCCCGGGGAACCAAGCTGTACGTGAGGTTACGTTGGAAACCCCAAGGACAGAAGCTTCTGGGTGTTTGAAACTCCAGGCGCCGTCCTGGCCCTGCTCTGGAGACAGGGTCCCTCGGGGGCTGCCCTGCCTGGATACGTGGCCCTAACACGCACCCAAGGTTAGCTCTGAGTCCGAGCGTCCGGCAAAGCCTCCAGCTCCCGGGGGAGTGATCTGAGTGGGGAAGTTCTGGGGACCCAGGGAAGGAGCAGGGATAAGAGGGGTTGGCATGGGCCGGACACAGGTGGGCCGGGTGAAGTGTGGGGCGTGGGCAGAGCCCTCTAGTGGACAGATCGCAAACTGCACCGGCCCGGAGCCCAGGCCTGGCCCACCTGCGCTCTCACCTGTGTGTTCATGGACACGTGTGAGCAAGTGCTCGGAAAACGGACACAACTCGGAGGGGAGTGGAGCTCCTGACAGCCACTCACACACCCGGAGGGCGAGGCGGGGTGTGTGTGTGTGTGTGTGTGTGCCTAGAGCTGATGATGGAAAATTCATTCTGAAAACTGGACGTAAGGGAATGAACACCTTTGGAACAAGATGCACAAATGGATCTCTGTGATCATTGTTCTCTTCCTTTTTCCAGTGGCGGACGAAGGCCATAAAACAAAAAACAAAAACAAAAAGACCCACACCACCCCGAGAAGAAACCCTTCAATCCTATCGGTGGCCATAACCACCCCTGTGTTCATTCGTTGTCAAACGCGTGGGTGACGAGCGTTCAGCTAACCCTTAATTAAAATTTAGATTCAGTTGTCCTTTAACCAAAGCAGCCAGAATCGTCGCTGATTGGGGGGCGGGGAGGATCTCATCCGAAAGCAACATAAAGAAGCCGCCAGCGGGTCTACGATCGGAAGCGATGGCAGTGATGAGCCCGCATGGCAATCGGAGCGCCAGCCGGGTCCGGAGGCACCAACATAAAGAGGGGAGATGGAGGGGGCGGACCGACTGGTCTGGCAAGCGGAGGGGAGGGCTCACGACACACACCGCGGGGCCGTCTGCCACTCGGGGAGCCGCCTGTGGGTGCTGGGCGGGCGCCCTACTGTGGGGCGTTTTTATGCTTTTCCTCCAGACGTTGGGCCCCGCGGGCTGGTCCCAGCCAGGCTTCCTGGGGGCCGGCCTCTCCGGGCTCGGGCGGGGGTCGTCGCTCCTGACGACGGGGCTGGGGTCCTGCTCCCCAAAGTCCTCCTCGATGCTGGTCTGCCGGGTCAGCGTCCGCCGCCGGGCCAGCAGGGGCCGGAGGGTCCTGCAGGGACAGGGCCCGGGGCCCGGGCTGCCCGTGGCGGCCTCGCTCCTGAGGCTCAATCGCGGGTCCTCTTCTTCGCTCCCGCAGTCCAGGCCGCTGTCTGGGCTCCTGGTGGCCGAGCGGCCGACCCGGCAGCCCCGGTCTTCGTGGAGGAAGTCCTCGGCGTGGGGGCCCCTGGGTTTCGCGGAGCCCCGGGAGCCCCGGGGAGCTTGGTGCCCCCGGCAGGGCCTGGCGCGCCGGGGCTCCCGGGCCCTGGACGGGCACCCTACGCCCTGTCTGTGCAGGAACTCACAGGGCTCCGCGTCCTCCTCGGCTACTTCGGGGATACTGAACAGCCGCGCACTGTGTGGCGCCTGCGGGGGGCCCTCGGGCGGCTCCGGGAACGCCCCGTCCGAGGTCCTATGCCTAGAGCACTCCTAAGGGGGCATGCGGGACCCACGGGTGTGAGCGGACGTGAAGTGGGCGAGGGAGGGAAAGAAAACAGACAGACAGCATTAGTCTCGGGGCCACGAGGGCGGGGAGCATGCTGGGGGGCGGGGGGCGTGCTCGGGCCGGGCCCTGAAATGAGGGCGCAGTGGGCGGAGGATGGAGCCAGGCGGGAGCAGCAGGGGGCAGGCCATGCACTAAACCAGCGGGGTAGGCGGGGGGGGGGGGGGGGGGTCACAGAGGCAGGGCGCTGCCCGTGGCCAAGCTGCTGGGTGCTGGGAACCGGCTGTGCCCAGAGCGCTGGGAGACCTGAGCCCCTCGGCCCGATGGCTGCGCCCACAGCCTCAGGGCAGCGGCCACCGGACGCCGTGTGACGGAGCCGCGTCACAGCAGTCCCCGCCCGCTCTCCTTCTCGCCCAGCACTGAGCGGACCTCCTTCCTGTCTGGCTGGCATCATCGTCTCCCGGCTAAAAGGTCAGTGCGAAGCCGGGACCTGGTCGCTCGGCGCGTGGCCTTGCTCCTGCCCCTCGGCGTCTGCAAAGGCCTCCTGGGCCCTTCCGACAGGAAGCAGGCTCCCCTGCGGCTCCCCGAGCCCCTGCACCAGCCCCCAGCCCTGGCTTGGGGTTTCCAGGTCAGCCTGAGACAGCTTCTGATCCTCACACAGGTGAGAACACTGCAGACAAACTAAAGGGACCCTGCAGCTGTCAGCCGGTCCACTTCCCGCCATGTGTTTGACCCCACTTCCTGCCACGTCATTGGCCCACTTCCTGCCACGTCATTGGCCCACTTCCTACCCCGTCATTGGCCCACTTCCTGCCACGTCATTGGCCCACTTCCTATCACGTCATTGGCCCACTTCCTGCCACGTCATTGGCCCACTTCCTATCACGTCATTGGCCCACTTCCTGCCATGTCATTGGCCCACTTCCTGCCATGTCATTGGCCCACTTCCTGCCACGTCATTGGCCCACTTCCTACCACGTCATTGGCCCACTTCCTGCCACGTCATTGGCCCACTTCCTATCACGTCATTGGCCCACTTCCTGCCACATCATTGGCCCACTTCCTGCCACATCATTGGCCCACTTCCTGCCATGTCATTGGCCCACTTCCTACCCCGTCATTGGCCCACTTCCTGCCACGTCATTGGCCCACTTCCTGCCACGTCATTGGCCCACTTCCTACCCCGTCATTGGCCCACTTCCTGCCACGTCATTGGCCCACTTCCTATCACGTCATTGGCCCACTTCCTGCCACGTCATTGGCCCACTTCCTAGCACGTCATTGGCCCACTTCCTGCCATGTCATTGGCCCACTTCCTGCCATGTCATTGGCCCACTTCCTGCCATGTCATTGGCCCCACTTCCTGCCATGTCATTGGCCCACTTCCTGCCACGTCATTGGCCCACTTCCTGCCACGTCATTGGCCCACTTCCTGCCATGTCATTGGCCCACTTCCTGCCACATCATTGGCCCACTTCCTGCCATGTCCTTGGCCCACTTCCTGCCACGTCATTGGCCCACTTCCTGCCAGCTGTGATGTCCACTCAGCTGTTCCCAAGGGGGTGGGGGCTGTGCTTGCGGCCACAGGGTTTTGTAACGACCTTGCGTGCTCCCTGGGCCTCCTCCCTGGGAGGGGAGGCAGCCCTTCATTTCTTTGCTCAACGGTCCTGGGGGTTCCCTCCCAGGAGCCTCCTCCCGACCAGGAGAAGCACCGTGGACGGGGGAAACCAGGCCGCTTCCCCTGGTCCGGCTGTGAGCACGCGGCGTCCTGGGGACATGAGCCTGGACCGCCCTGCCCCCCTCCCCCAGGGCCTTCCTGCGTCACAGGCTCCTGCCTCCTGCTTGACGGGGCCTTGGGGAGCCGCGGGGGCAGGTGCGAGGGGCCAGCGCCAGGGGCGGGAGCGGCAACCGAGCGGGGTCTGCACAGGGACCTGGCACGGTGGGGGGGGGGGGGCCTTTGCGGAGCATCAGTCAGTCTTTCTATGCAAGGCGGCCCTGAGTTCCTGGAGAAAGGCCGGGCGGGCCCCTTATCCTCCACGGAGTCTCCTCCCCAAAACCTTTCCATCCGGAAAACCCACAGGGTCCTACCAGCTGTCCAGCCTTCTGTCTGTCTCCCCAGGAGTGGGGAGGGGCTAGAGCAGGGGTCCCGCCCATCCTTGCCCCTGTGGCCTGGTGCAGGGCCTGGCGCACAGAGGGGACCCACCCAGGAACCCACGCTGCCCAGGGGCGTGAATACGTGCTCGAGCCAGAGCAGCCAGCAGCGGGGTGGCCGCGCCCCCGACAAGGACAGGGGCACACGAGGGCCCGTCTCCGGGCTTCGTCTCCATGACGGTGACCTCCCCTCAAACCCCGCGGACAGCCGCGCCGAGCGTGGGGTCCCTGGTAGGGGGTGTCGGAGGAGGGTCGTGTGTGGGGACCCCACTGTCCCCGAGGACAGCCATGCCTCCTCGCCCTCTTCACCCTCCCGCCTCCCCCTCAGGGCCCCGCTGGGTGCCGGGCCCTTCCCACCACCCCCAGCCGGCCCAGGTGCTCCCGCTGTCCTGACTCAGGGGTCCCTGCTCTCGGCTGCTGGTTCTGGGGTGAGCGCTCAGGGCCGGGGTGAGGGGGGCCTTCACTGTTCCCCTCCTTCCCCCCCAATCCCTGCTGCCGAGCTGGGGGCCCCAGAGGCTGCCGAAGGGCTTCTCCCACACCCCTCACCCGACGTGTTGGCCGAGTTCAGACCCAGAGGAAGGGCGGGATTCCCGGATGCAAAGTCAACGGCGAGGAAGAAGCCAATCCTGAGGGTGGGCTCCCAGGGGCGGCAGGGTGAGGCTCGAGGCCGCAGCCCGGCCACCAGCAGCGGGCAGGGCCTGGGGGCCGGCCGCACTGACCTTGAGGGCGCTGTGGGACGTGCCGCTGGGCCGCCGCCTCCCTCCCTCCAGCTGCATCTCTGAGCACAGCTCCTCCTCATCCTCCTCCATGATGTCCGACAGGTCCGAGCCCCGGCTGCTCTCCGTGTGGTACTCGTCTCCATGGCAACAGTGCAGCTGGGGCAGGAAGGGTTCGGTGAGCACCCGCTCCAGGCCCGGAGCTCCTTCCTCGCCTTCTTGGCTAACGGGCTCGGACTCGGGCGCTCAAAGATGCGTCTGGTGTCGGGCGAGAGGCGTGGAGGCCTCGGCGTCCGTGAGCCCAGGAGCTGGGCGGCCGGAGGTGGGCCCGGACGGGACGGGCACGCAGACCGTGGGCTCCGGCAGCTCGGCGCTGGGGCTGGGAAACAGCTCTCTTCCGGGGCCCCCGGCAGCTCCGACTTGAGCAGCCCCGGTGGGCGGAGGCTCGGGCACAGGAGATGGAGGGTGGGGTGGAGGTGGGTGTCTATGCGCCTCTTCCGGGCGTTTAAGATTTAAACAGCAGCCCGTGGTCTAAAACTCACAGAGCCCGGCCGGCGCGGCTCAGTGGCTGAGCGTCGACCAAGGAACCAGGAGGTCAGGGTTCGATTCCCGGTCGGGGCACAGGCCCGGGTTGTGGGCTCCATCCCCAGTGGGGGGGGGGGTGCAGGAGGCAGGCGGTCCGTGATTCTCTCTCGTCACTGATGTTTCTGTCTCTCTCTCCCTCTCCCTTCCTCTCTGACATCAATGAAAACACGTTTTAAATAAATTAATTAAATAAAATGCACACACACAGCTGGTCTGGGCGGAATCGGGACCTGTCTGAGGACATTCCCGTCAGACGAGGCCCGGCTGAACCTGAGGCTGCCCTGCCCTGGGGACCCGCTGTGGGCACTGCCCCGCCGCCCGCACCCTGGTCGGCCGAGTGGCCCCCGGGTTAGGAAGGTTGGGGATGGCACACAGGTTGAAAGAAAAAACTAAAATGAACCTTAACTGCCATCAAAGAAAGCTTACAGGCCTCCGTGTGCAAGGCCTCCGTGTGCAAGGCCTCCGTGTGCTAGGCCTCCGTGTGCGCTGCGTGGCCTGCACGTGACCGGAGGTTTGATTTCTGAATCTCCTGTGATGCTTAGCACCTAGCAGATGCCCGGCAAACATCTGCCCGGTTACCGAGAGTGAACCAACCAATGGCGGGTTTTGCCCCAATTGAACCTAGGCGGGGGGGGGGGGGGGGGGGGGGGGCTAGGGGAGCTAAGAGAGGGGGTCTCGCATACAGACTTTTGAAACTGTCTCCAAATGAGGTCCCACAGCACAGCACAGTTAAATCGGAACCCCCCGCACCCACTAAGAACCTAGGCGGGGGGGAGGGGGGGCTAGGGGAGCTAAGAGAGGGGGTCTCGCATACAGACTTTTGAAACTGTCTCCAAATGAGGTCCCACAGCACAGCACAGTTAAATCGGAACCCCCCGCACCCACTAAGATTGCTGCCACAAGGGCTGGCACCTCCCCATCTTTCTGGGGGGGGGGTCCTGACCTCCAGAGGCTCCTGTGGCCACTGCCCCAGCTGCCCGCCCAGCACCCCCCACCCGGCACCCCCCGCCCGGCACTCACCGGCTTGCCCAGCTCGGAGCCCTTCAGGAAGTCGTCCACGGAGGCGCCCCTCCTCCTGACGTCGGGGGACTCGTAGCCGTCCTCCTCGTCCGAGTTGGCGTACTGCCCGCTCCTGTCCAGGAACACGCTCCTTTTCTCTAACTTGAGGAGGAGAGAGCGGGTGAGCGAGGTGCCGGGAGGACTGCAGAGGGGAGGGGGCGCCGGGCTCCCAGGTCTTCTGGGTCCCACCCTTCCCTTCGCCCCCCACAGCCCCTCAGAGCCACCGTGCGAGGGCCCTGGTCAGAGGCCGCCCTGGCTCCTGGGGGGTTTATTTTATTTTATTTTTTATATATTTTTATTGACTTGAGAGGGACCGACATAGGCAGTGGCCTTACCCTGCTGCTCTCGGCCACCCTCTGCGCGGCCTCCCGGGCCATGGCCTTGGCCACGGAGGTGGACACGGGGGCGCCCTGCGGCTGCGGGAGGATCCGGCTGGGCGAGGGCGAGCGCCGGCCGGGCAGGCCCGGGAGCTCCAGCGTGTGCCCAAGGGAAGGCGCCCGGCCCTGCTCCCAGGCCTCGTCCGCGTGGACGTGGGGACCCGGGCGGTCATCTTTGGTTTCGGGGGCTCCGGCACTTGCTAATGGCTTCGGGGTGGGCGCTCTCGGGGGGGCGGGAGGCACCAGGAGGTCGGGGGGGACGGCGGCGACGGCGGAGTCCACGGACTCGCCCTGGGCCGAGAGGGTCCGCACCGTCACGCCCTTGGCGTCCAGGCTGCGCAGCCGCACCAGCTCCACGGCCACGCCATCCGCCGTGGGGGCGGCGACCTCGGCCACCTGCACGGAGAGAGCCACTGACGGGCCGCCCGACCCCGCCAGCCCCCTGCAGCCCTGGGCGGGCCGCCTCAGCTGCCCCTGCGGCCGGGGAGGGAGGGGCCCATGTGTCCAGCAGGGCCCACTGCGCAGCCTGCGCATCAGCGGGTCTCAGGGAGGGGCCCGTGGGGGTCTGTGGACACCAGCCGCCCCCCCCGTTGGACAGAAGGCTTCCGTGTCCAGAACCAACTCAGAGACACACTGAGGGCACAGAGGGGTCAGGACGTGACGTTCACTGTGGCCAAAGCTGGGCAGGAGGGGGCGGGGCCGAGGCCAGGACGGGCGTCCGGACAGTGGAGCAGAGACAGGGCCACCCGGCTGCAGGGGCCCCGCGCAAGAGGGCGCTGGAGGCGGCCAGACACTGCGGCCCACTGAGCGGTCAGCCTGCTCCTTGGAAACGGGGTGGAGGGAGGAGGCAGTTGCATGACCCGTGGGCCGGGAAGGGGGGGGGAGGGGAGGGGGAGGGGGGGAGGGGGACAAAGAGGGGGAGGGGGCGGAGGGAGGAGGCACCTGCATGACCCGTGGGCCAGGAAGGGGCCGGGAAGGGGCCGGGAAGGGGCCGGGAAGGGGGGGGAGGGGAGGGGTAAGGGGAGGGGGATGGGGATGGGGCTGAGGCTGTCAGCTTCCCCACCCTGCCCTGTGGAGTCAAGGCCCGGCCATGTGTTCATGGGGGACTCATAGGCCTGTCATCTATCGGGGGGCCCTGATGTCGGGGAACTCAAGACAGGCGGACTTTTAAAAAATATATTTTTATCGATTCCAGAGAAGAAGGGAGAGGAAGAGAGAGAGAAACATCCATGATGAGAGAGAATCATGGATCGGCTGCCTCCTGCTCACCCCACACCTGGGGATCAGGCCCACAACCCGGGCCTGTGCTCTGACCGGGAATTGAACCGGGACCTCCTGGTTCATAGGTCGACGCTCAACCACTGAGCCACACTGGTTGGGCGAAACAGGTGGACTTTTAATCCCGGGGGCAGGAGAACCAGGAGGGTGAGCAGTGGGAGGCGGGCAGGGGATTCTGGGAAGGGGCGGGACAGAAGTGGGGGGCCTCGTGCTCTGCTGCAGCCCTGGGTGGCAGGTGGCCCTGGGGTGAGGGTGGCCCTGGGTGGCGGGTGGCCCTGGGGTGAGGGTGGCCCTGGGGTGAGGGTGGCCCTGGGTGGCGGGTGGCCTGGGGTGAGGGTGGCCCTGGGGTGAGGGTGGCCCTGGGTGGCGGGTGTGTAATAAATGCTGGTGGCGGAGGAGGGAGGAAGGACGCTCAGCGGTCACCCATCCCCGGAGCAGTACCCACGGTCCTGGGCGCCCCTCCCCCGTGACTCACCCTCTGCCCCTTTGCGTACACGCCGTAGCCCGTGACGGTGGCCCCATTGGACAGCCCAGCGGCGCTCAGGGCGGGCGGCTTCCAGGAGACCTGGGCAGTGGCTGGGGCGGCCCCCGCCTGGACGGTGACGTCTTGGGGGGCAGCCGGGGGACCTGGGGACAGACGCAGAGGCACGTGCCGGGCGGGGCTCTCCCGGGAGGAGGCCGCTCGCTACAGGGACCGGCTCCCATCACAAGCAATCACAGAGCCGGCCGTGGTCAGCCGTGTCGTCACAGCTCGTACGGTGATGGGGTCACAGGGGGGTCGCAGGGATCCCCGTGTTGTACCTGGAACGCGTGTGCGGGCGTGTGCCGGCTCCACTTTAATAAAAATAAACAAACATGAGCCCGGCCGGCCTGGCCCAGTGGCTGAGCATCGGCCTCTGAACCGGGAGGTCAGGGTTCGATTCCTGGTCAGGGCACAGGCCCGGGCTGCAGGCTCGATCCCCAGTGTGGGGGCGTGCAGGAGGCAGCCGAGCCATGATTCTCTCTCCTCACTGATGTTTCTCTCTCTCTCTCCCTCTCCCTTCCTCTCTGACATCAATACAAATGTATTTTAAACAAATAAATAAACAAACAAACAAACGCGCATGCGCAGAGGAGGGGCTGGGCAGGGCGGGGAGAGGGGGGTGCCAGAGCGGGTGGAGGAGGGCGCCCCCCGACTGCCCCATCGGGAACCAGCGCTGGGTCCTCAGGCTGTGGTTGGACCGAGCTGCTGGGGGTCCCCAGGCGCCCCCCGCCCCCGACTCAGGCCTGGCCAATGGGCACATGACTGCACCCGGCCTCGCCCCTCCTCACTCCGTGTGTGTGTGTGTGTGTGTGTGTGCGTGTGCGTGTGCGTGTGTGTGTGTGCGTGTGTGTGCGTGTGTCTCCCTCACACACCATCCCCTTTGCCGTCCGGGAGCTCACCTGCTGGGAGCGAGGACAGAGTCATCGCCCGGAGAACACGGGCCTGACCAGCCGCGGGGAGAGTGACGGAGTCACAGGGATCCGCTCAGACGCCACCCCCTCAGGACCCAGGTCCCACTGCCGACACCCCCCCTCTCTCTCACATACACAGGCACGCGCGCGCGCACACACACACACACACACACACACACACACACACACACACACACATGTCTTGCAGGTGACTTAGGGGTTTCCGCGGATGCTGTGGCTGCACGTAGCTCCCCCTGTCCCCCTCCCCAGCCCCTACGTCCTGCAGGGTGACCCCCCCCCCGCTCCCCACGGAGCCCCGGAGGCCGCTCACCGGCGGGCAGCGTGGAGAACTCCACAAAGGCCTCCTTCTTCTCCCTCTGCTCCAGGGGCAGCTGCCAGGGCACCTGGTGGGGGCGGGCCAGCACGCGGACCTTGTAGGCGGTGCCCGGCCTGAGGTTGAGCAGCTGGTACTGGTACCGGGCGGCCCGCACCACGCCCAGCTCCTGCCCGTCCAGGAACACCACGTGGCTGTAGTTGCTGTTGGTGGGCAGCCAGGAGAGCTGCGCGGAGGTCGGCGTGACGTTGTCCACCCGCAGCTGGGACGGGGCGACCACCACCTCCTTGCCCACGAGCAGCGTGCACCGCAGCTGGTCCGAGCTGCCCCGGCTGGTCACGCACTGCACGGACACGCGGTGGGTGCAGGCGGCCACGCTCAGCTTCTCGATCAGCGCCTTGGTCCTGCCGGCCAGCGGGAGGCTCAGGCGCGGCTGCTGGTCCACCAGCACCGTGTAGCCGCCCACGGGGCCCCAGCCCGGCGGCACGGCCGGCGGCTCCCAGCCCACGATCACGCTCTTGGCCAGCTGCTTGATGAGGGTGATCTTCCGGGGATAAGGCACGAGGTCTTCGCCGAGGTCGTCGATGCTCACGTCCAGCGTCCCCACGCCGTCGTCGTCGGGGCCCGGGGCCGGGGGGGAGGGCGGGTGCAGGTCCAGGGGGTCCTCCCCGCCCAGGCCCAGGCCCAGGCCCAGGCCCGCCTGGTTCAGGAGGTTCTGCTCGGTCTCCAGCGCGCTCAGCCGGGCCTCGCTGTCCTGCACCAGGTCCACGAAGTTGGAGGGCACCAGCCCCCTCTGCCCGCCCAGGAGCTCACCTGCTGGGAGCGAGGGCAGAGTCACCGCCCGGAGCTCACGGCCCGCAGCCACGGGAGCGTGACCGGGTCCCGGGGACCCGCGCAGACGTCACCCCTCAGGACCAGTCCCACTGCCGACACCCCCACGGCCACCCACGGGGCGTCCCCCGCCCCTCGGCCTGCCTTGGCCCCGGGTCCCACTGCAGACACCCCCATGGCCACCCATGGGGCGCCCCCCACCCATCGGCCTGCTCTTCTCCAGGGCGCCTGCTGCAGCCTGAAGAGGGGGCTCCTGAACGGGCCCTGCCCGAGAGGATGCCAACGGGGGACCCCAGTGCTGGGCAGTGACTCAAGAGGGAGGAGGGAGCCCGTGGGGACCCGGGGGTCTCAGCCGCGTGTGGCGCGTGGCTGCTGGGAAACCAGGTGAACGTAATAGCACCACCGCGTGTCGGGGTCAGAGGAGTGATCCTAGGAGCCCCGCTCGGCGCCGGGGGTGGGGGGAACCCGTCACGCTGGAGGAGGCCGGGGGGAGCCTGGGCCAGCGGGTCGTCTGGGGCCCGGCCTGCCCGTTCCTCAGGCCCCGCACAGGTCAGCCCAGCGGGGACCCGCTCGCACGCCCACCGACCGCCGCCTGGAACAGACCTTCGTAGAAGCCGTCCTCGTCCATGTCCCCGTAGACGTAGAGGTATTTCCCCGCCGTGAGCGGCAGCTCGGCCTCTGGGTTCTCATTGGGGCCGTCGAAGGGGTTGTAGCTGCGGGAGAAACAGCCGCTCGGAGATGCTCCGAGGGAGGCCGACGGCAGCTCCGGCCGCGCGGACCCTGGGCCGTGCTCGCCTGCTCCCCGGGGGCCTCGCCTCGGCACCAACAAGTCAGATCCTGGCCATCGCCAGCTTCCTCCCACAGACTTGAGGCAGAGGGCGAGCCCTGGCCGGGGTGGCTCAGTGGATAGAGCGCCGGCCTGCGGACCAAAGGGTCCCGGGTTCGATTCCGGTCAAGGGCATGCACCTTGGTTGCAGGCTCCTCCCTGGGGCTGGGCCCTGGTCGGGGCGCATGCAGGAGGCAACCCATCGATGTGTTTCTCTCACATCGACGTTTCTCTCTGTCTCTCCCTCTCTCTCCCACTCTCCCTAAAATCCATGGGAAACATCCCAGGGTGAGGATTTTTATTGTTTACAATTGAAACTTACATAATTTTATTAACCAATATCACCCCAATACATTCAATTAAAAAGGCTCTGTCTTTAGAGTTACTTGCCATCAAAGATAAATACGGTTTTTTTTTCTCTCTTTACTGATTAAGGTATTACATATGTGTCCTTACCCCCCAATGCCCCCCACCCCCCCACTCATGCCCTCACCCCCCGGGTGTCTGTGTCCATTGGTTAGGCTTATATGCATGCAGACAAGTCCTGTGGTTGATCTCCCCCCCGCCTCACCCCCACTGTCCCCCTACCTTCCTTCTGAGGATTTGAGGACTTTTTAAAAATTAAAAATAAATAGAATAAAAACATCAGAAAAGGCGCCTCAGTAGGAAAATACCAAGTGTACCGGTCAATAATGAGGATTTTTTTCAGTAGATGGAGTTACACATATGCTGATATAGATGCGATTTGATATGCAGGCTATTTTGTTGTATTGACAACAAGCTGCAAAACCTCCTATGTCAAATTTTCTGAAGGTGTTAACATCATAGATATTTTTACGCTTAAAAATGTCGAATTTTGTGCCAAAAAAAGAGCATTTGCAGGAAGTTTTAATTCATTACTTTGTTTTGAAGAAAAGTGCTGCTGAAAGTGATCGTATACTTCGGGAAGCTTGTGGTGAACATGTTCCATCTTAAGATACTTGTGAACGCTGGTCTAAACACTTTAAAAAGGATGATTTCGATGTGAAAGACAAAGAACGTCCAGGTCAATTTGAACCACGCTTTGACCGTAAAATGACCACAATGGGCCAGAAGACACGGCAAAGTAATTCTGCTTCACGATGACGCACCATCACACACTTCAACACCAGTTACAGACACGTGAAAAGATCTTGCTGGGAAGTATGAACCCACCCGCCGTCTTCACCAGACCTTGCTCCTTCAGATGACCACGTGTCCCGATCGATGGCACACGCACTGTCTGAGCGGCCCTTCAACACGGACCAAGAAGTGGGAAATGGGGTCTCTGAATGGTCTGCCTCAAAACAAGAGAAGTCCTATTGGGACGGAATCCACAAATGACCTGAAAGATGGGGAAATGTGTGGCTAGCGATGGACATTACTTTGAATAAAGCACTTTTGATGTTTCTCTTGAAATTATGGTGTGTGTTTTTTATTACAAAATCCGCATTTTTAACTGGTTAAGAGCCAATCCACATTTTTTACCAGTATCTGCATTTTTAACTGGTTAACAGCTAGCTATGTGTGTACTGGTTAAAAATGCGGATTGGCTCTTAACCAGTTAAAAATGCAGATTTTTGAGGGGTTCGGGGAGGCCAGGGGAAAGTCAATGGGGGGAAAAAAAGAGACATATGTACTACTATTTGTAATACTTTAAAAAATAAAATAAATTTTTTTTAAAAATGCGGACTTTGTAATCAAAGAAAACACGATAATCTCAAGAGAAACATCAAAAGTGCTTTCTTCAAAGTAATGTCCATCGCTAGCCACACATTTCCCATCTTTCAGGTCATTGGTGGATACCGTCCCAATAGAACTTTTCTTGTTTTGAGGCAGACCATTCAGAGACCCCATTTTCCACTTCTGCGTCCGTGTTGAAGTGCTGCTCAGACAGTGCGTGTGCCGTCGATCGGAACACGTGGTCATCTGAAGGAGCACGGTCTGGTGAACACGGCGGGTGGGTTCATACTTCCCGGGCAAGATCTTTTCACGTGTCTGTAACTGGTGTTGAAGTGTGTGATGGTGCGTCATCGTGAAGCAGAATTACTTTGCCGTGTCTTCTGGCCCATTCTGGTCGTTTTATGATCAAAGTGTGGTTCAAATGGACCTGGACGTTCTTTGTCTTTCACATCGAAATCATCCCTTTTAAAGCGTTTAAACCAGCGTTCACAAGTGTCTTGAGATGGAGCATGTTCACCATAAGCTTCCCGAAGTCTATGATCACTTTCAGCAGCGCTTTTCTTAAAAGCAAAGTAATGAATTAAAACTTCCCGCAAATGCTCTTTTTTTGGGCACGAAATTCGACCTTTTTAAGCGTAAAAATATCTATGATGTTAACACCTTCAGAAAATTTGACATAGGAGGTTTTGCAGCTTGTTGTCACTACAACAAAATAGCCTACATATCAAATCGCATCTATATCAGCATATGTGTAACTCCATCTAGTGAAAAAAATCCGCATCATTAACCGGCACACCTAGCATGCCATCCCTGGCGGCCCGTGGTGACAGCCGTGCGCTGTTCAATTGTAACAAAGGGTGATGGTTCCCGCGATTGCAGCCCTGAGGCCACGTTTTTATTGGTCAAAATTAGCTCTCGGGGACAAGGCCAAGCAGATGTTAGTCCCGACGTTAACATCCTAGTGAGGAGCGTGGGCGTGTCCAACGTCGCGAGCCATGAGGCCGTGGGCGGGGGCCAGGACTCAGGCCTCCCGACGCCTGTCCGTGCGGGCGCGGCCACATCCCTGTCCCTCAGATCCACGTCCACAGAAGCCTCGCCCAACCTTCTCCCGGGGCCGGGAAGGGGCGCCCTCAGCTCCCGGCCTGGCCCCCGCCGTCCCGCGTCTGCCCGGGCCCCGCCTCACCTGTAGCGGGCCACACACAGGTGCACCTTCCCTGAGTACCTCTGCTTCGGGGGGTTGGCGTTCCGCTCATTGTCCATCTGGGGACACAGGATGTTTGGTTAGGAAGCTGGGGCGTCACGCTTCCTGCGGGGGACACACGGGACCCTCCCACGGCCCCCCAGGCCCTGCAGCCTCTCGTGGGGGGTCCCCGGGCCCTGCAGCCTCACGTGGGGGGTCCCCGGGCCCTGCAGCCTCTCGTGGGGGGTCCCCAGGCCCTGCAGCATCACATGGGGGGTCCCCGGGCCCTGCAGCCGCATGTGGGGGGGGGGTCCCTGGGCCCTGCTGCATCCTTATGTTGGGGGTCCCTAGGAGATGCAGCCTCTCATGGGAGGGTCCCCGGGAAATGCTGGCGCCCCTGAGGCCAGGAGGAAGCTGCGCGGGCTCCCGGGTCCAGTGGGGACCTCGATAAAGCACTCCTGTGCCCACGCCATGCCTGGACGTGGGAGAGGGCCTTCCCCACATGATCTAAGGCACAGGGCGCTCGTTGAGCTGGGCCCTGCGAGGGTCCTTAAAGACAGAGAAAGCCCTGGCCAGTGTGCTCAGTGGGTAGAGCGTTGGCCTGCGGACTGACGAGTCCTGGGTTCGATTCCGGTCAAGGGCACACACCTGGGTTGCAAGCTCAATCCCCAGTGTGGGGCATGCAGGAGGCAGTTGAATCAATGATCCTCTCTCATCATTGATTCTCTCATCATATTTCTCTCTCTCTCCCTCTCCCTTCCTCTCTGAAATCAATAAAAATACATTTAAAAAGAAGAAGGAGAAGACAAAGATAGACCATGATTTGTGCCCTCTGCTCTCAAGGTTCAGTCCAGGGAAGGACCCATGAGCCGCTTGGCTCAGTGCTTAGGAGGAGACGCCCGGGAGGGCTGCACGGAAGAGGTGGCACAGGGCTCTTTCCTCCCAGGTCCCCACTTCTCTGCCGTCTCAGAGTCTGCAGAGCACAAGGACTCTGCCCACCCAGCTCCCTTACCGCGGCCACAACCACGGGGCGGGGGGGGGGGGGGGCAGGAGGGGGCGGGGCCGGGCCCACCATTGGCACCGGGCCGAGGGGTGGGTGTGAGCGTGAGCATTCGTGGGCACCTCCCCAGAACAGGCTGTGCGTCCACTGCCTCCCTCCTCCTCACACACGGGCCCCCTCCCCGGGGCAGGACTCACATCGGACTCAAATCTGCATCTTGAGCTTCCAGACCTGGACAGAAAGGGGGGCTTGGCGGACGGAGGCGCCTGCGTGTCCCCGGGCAGCGGGCGGGGCTGGATGTAGTCCCCAATCACAGCGCGGCTTCCGAAGGGGCCGTCCTGACCTGGCCACGGACACGGAGACGGAGGACGGAGATGGAATGCCGCGCCTGCTCCCCGCTGGCTTCGCGAGCCCCCGGGCACGGTTCATCCCATAAATGTCTCCTGTGCACCCGCTGGGCCCAGCGGGGCTGTGGGCCTGGGCACAGGGCAGTGGGCAGCCCCGTGCTCGATGACCTGGCAGCCCCGTGCTCGATGCACCGCTGTCAAGCTCGCTGCCTCTGTCGGGACCGAGTTCCCGGTACGGCCCGTGTCACCAGCGGCTGCCGGAGGGGGGACGGCAGGGATCAGCTAAAGAGAAACGCGGGCCCGGCCAGCCTGGCTCAGTGGATTGAGCGTCACCTTTCGGACTGAACGGTCCCGGGTTCGATTCCTGGTCAGGGCACAGGCCCAGGTTGCGGGCTCCATCTCCAGTAGGGGGCGTGCAGGAGGCAGCCGATCGGTGATTCTCTCTCATCCCTGATGTTCCTCTCTTGCTCCCTCTCTCATCCTCTCTGACATCAATAAAAACATATTTTTAAAAAGAGAAACGCGGCTGGCAGGTCCCAGCCTGAGTGACAGAGTGGTCCCCGCCCCCGACCTCCTGGCTCGAGCCCTGCTCTGGGCTCCCGGCCTCGGCCACGTGGTCCCCACGGGGCCCAGCCTCCTCGTCCGGGCAGTGGGGCTCGGGGCAGCACCGAGTCACGTTTACCGAAACCTGTCAGGTGCTCACAGGTCCCGGCAGGCTGGCTGCCTGCCCTCCCGACCCCGTTGTGCACGGCCCGCATGGGGGTCACCGGTCCCCTCTCCACTCGGCCCCGGGGGGGCGGGCGGGGGGGGGCTCCAGGCCTCACCTGCCCCGATGGAGGGCGCGAGTCCGTTCATGAACTGCGGGAAGGGCTTGCTGCCGGGGGCCAGGGGGGCGTCCAGGGGGGCCAGGGAGCCGCCCAGCAGGTCGATGGTGCCCGCGTGCTGCCGGAACTTCTCCAGGTCCCGCGACAGGAGGCTGAACTGCTCGCTCTGCGCCCGGCACTTGTCCTCCAGCTCCCGCACCTTGCACTGCGGGCGGCACGTGAGTCAGCGGGCGGCGGGGTCGGGGAGCATGCGTGTGCGTGTCTGTGCACGGGTGTGCATGCGTGCTGCGCGTGGCTGTGTGTGGCCGGGGCTGCCTCCCACCTCCATCGGCTCGGCGTCCGATAAAAGCAAGCTTCCCACGCAGCCCGGCTGCCGGCCCAGCGCCCTCCCTGGTGAACGTGGGAACCGCAGGAGCCAGGAAACCCCACCTGCCGACACTCAGCGCCCCGAGGGCCGCCGCCGGCTCTGTGTGCAGCCGGGCACTTTGGGGGTGAAATTTGGGGCTAGAGGTGGGGACAGCCCGGACGTGGGGAGAGCTCAGTCGCTCACCCACAACGCACTTTCCTCCGGGGCCTCAGAGGACACCTCGCTCCCAATGAAGGGGAGTTCTAGCCCAGCCGGCGTGGCTCAGGGGCTGAGCATCGACCTATGAACCAGGAGGTCAGGGTTCGATTCCAGTCAGGGCACAGGCCCGGGTTGCAGGCTCCACCCCCAGTGGGGGGCGAGCAGGAGGCAGCCGCTCCATGATTCTCTCTCCTCGTGGATGTTTCTCTCTCTCTTCCTCTCTGACATCAATGAAATAAATATTTTTTTAAAGGCCCATAAATATCCAAACGGCCCCGCCCGGCCGTAGGGAACACGGGCGCGACCACGGAGGAATGACGCTCAAGCTGTATCTGCTCGCTCTCGGGTTCTCGCGTGGACAGCCCTGTGGCCCCGAGCGGCACCTGCGTGGCCTCACACAGACCCCGGGATCCAGACGTGGCAGAGACGCCGCCGCCACGGGCCACCCTGGCCTCGCTCCCGCGTCTGCCCAAGCCCAGCCCCGTGCCGCTCGGGCCACGGCCGTGAGCAGAGCCGACCCTGGTTCTGCGCCGAGGCCTGGAAGCGCAGGCAGGAGCCCCCATGCCGCCTGTCCCCCCACGACACAGCCCCCACGACACACACACAGACACGGACGCGCGGGTGCGACGTTCAGGCCGGGTCTGAAGTCCGATGCCCGACCCCCGACGCCCGGGCTCTGGATGGCGCGGTGCCCGTGCCCACCACTCCCCTCCTGGGTCATCGGCGTTCAGGGAGCCTGAGCGTCACAGCCTCGGCGGCACCGGGACACCAGCTCGCGGCCGCCCAACACTCAGAGGCCGGCACGGGGCGCCCGGCCCCCGGAACGTCTGACCCCTGGAGGGCTCCGGGCAGCTCCTCGGCCCCCCAGCCCGACCTGCGACCCCCGACCCCACGCCCTCGGCGGCACCAGGAGCTGCCCGTTGGGGAGGAGGGTTGAGCGGCCCCGAGCGTGGCGGCTCCATGCACGGAGGCGTCACCCCGCGGCGGGCGGGACGCCCCCCGAAGTACCTGCATGCTCTCCAAGGTGTTCTGGCCGAAGCAACGAGACACAAGCACAGAAACGCGTGTGAGTAGCAGGCACGGCCCCCGGCCCAGCGCAGCGCCCGCCCCCCAGCACGGCACGGCCGCCAGCACACGCCACGGCGGGCATGCAGGCCGCCAGCCCGGGGACGGGCCCCGCAGGACCCTCGCGGCGGCAGCTCGAAGGCGATCAGGGCCGTCCAGGCCACGCGCTTCGGGCGACTGGAAGCCAAGCAGCTACGCTCGCAGCCGGGAGACGATGCGATTAAAGTGCAGCGGGCGGCCCCGGCCGTGTGGCTCAGTGGGTAGCGTGCTGGCCCTCGGACGGAAGCGTCCCGGGTTCGATTCCCGGTCGGGGGCACGTCCATGGTTGCGGGCTCCATCCCCAGCCCGGGCCCTGGGCAGGGCGAGTGCAGGTGGCAACCCATCGAGGTGTCGCTCTCACATCGATGTTTCTCTCTGTCTCCCTCTCTCTCCACTCTCTCCAGAAATCAATGAGAAAGCATCCTCGGGCGAGAATTGAAATAAAGTTAAAAATGCACCGGGCACGATTCTCGGGGGGCGGGAGGCCCACGGTTAGGGCCCACGGGAAGGGTCCGCCCGCCCGTCTCCTCGGGAAGTCGGCTCCTCGCCGCCCGGACCTGAGTCTACGTGGCGAGTCGGGAGCAGCTGCAGCCACTTTGCCACCAGGAGGGGCCTCCCCACGGAAACCAGAACTCCCGCCCCTGCCCGGCCATCCCCCCAGCTTCCCGCCCAGGGAGCCCGCAGGGGGAGACGCCCGCAGGGGGAGGCGGCCCCGCTGAGACCCTGCCCTGATGCGGGCTGTGTGGCCGAGGGAAAATGGCTCAACCTCTCTGTGCCTTCACTGCTCCCGTGCAGGGGGATGGTGGTGCGGGCCGCCCGTGCCGGTGAGAGGGGAGGGGTGGGCACAGCCCTGGTGGCGGGACCCCGGCCCCGGCACACGTGAGCGACGGTTCCCAGGGGCCTACCTCTAGCAGCTGCACGGCGCCCTCATGCTCCTTCTTCGCTTCCACCTGAGCCTGTGGGTGGTACAGAGACAAGTGAAGGCTTAGAGGGGGGATCTGAGCGCACGGGGCGATGTCTGGATGAGCTGGGCGTGAGCCCTGGCTTCCCTTCCCCTCATAGGCCCCGAATTCCGAGCATCGGGATCCGTTCTCCTTTTCCTCCTCCTCCCCCTCCCCCTCCCCCTCTAGGCAAGATGGGGGGGACTTCTGCTGCCTCCGCCCGTCAACACTGGGAGGTGCACCCTGATCGGAGAGCCCAGCGGGGAGGGGGGGGGGGGGACACGGGCACGAGGGCGGCGGCTCTGATTCTGAAACCAATGTGCCCTTTGAGGGACGTCTGGATACAGATGTGGGACAGCCCTGGCCGGTGTGGCTCAGTGGATAGAGCATCAGCCTGCAGACAGAAGGGTCCCGGGTTCGATTCCGGTCAGGGCACAGGCCCGGGTGCGGGCTCCATCCCCAGTGGGGGGCGTGCAGGAGGCAGCCGAGCAGTGATTCTCTCTCATCACGGATGTTTCTCTCTCCCTCTCCCGTCCTCTCTCTAAAAGTCAATCAGGAAAAATAAGAAATAAAGTGAAAAGTCTCCGTCTGAAGGAGGATGTTCTCTCGGGCCTGGAGGACAGTGACTGACACCCCGCGCCTCCCTGGGGGCGTCCAGAGCCGGGAGGGGGGCCTGGCCCCCCACGCGCTGGGCCCCCCCACGCCCCCCGTTCTGTTTGTTCAAACGAGGCTTCCCAGCGGCCGTGACCAGAACGCGGGCGGCCAATTCCCGTCCTTGAACGCGGCTCCGTCTCCGAGGGCTTAGGCGGGCTCCTTTCACAGCAAAAGCGACGACGCACGCGACACGGGGAGAGGCCGGCCGCGGGGCACACGGGGGGACGTGGTAACCCGCCCGCCGCCGCCCCGTCTCCCCGGCGGGAGGGGAAGCTACAGCTCACGGAGCGGCCACGGAGCGCCGCCGAGCGGGCAGCCACGGCGTGGTTTCCGGCTCCGACCGAGCGCCGGGGCCGTGTTCCTGGGCTCCTTCCACACTGGCCGGCCGTGCGGGCCTCCGCGGAGACGGTTAGAATGAACCGTGAACACGGTCGGGCCGAGTCCCCCGAGGCGGGAGCCACAGCTCCCTCACACGGTTTCCGAGGACGGTTTCCGAGGGACACCGTGGCCCGGGAGGGACCGGCACGGGAGGCTCGGGGTGCGGCCGGGAGGCCGTGAAAGGTCAGGGGCG
Source organism: Eptesicus fuscus (assembly GCF_027574615.1). Lineage (NCBI taxonomy): Eukaryota > Metazoa > Chordata > Mammalia > Chiroptera > Vespertilionidae > Eptesicus > Eptesicus fuscus. Next base: position 28,372,714 of record NC_072495.1, read on the forward strand.
GCTTCGGGGGAGGCAGAGCGGGCGGACAGACGTCCTGTAGCCACCGTTCCGGACGCCGGGCCGGACACACGGGCGCCTCGAAGGGCCCCCCAACCTGGGAACCAGCCGGGATGGATGGGTGATGGGTGATGGTGGATGGTGGATGGTGGATGGTGGATGGAAGGGGTCCCGGGTGCCATTCTGTCAAGGCCCCAACCTCGGCTGCAGGCTCCTCCTCGGGCCCCGGTCGGAGCAGGTGCAGGAGGCAGCCATCGCTGTGTCTCTCTCCCCTGAGGTTTCCTCTGTCTGTCTGTCTGTCTCTTTTTCTCTAAAACATCGATGGGGTCACATCCTCGGGTGAAGGAAGAACCAAAACCAACAAACCAACAAAGACTGAGCAGCAACCTGGCCTGTTGGTATTTCCTTCTTCCTGTCTCTCCGCTCCCTGCACCGGGGAGGGTCCGTGTGAGGAGGGTCCGTGTGGGGGAGGGTCCGTGTGGGGAGGGTCCTCGTGGGGGAGGGTCCGGGTGGGGAGGGTCCGTGTGGGGGAGGGTCCGTGTGAAGAAGGGTCCGTGTGGGGGAGGGTCCGTGTGGGGGAGGGTCCGTGTGGGGGAGGGTCCGTGTGGGGAGGGTCCGTGTGGGGAGGGTCCGTGTGGGGAGGGTCCGTGTGAGGAGGGTCCGTGTGGGGAGGGTCCGTGTGGGGAGGGTCCGTGTGAGGAGGGTCCGTGTGGGGGAGGGTCCGTGTGGGGAGGGTCCGTGTGGGGGAGGGTCCGTGTGGGGAAGGGTCCGTGTGGGAAAGGGTCCTGTGAGGAGGGTCCGTGTGAGGAGGGTCCGTGTGGGGGAGGGTCCGTGTGGGGAGGGTCCGTGTGGGGAGGGTCCGTGTGGGGGAGGGTCCGTGTGGGGGGGGGTCCGTGTGGGGGAGGGTCCGTGTGGGGGAGGGTCCGTGTGGGGGAGGGTCCGTGTGAGGAAGGGTCCGTGTGGGGAGGGTCCGTGTGGGGGAGGGTCCGTGTGGGGAGGGTCCGTGTGGGGAGGGTCCGTGTGGGGGAGGGTCCGTGTGGGGGAGGGTCCGTGTGGGGGAGGGTCCGTGTGAGGAGGGTCCGTGTGGGGAGGGTCCGTGTGGGGGAGGGTCCGTGTGAAGAAGGGTCCGTGTGGGGGAGGGTCCGTGTGGGGGAGGGTCCGTGTGGGGAGGGTCCGTGTGGGGAGGGTCCGTTGAGGAGGGTCCGTGTGAGGAGGGTCCGTGTGGGGAAGGGTCCGTGTGAGGAGGGTCCTGTGAGGAGGGTCCTGTGAGGAGGGTCCTGTGAGGAGGGTCCGTGTGAGGAGGGTCCGTGTGAGGAAGGGTCCGTGTGAGGAGGGTCCGTGTGGGGGAGGGTCCGTGTGGGGAAGGGTCCGTGTGGGGGAGGGTCCGTGTGAGGAGGGTCCGTGTGAGGAGGGTCCGTGTGGGGGAGGGTCCGTGTGGGGGAGGGTCCGTGTGGGGGAGGGTCCGTGTGGGGGAGGGTCCGTGTGGGGGAGGGTCCGTGTGAGGGAGGGTCCGTGTGGGGAGGGTCCGTGTGGGGAAGGGTCCGTGTGGGGAGGGTCCGTGTGGGGGAGGGTCCGTGTGGGGAGGGTCCGTGTGGGGAGGGTCCGTGTGGGGAGGGTCCGTGTGGGGGAGGGTCCGTGTGAGGAGGGTCCGTGTGGGGGAGGGTCCGTGTGGGGAGGGTCCGTGTGGGGGAGGGTCCGTGTGGGGGAGGGTCCGTGTGAGGAGGGTCCGTGTGAAGAAGGGTCCGTGTGGGGAAGGGTCCTGTGAGGAGGGTCCTGTGAGGAGGGTCCGTGTGGGGGAGGGTCCGTGTGGGGAAGGGTCCGTGTGGGGGAGGGTCCGTGTGAGGAGGGTCCGTGTGAGGAGGGTCCGTGTGAGGAGGGTCCGTGTGGGGGAAGGTCCGTGTGGGGGAGGGTCCGTGTGGGGAAGGTCCGTGTGAGGAGGGTCCGTGTGAAGAAGGGTCCGTGTGGGGGAGGGTCCGTGTGGGGAAGGGTCCGTGTGAGGAAGGTCCGTGTGGGAAGGGTCCGTGTGGGGGAGGGTCCGTGTGGGGAAGGTCCGTGTGGGGGAAGGTCCGTGTGAAGAAGGGTCCGTGTGGGGGAGGGTCCGTGTGGGGGAGGGTCCGTGTGAGGAGGGTCCGTGTGGGGAGGGTCCGTGTGGGGGAGGGTCCGTGTGAAGGAGGGTCCGTGTGGGGGAGGGTCCGTGTGGGGAAGGGTCCGTGTGGGGAAGGGTCCGTGTGGGGGAGGTCCGTGTGGGGGAGGGTCCGTGTGGGGAAGGGTCCGTGTGGGGAAGGGTCCGTGTGGGGAAGGGTCCGTGTGGGGAAGGTCCGTGTGGGGGAGGGTCCGTGTGAAGAAGGGTCCGTGTGGGGGAGGGTCCGTGTGGGGGAGGGTCCGTGTGGGGAAGGGTCCGTGTGGGGAAGGTCCGTGTGGGGGAGGGTCCGTGTGAAGAAGGGTCCGTGTGAGGAGGGTCCATGTGGGGGAGGGTCCGTGTGGGGGAGGGTCCGTGTGGGGAGGGTCCGTGTGGGGGAGGGTCCGTGTGAAGAAGGGTCCGTGTGAGGAGGGTCCGTGTGAGGAGGGTCCGTGTGGGGGAGGGTCCGTGTGGGGAAGGTCCGTGTGGGGAGGGTCCGTGTGAAGGAGGGTCCGTGTGGGGAGGGTCCGTGTGGGGGAGGGTCCGTGTGGGGAAGGGTCCGTGTGGGGAGGGTCCGTGTGAAGAAGGGTCCGTGTGAGGAGGGTCTGTGTGGGGGAGGGTCCGTGTGGGGGAGGGTCCGTGTGGGGGAGGGTCCGTGTGGGGAGGCGCCGTGTGGGGGAGGGTCTGTGTGGGGGAGGGTCTGTGTGGGGGAGGGTCCGTGTGGGGCGGGTCCGTGTGGGGGAGGGTCCGTGTGGGGGAGGGTCCGTGTGAAGAAGGGTCCGTGTGGGGGAGGGTCCGTGTGGGGGAGGGTCCGTGTGATGGGGGGTCCGTGTGGGGGAGGGTCCGTGTGGGGGAGGGTCCGTGTGGGGGAGGGTCCGTGTGAGGGAGGGTCCGTGTGGGGGAGGGTCCGTGTGAGGAAGGGTCCGTGTGGGGAGGGTCTGTGTGGGGGAGGGTCCGTGTGAGGAAGGGTCCGTGTGAGGAAGGGTCCGTGTGGGGAGGGTCCGTGTGAGGAAGGGTCCGTGTGGGGGAGGGTCCGTGTGAGGAAGGGTCCGTGTGGGGGAGGGTCCGTGTGGGGGAGGGTCCGTGTGGGGGAGGGTCCGTGTGGGGAGGGTCCGTGTGAGGAAGGGTCCGTGTGGGGGAGGGTCCGTGTGGGGGAGGGTCCGTGTGGGGAGGGTCCGTGTGGGGAGGGTCTGTGTGGGGGAGGGTCCGTGTGGGGAGGCGCCGTGTGGGGAGGGTCCGTGTGGGGAGGGTCCGTGTGAGGAAGGGTCCGTGTGGGGGAGGGTCCGTGTGGGGAGGGTCCGTGTGAAGAAGGGTCCGTGTGGGGGAGGGTCCGTGTGAGGGGGGGTCCGTGTGGGGGAGGGTCCGTGTGAGGAAGGGTCCGTGTGGGGGAGGGTCCGTGTGAGGAAGGGTCCGTGTGGGGGAGGGTCCGTGTGGGGGAGGGTCCGTGTGAGGGAGGGTCCGTGTGGGGAGGGTCCGTGTGAGGAAGGGTCCGTGTGGGGGAGGGTCCGTGTGAGGAAGGGTCCGTGTGGGGGAGGGTCCGTGTGGGGGAGGGTCCGTGTGGGGAGGGTCCGTGTGGGGAGGGTCTGTGTGGGGGAGGGTCCGTGTGGGGAGGCGCCGTGTGAGGAGGGTCCGTGTGGGGAGGGTCCGTGTGAGGGAGGGTCCGTGTGGGGAGGCGCCGTGTGAGGAGGGTCCGTGTGTGGAGGGTCCGTGTGGGGGAGGGTCCGTGTGAGGAGGGTCCGTGTGGGGAGGGTCCGTGTGAAGAAGGGTCCGTGTGGGGGAGGGTCCGTGTGGGGAGGGTCCGTGTGGGGAGGCGCCGTGTGCCCACCACAGAGACAAAGATGAAGGCGGGAAGAGGGAGCTCAGGAATTGGACGGCGCCTGCTGGGCGCTGGGCGCAGGGTCCATACAGCCGCCCAGTGGCCTCCCGCCAGCTTCTCCGCCTCAGACGCAGGGCGGCTTCCGGGGAGATGAGGTGATGGCGGTGCCGGTGCCCCGGCCGCGGGGAGATGAGGTGATGGCGCGGCCTGGATAACATCTCACAGGATATTGCCTCGGGCCCACCTGGCGCTGCCGGACGGAATGGCGGGGACAGGCCTCCTGACTGAGCACCGCGGTGGCCTCGGGCGCAGGGCCCTGCAGGTGGCGCCGGAGCGCCCTTTACTCTGAGGTCAGAGACCGGGGCTGTGGGGGAGGGTCCGTGTGGGGGAGGGTCCGTGTGAGGAGGCGCCCGTGTGGGGTGCAGGCGGCCCAGAGGGGGAGGGACTGGGAGGGGGGGACCCCCGGCTTTGGGAAGGAAATGGGAGAGGACCGTGCCCGGCACCCCAGGCCCCGGCTCCGAAAGAGGGGTGCCCTGCGTGTCTGGGGAGAGGCAGGGGGCCATGGCTTGTCGAGGTGGGGCAGGACTTGACTGTCAGCCCCGCCTCCTGTCCCAGCTGCTGGGGTGCAGGCTCAGAGCTGCCCAGTCCCCGCCTTCCTGCCCCCGCCTGTCTGTCTGTCTGTCTGTCTGTCTGTCTCTCTCTCTGTCTCTCTCTCTCTCTCTCTCTCTCTCAGACCACACTACAAATATTTCCCCAGCCGCGCCGCCGCGCCGACCTATGACCCCGGAGGTCACGGTTGGGTCCCCGGTCGGGGCACAGGTCCGGTCCCCAGTGGGGGGCGAGCAGGAGGCAGCCGGTCCATGATTCTCTCTCATCACGGATGTTTCTCTCTCTCTCTCCCTCCCTTCCTCTCTGAAAACAGTATTTTTTTAAAAAGAGTAGCAGTTCTGTTCTTAGGAGACAAACCATCATTTCTCCTACGATGAACCGGCAGTTTTAAAATAAAATAAAAAGAAACGAGCAGGTCAGCGAGGAGCCAGGAGAGAGCACCAGGGACAACTCGGCTCGGAGCCTGCCAGGCGCCGGCCCCCTCGCCACCTCCCCCCTCCCCCCGCCCCCCTCTGCCCCCCTCCGGCCCCCCCCCCGGCCCCCCACCTTCTGCAGAAGGTCGATCTCCTGCTGCTTGGCGTTGAGGACAGCCAGGGCCTGCTCATGCTCCAGCTCCAGCTGCTGCCGCCTCTCCGCGGCCTCGCGCATGTGCTGCGGGGACAGGGCAGGTCAGGCGGGGGCACGGGGGAGCCCTGCCACGTGCCAGGGAGACCCCGACTCCCCGCCCGGAGGGTGAGGGCCGCGGGACCATCAGGGAAACCCTGGCACTAGCGAGGCTTCCACCCCAGGTTCTTCCAGTTTACATTTGATTGATTGATTGATTGATTGATCGATCGATCTGCCTCCTGCACGCCCTCAATTGGGGATCGAGCCACAACCCGGGCATGTGCCCTGACCAGGGCCCGGGCCAGGGAGGAGCCTGCAGCCAAGGCCCGTGCCCTTGACCGGAATCGAACCCCAGACCTTCAGTCCCCAGGCCGAGGCTCTATCCACTGAGCCACACCAGCCAGGGCTCTTTTTTCGTTTTAAATGCAAGAGCTACAGGCTCCCGGGCGGGCGAAGGTGAACAGCCCTCTTTTCCTCATTTTCTGTGTGTATTCTCCGGCTGTTCTCGGCGTTTCTCCCTGGAGCCGATTACAGCCACACCCGGCATCATGGCTCTGGCTGAGCGTCGACCCAGGAACCAGGAGGTCACGGTTCGATTCCCGGTCAGGCCACATGCCTGGGTTGCGGGCTCCATCCCCAGTGGGGGGCGTGCAGGCGGCAGCCGATCCATGATTCTCTCTCATCATGGATGTTTCTCTCTCCCTCTCCCTCTCTCCCTGAAATCAATGAAATATACATATATATATATATCTTTATTGACTTCAGAGAGGAAGGGAGAGAGAGAGAAACATCAGTGATGAAAGAGAATCATCGATCAGCTGCCTCCTACATGCCCCCTGCTGAGGATGGAGCCCGCAACCCGGGCCTGTGCTCTTGGCTGGAATCAAACCTGGGACCCTTCAGTCCACAGGCCGACGCTCTATCCACTGAGCCAAGCCAGCCAGGGAGATATATATTTTTTTTTATTATATATATATATATATTATATTTTTTTTTTTTTTTTTTTTAAGAAAAACTAATGCAGCGGCCACCTCACTGCCATCCAGGACGGCTGCCCCCCCCCCCCCCCCCCCCGCCCAGCTGTTTAACGTCCTCAGAAACGCAAATACATAACTGCTTTTACGGGAATCGCTTCCAGAAACACTCGCGTGTTGCCGTTCACGGCTGTTCATACCGTCCAAGGGTGAGCAGCCAGAGAGCCCCGCCTGGCGAAGGCGTCCTGGGAGGGTCCCCCCTTTTCCGCTCAGGAGCTCGCGGGGACCCTGGGAAGCTGAGGGGGGGGGGTCCTACCTTCAGGACCTGCTCTAGGTTCTCCAGCTTGGCTCGCGGCCGGGCGGGCGGCGCTCCCTGGTCACGGCGGTGAGCGGCGCGTGGCGAAGCCGGGCATGCTCCGTCCCTACCTGCCGGGAGCGAGGAGGGCGGGAGGGAGGCTGCTCACGGGGCCGGGAAGCACTGCTTTTCTGTCTTTCTTTTTATTTTTATTTTTTGTTCATCCTCACCTGAGGACATTCCCCCGTCGATGTTTAGAGACCGTGGGAGGGAGAGGGAGAGACAGAGAGAAACAACGAGGTGAGAGCAGAGTGGCTGGGTCCCAGGCGCCCTCCCCGCCTCCCGATGGGGGGCCTGTGGATGGGGGTGTTACCGGGTGCAGCGGCCGGGCCCTGGCGGGAAGGCCTGCATGCTGGGTCTCAGGCGAGGCGCTCCCTGGGCGGCGTCCTTCTGCTCATTTTCCTACAACAAAAGGGAAGCGCACGTGAGGGGACGCCCCCGTGCCCGGGGACCTGGTGGGGCTCGGTCGGGAAGAGTCCGGTGGGAGCCCCCGGCCGGCGTGGCTCCGCTGGTGGGGTGTCGTCTGTGCCCCAAGAAGTCCCCAGTTTGATTCCTGGTCGGGGCCCAGGCCCGGGCTGTGGGCTCCATGCCCAGAGGGGGCGTGCAGGAGGCAGCCCATGTGTGTTTCTCTTCCTTGCTCTATAAAATCAGATTTTTAAAATACATTTTTATTGATTTCAGAGAAGAAAGGAGAGGGAGAGAGAGAGAGAAACATCAATGATGAGAGAATCATGGATCGGCTGCCTCCTGCACGCCCCCCGCTGGGATGGAGCCCGCAACCCGGGCCTGTGCCCTGACCGGGAATGGAACCCGGGACCCTTCCGTCCACAGGCTGATGCTCTATCCACTGAGGCACACCGGCCATGGCTCTAAAATCAATTTTTAAAAATGAAAAAATAAAAACGATGCAAGAAGGCAGCCCTGAGTACTGATGGGAAAGGGACAGGAAACAACGCGGAGAGACCTTATGGTGGGAAGCGGCACCGACAGAGGTTCCGCCCGAGGACCGACCATCGCGCTGGGCGCCGCGCCCGCCGCCGGCTAATGGGCGGGGGAGAACTTACCAGCGGCAACTTTGTTAACGTCAAGAACGAGCCTCCGAGGACCTTTCCAGAATAACACGGCCATAAAGACGCTGGGTGCCCGTGGGAACGTGGGAGCGTCCGGGGTGATTTATGTCTCGTTAGAAAGGACAGCGCTTCCCGGGGGCTTGGCTTCCGCTCTCTCCTGCCCACCAGGGGCTCCCGTTCCCCGGCTCAAGCTCTGCAGGGCAGCCCCGGCTGGTGTGGCTCAGTGGATAGAGTGCCAGCCTGTGGACCGAAGGGTCCCGGGTTCGATTCCCGGTCGGGGCACAGGCCCAGATTGTGACTTGATCCCCAGCAGGGGGCGAGCAGGAGGCAGCCGATCTGTGATTCTCTCTCCTCATGGATGTTTCTCTCGCTCCCTCTCCCTTCCTCTCTGACGTCAATAAAAACATTTACTTTTTAAGTTTCAGGAAGTTTTGTAACAACTGGTACGTTTTCTATCCCATTTTCATTCTAAATCTCAAACGGGTCCCGTCTTCCCCGCTTCCTCCACCGGTGCCTGTCAGACTCCCCAGAATTTGGAAGGTGTTTTGTACACTTTTCTGAACTGCCTTTTCATTCATTTTTTTAATATATTTTTACTGATTTCAGAGAGGAAGGGAGAGGGTGAGAGAGAAACATCCATGAAGAGAGAGAACCATGGATCGGCTGCCTCCTGCACGCCCCCTGCTGGGGATGGAGCCCACCACCCGGGCCTGTGCCTTGATCGGGAATCGAACCCGGGACCCTTCAGTCCGCAGGCCATTGCTCTATCCACTGAGCCACCCCGGCCAGGGCTGAACTGCCTTTTTATTAATAACCTGCTCTGATTGGCGGAGTAAGACATGCTCGCCGTAGGAAACGTATGAAGTGTGGGAGAGTTCAGAACGAGCGGAAAACCCGTCAGAGCCCCCAACGCCGAGCCTCTGATCTGCGAGCCGAGCGTGAGGAAGACGCTCGGGAGCCTCCTTAGCGCCTGGACGCCGGACAGATGGGCCGTCCGTGTCGAACAACACGGGGCTGTCTCCAAGCACTTCCCCGCCGCCTGAGAAACACGGAGCGCTTCCTCCGCGGAAACAATGACCCACAAGACCCTCCGGAGCGGCTTCCGTCGGCAGGAGACCGGGCCGGTGGGAAGCAGCTCGACGGAGCCAGACGGTCGCGGGCGGGCGGGCGGACGGACGGACGGACGGACCTTCAGCCCCACGTGCCCCGGGCCTGCCTCTCCGCCCTCCCAGGCACCGAATCCCCACGAGCTGGATCTGGATGGGTCTAGGGGTCCCGCGTGACCCCCAGAGGGGCTGCCTCCTGCATCGTGCTGGGGAGACGGGAGAAAGCGTCCACGCCAGTGTCCACGGGCCCGAGGCGGGTAAACAGCGGAGGTCCAGCCGCAGGAAGGAATATTACTCAGCCTTGAAGGTGCGAGAGGGGGAGGGAGGAGGGAGGAGTGAGGAGGGAGGGAGGAGGAGGGAGGGAGGAAGGGAGGCGGGAGGGAGAGAGGAGGGAGGAGGGAGCTGGCATGGAGCTGGCACAGGGCTGGCACAGACTGGCATGGCCTCTGCCAGCAGCCGGGGCCGCACAGGAGCCAGGAGGCATGTGTGCACGCCGCAGCCCGTAAGTGACAGCCGGGCCCTAAGCAACGGGTCCCGCTGCCATCGGCAGGTGCCGCGGCGGCAGATAAAGACCTTCCTGTGGAGAGAAGCGGCCAGGAGCCGCACCGAGTGCCCGGGCAGGGCAGGCGGCTCCGCCCGGTGGCCTCTCGGTCCGTCTGCTCCAGGCGGGCTGAGCTGCTCTTCCTGTCGGCCCGGGAGCCCGGGGGGCCCGCCCCTCACACCCATCGCGTCTCCCCCTGTGGCTGTCGCCCCAACACGGCCTGCAGGGCCTGGGGGCCGCAGTCCCCACCTGGCCCTCCTGCCTGGCCTGTTGCACGATCCTCACACTTCCCCCAATTCACCGTTTCACTTTCATTTTTAATATATATTTTTATTGATGTCAGAGGGGAAGGGAGAGGGAGAGAGGAACATCCACGATGAGAGAGAGTCATGGATCGGCTCCCCCCTGCACGCCCCCCACTGCGATTCAAGCCCTCAACCCGGGCCGACCGGGAATCAAACCGTGACCTCCTGGTTCCTAGGTCCATGCTCAGCCACTGCAATCAGTATTTGGGATTCTCAAAATAAACCCACTTTTCATCGCCAGTCACAATTCCATGCAAAAAAGACTTTCTCTCGTGCCGTTGAAGCAACACTCTACTGATGACTTTTCGGTTTTCCATTTGTCTTTCGTTCAGTTGATGTGGCACCCATTTTCCTTCCTTTAAAATCTTTCCCATTGCTTGTAAACGATCAGAAATTGTTTGCTGAGCAACGTGTAATCTTTCTGGGAGTTGTTTTTGAGTTTGACACGCATCTTCATCCAATAATGCTGGTCATTGTTGGTCTTCCAACTTTTCCGGTTGACCTGGACGTTCTTTGTCTTTCACGTCGAAATCATCCCTTTTAAAGCGTTTAAACCAGCGCTCACACGTGTCTTGAGATGGAGCATGTTCACCATAAGCTTCCCGAACTATACGATCACTTTCAGCAGCACTTTTCTTCAAAATGAAGTAATGAATTAAAACTTCCCGCAAATGCTCTTTTTTTGGGCACGAAATTCAACATTTTTAAGCGTAAAAATATCCATGATGTTAACACCTTCAGAAAATTTGACATATGAGGTTTTGAAGCTTGTTGTCCATACAACAAAACAGCCCACATATCAAATCGCATCTATAGCCCTAGCTGGTTTGGCTCAGTGGATAGAACGTCTGCCTGTGGACTGAAAAGTCCCAGGTTCGATTCTGGTGAAGGGCATGTACCGGGGTTGCAGGCTGGATCCCCACCAGCAGGGGGCGTGCAGGAGGCAGCCGGTCCACGATTCTCTCTCATCATGGATGTTTCTCTCTCTCCCCCCTCTTCCTCTCTCTGAAATCAATCAGTAAACAGATAAAAAAATAAAAGCCAGACATTAACCGCTTTCTTGCCAACGAAGTTTCGGTTTTGTTAAATTGCTTCATAGGAAGCTACCTTCAAACTGTGGCATCAAATTGGCAAAACTGGGGGGTGGAGGCGGGGGGGGGGGGGGTCGATGCTTTTCCCAAACATTGTGTTCATTCCATCATCCAATCACACGTGTGCTTCCTGCTGTCAGAGAGACACACCGGGGGTTGGGAACAGGCATGAGGGCCAGCTCCCTGCCCTCGAGGAGTGCATGTCGTAATGAGTCGCACGGACCACGGGCAGACAGACAGACGGACAGCGTGGGCCGCTCCCCGGGGGACAGCTGCGTCACAAACCAGTTACCCTGACCCCGGGAGCCCCTGTCCCCGTGCCCTCCTGCCTGGAACACTGCTGTCCCCGCACGCCCACGCCACCCTCCGCCCCTGAGGACCCCAGCCGCAGAGACCTAACCCCCCCCCGCCACCCGCCTTTCACAGGGGGCACGAGTGCCTCTGAGCAGCCGGCAGCCCATCCAGGGGGCTCAGGACTCGGCCGCTCTGGGTCGGGCCTGGCACCGCGCGGGGAAGCAGGAAACGCGCCAGCACCTCTCTCCATGGCGACCCATTAGCGTGGGTCCCGCCTCAAACCAGCCACGTCGCCATGGGAACCAGACGTGGGCCGAGGCCGCGGGTTAAAAATCAAGCTCCCTTATCAGCCTCTCGCTCGCTCGGAAGCCTGGTCTGCAGGGCGGCTGGCGGCTCTCCGCAGGGCATCTGCCGGGGCCGGCGCGCCGTTGCCTGGTTACCAACCGGGCACAGGACAGCCCTGGCTGGCCAGCAGGTCGCACGCCCAGCCCTGGATGCGGGGACTGGGCGGCGTCAGGAACAAGGCGCCTGCAGAAGGCACGCTGGCCTTGGGGTTGTGCCCGAGGGGCCCGGGAGGCACCCTCCCCAGGAGGCCCCTGGAGGCCTGCAGGACCCCCCCCCTCCACGGCAGCCGCCCCCCCACCGGTCCCCCCACAATGACTAGGGTAGAGCCCACTCCCGACCTCTCCCCGCCTCTGGGGTGCACCCCGTCCTCGGTTTCTCCACCCGTAGGTCACCCCCGTCTCCACCTCCATCTCCAGGAGCGTTTATTTTTCTTTTAAAAATATACATATTTTTTATTGATTTCAGAGAGAAAAGAGAGGGAGAGAGTGAGAGAAACATCCATGATGAGAGAGAATCATGGACCGGCTGCCTCCTGCAGGCCTCACGCCGGGGATCGAGCCTGCAACCTGGGCCCGGGCCCTGACCAGGAATCGAACCCTGACCTCCTGGTTCATAGGTCGACGCTCAACCACTGAGCCACGCCGGTAGGGTGCCCCTGGATATGACTTTAACCTTTGCACTCGGATGTCGAGTGTGACTCGACACGGTTAGCATTAGAATAAAGGAATCGAGAAAAAAGCAAGCGAGTGCAAAGTTAAAGGCGTTCCCCCAAATCCACAACCTCTGAAAACGCCATGGAGGACACCTCTCCAGCTCAGGTCCGCGAGGAAACATCTGGACGGTGTGTTGGCACGGAGGGCCCTGGCGCCTGCCGGGCGGGGGACCGTGGGCTGCGAGGAAGGACCAGCGCAGATTTCTGTAGAGAACGGGCCTCCGAGAGCCGAAACCTCGGCCACCGTGCAGGTGTGCTCGCGGCCGTTGTGGCCTCTCCGGGACCGCGGGAAGGCTCCGGGCCTTCTGAGTCGGACACGCGGCCCCCGGCGCGCACGGGCCGGGCCAGCCCGTCGCCGCGGGTCCCGGGACCTGTTGTCCGAATGCTTTCCCTTTGCGGGGAAACGGCTCGAACATCACTCCCTTCCCAACGCGAGGACACGAGCTAAATTTAAATGCGATCGTTTAGCGATGCATCTGCAGAGCGGCCAACATTCTATCAAAAAAGAAACACAAACAGCGCGTTCCAAATATAGGGAAGACTCACACGCGTGCGCCAGGCCCGAAATGAAGACATCAAGGCACTGCCCGCACCCCGGAGGAACGGAGTGGCGTCTGGGTCCCCGGGCCACGGAGAGGCAAGTGAACCGGGAACATGGCGGGCAGATGACCACCCACACCCTCAGCGAGAACATCTGCCCGCTCCGCCTGGGGCCGAGTCCTCCGCTCACGCCGTCCACGGAGGAACGGCTCCTGGGACATCGATGGCGGTGGAAGGCACGGGGCCGGGGTATCTTCCGGGCGTCTCCCTCCCCCAGAGCCCCAGCCTTTACTGGTTAAATGATACTTTGGGGGTTTAGGCTGAACCCAAAAACGAACGGTTACCAAGTATCAATCCTGTATCTGCAACAGCCGAGTTTCACACACGGAAAATGAACACGTAAACCAGAAATCTGAGGAGTGGGTGTGAGGTGAAGTTTGCTGAATGGCTGGGGCCATTCCTACCATCACCATCACCACCACCATCTTCATCACCACCATCACCACCACCACCATCACCACCACCACCATCACCACCACCACCACCACCACCACCATCACCACCACCACCATCACCACCACCATCACCACCACCACCATCACCACCACCATCTTCATCACCACCATCACCACCACCACCATCACCACCACCACCATCACCACCATCACCACCACCATAACCATCACCATCACCACCATCATCACCACCATCATCATCACCATCACCACCATCACCACCATCACCACCATCATCACCACCACCATCCCCATCACCACCACCACCACCATCACCATCATCACCACCACCATCACCGTCACCATCCCCATCCCCATCACCATCAGCACCCCCACCATCATGTTTTACTGGAAAACGAGACTCAGCTCCCCTTGTCTCTCTCAGGAGCAGCCCCAATGCCAGGCCCAGGCAGCCATGCCGTCCTCCCAGGTAACTGACAGGCAGTTGGCCGTTGACCGACACGTCTGGAATAGGCCGTTCAACGGCGACGAAGAAAAGCACACGGCCCCTGACCGACCCCGGGCACAGGGCCTCGGCGGGCAGGAAGGACCACTTACCACGGAGTCCCACGGCCGGGCTCTTGGTCTCGGACAGGAAGCGGGGAACTCCCGGGGGGTCTTCCCGGTGTTGGGTCTGACCAAACGCGTCTTCCGGACCCACCGGCTCAGGGACGAGGGGTCGTTTCTCGGCTGTGGGAACAAGCGTACGATCTTCGGTCACAAAAGAGGAGCCTGGGGCCCGGCCGGCGGGGCTCAGGGGTTGAGCGCCGACCTAGGAACCAGGAGGTCAGGGTTCGATCCCCGGTCAGGGCACAGGCCCGGGTTTCAGGCTCCCTCCCCAGTGAGGGGCGTGCAGGAGGCAGCCGGTCCAGGATTCTCTCTCATCATGGATGCTTCTCTCTCTCTCCCTCTCCCTTCCTCTCCGAAATCCATAAAAGTCTATTTTAACATAAAAATAACTAAACTAAAACGAGAACCCGACACCCGCAGAATGAGTGACGGCCGAGGAGCCGGTCTGTAGCAACAAGACGGTTTTCTTTTTTTTTTTTTAAATATATATTTTATTGATTTTTTACAGAGAGGAAGGGAGAGAGAGTTAGAAACATCGATCAGCTGCCCCTGCACACCCCCTACTGGGGATGTGCCCGCAACCAAGATACATGCCCTTGACCAAAATCGAACCTGGGACCCTTGAGTCCGCAGGCTGACGCTCTGTCCACTGAGCAAAACTGGTTTTGGCAAGACGGAGGGTTTTCAAAGTTAAGGCCGACTTTTCCCACCTCGTGTCTGAGCTCCATCTCCTTAGCACCCCCCCATCTCTCCGGCCCCCGAAGCGGGTACTCACAGGATGCGGGGGCCGCCCCCGGGGGCTCAGAGGGACCAGCAGGGCCACCCAGACAGCACCCGCTTCCTGTCCCCGCGGACGAGGGCAGCCTCCCCCAGGCCCCAGGTCTGTGCCAGGCGGGCGGCAGGCAGGAAGGCTGCTCACTTATTCATGCCCGTCCCCGCCGCCAGGAACGGCTGTGTCAGCCGCCGCGTGGGATGGGAACTCCATCCCCGGATGGGACTGCTGGCCCCACGGTGCGCGGTCACCCCCAGTCACGCACAGGCGACGACCTCGGCGCCGCCTCTCCCGCCTCCTCGCTGACCCCTCGGACTGTCCCAGCTGCTGCCTGGTGTCCTGACCTCGCAGTGTTTCGATTCTTTTTTTTTTTTTTAAATGTCTTGTAATGTTTTTATTTTTTTAATATATTTTATTGATTTTTTACAGAGAGGAAGAGAGAGGGATAGAGAGTTAGAAACATCCATGAGAGAGAAACATCGATCAGCTGCCTCTTGCACAGCCCCTACTGGGGATGTGCCCACAACCAAGGTACATGCCCTTGACCGGAATCGAACCTGGGACCCTTGAGTCTGCAGACCGACGCTCTATCCACTGAGCCACACCGGCTTCGGCAGTGTTTCGATTCTTTTAAAATGTTTCGTTAATCCCCGAGGACGTTCCCATGGCTTTTTAGAGAGAGTGGGAGAGAGAGGGAGAGACGGGGAGAGAAACATCGATGTGAGAGAGACACATCGATGGGCGGCCTCCTGCACGCGCCCCGACCAGGGCCCGGGCCGGGGAGGAGCCTGCAAGCCAGGTGCCTGCCCTGGACCGGAATCGAACCAGGGACCTGTCGGTCCGCAGGCCGACGCTCTACCCACTGAGCCACACCGGCCAGGGCTGTATTTAGATTGTTTTGCATCGAGACATTTCCATGGCCCAGAACGGAGTCTGGTGAGTATTCCGTGCACACTTGGGGGAAAAGACAATGAGTGTCGGTGAAATGAAACCCATTCACCAAGGCCCATCTCAGGGTCAGGTACTCTATACCCGCACTGACACACACACACACACACACACCCGGCTCGTTCTATCAATGACGGCGGCGTGGTTCCGTGGCCAAGAGCGAAGCCTGCCCTTCGTGCTCAAATATTTACAAGACGCCGGAGTCCTGCTCGGCTCAGCTCGGTGCTGCCCAGGGGAGGACGCAGCCCTGTCCTCCGAGAGGAAGAGGAAGCAGCCGCTCGCAAAGAGGCGACGGGAGGGTCGTATTTCACTGAGCAAATTGACAAAAGGTCAGAAAGCTTGACCTTTGCCAGGGACAAGCTGGCTCAGAAAGCTGAGCCGTCATTTAAATATTTATAGGCAGGAGCCAGGGGCGCTGACATCGCTGATGTCGCCCCGGGGGGAGGGTGGATGGGAGGGCGTGCGGGGCCCGGGGGCCAGGCCCTCATCACGGTCTCTCGCAGGGGTGGGGGTGGGGGTGGGGGGCAGGGAGAGGCGGCCAGGCCAAGGGGAGGGCCCCTCTCCTGCCGAGGGGGGTGGGGAGCCCGGGAGACGCATTGACTCAATTACAGCAGGTGCTGGGCAGGATATAAGAAGCCGCTGTCCGTCAGTGAGTCTGAGGAGGCCACCCAGCACGGGCACGGGCGGGGGCGGGGGCGCTCACCGTCAGGGCGTGGGGGAAGCAAGCCGTGCATTTCAGGGGGGCCCTGGGACCCCGCCAGGCCCCCACTGCCCCTCAGTCGTGTGGATGGAAAGGAAGCTCTGGCCCGGCCGGCGTGGCTCCGTGGTTGGGCGTCGACCTATGAACCAGGAGGTCAGGGTTCGAATCCTGGTCAGGGCACAGGCCCGGGTTGTGGGCTTGATCCAGTGGGGGGCGTGCAGGAGGCAGCCGGTCCGTGATTCTCTCTCATCGTGGATGTTTCTCTCTCTCTCTCCCTCCCTCTCTGACATCAGCACCCTCCGCCGGCTGCTGGGCTGTTTGGGGCCCAGGGCACAGTCAGGGTGGCACCAAGAGGACCTCGAGGCCACCCCCACCTCACCCCCAGGGCCGTGCCACGGTCACGTGACTCCCCCAGGCTGACCAGAGGAGGCGGGCGCTGGTGGCCGCCCGTTAAATCGCTGCTCTGCTCGGATGAAAGGGGCTGCGTCTGCAGAGCCCGGGAAGGAGGCGGAGGATGCGCCGCGCTGGGCCCCTGCCCGGGCGCCCACGGCCAGCGTTTAGCGCGCGGCCTGGCACCTCGGCGGGCGGTTCGGAGTCGGCGGAGCCAGCGCCACCTGCCAGCTGGCGGGGCGCCACCGAGGGGCTGGGAGCAGATGGCTGCCGCGGAGCGCTGCAGGCCACGGTGTGAACTGGAACCGGAGGGAGAGAGTGGGAGAGGGGGGGGAGGGGGAGGAGCCGAGGGAGGAGCAGCAGATAAATGACAGCACACACGCCTCCCGAAGGACAAGGCTGACCTGGACATACAGAGGTTAGAGACCAGCTTCCGAATCAGAGACAGAGACAGAGATAGAGAGACAGAGATAGACAGACAGAGAGACAGAGACAGACAGAAACAGAGAGATAGAGAGACAGAGAGATAGAGAGAGAGACAGAGACAGAGGTAGAGACACAGAGAGGGGGGGGGGTCCTCCCTTCCCTCCTGGAATCCCCCCAGGGCTGCCCGTCCGTCCGGGGGACCCTGCGTGTGGACAGAGAAGGCCTGGCCCAGCCGTCAGCCTGGGGCCTCGGTGCCCTGGGTACACACCGCGGGACCGTGGACGAGGGACTCCCTGTGATTTCTCGTCCATGAGCCGGAATGAAAGCAGGGCCGTGTGGACACGGACGCCGATACAGAACCCGAAGGGCTTGGCCAGGGCTGGCCCGGGGCGGGAGCAGCCTACCTGTCCGTCCCCCCTTCCCTCCCGGACAGCGACGGACTTCCAGAGTGGGGGGGGGGGGGGGGGGGGGATTTCGGGGGAAAGGCCACCGCCCACTCCACACCCAGAGAGGTTCCCTCCAACAGGCCGTCCCCGCTCAGGCTGGCCAGGCACTGGGTACCTGTGGGCTCAGGCTGGCCGGGCACCTGGGACTGGGCACTGGGCACCTGTGGGCTCAGGCTGGCCGTGCACCTGGGACCGGGCACTGGGCACCTGTGGGCTCAGGCTGGCCGTGCACCTGGGACCGGGCACTGGGCACCTGTGGGCTCAGGCTGGCCCTGCACTGGGCACCTGTGGGCTCAGGCTGGCCGTGCACCTGGGATCGGGCACTGGGCACCTGTGGGCTCAGGCTGGCCGGGCACCTGGGACTGGGCACTGGGCACCTGTGGGCTCAGGCTGGCCGGGCACTGGGCACCTGTGGGCTCAGGCTGGCCGGGCACCTGGGACTGGGCACTGGGCACCTGTGGGCTCAGGCTGGCCGGGCACCTGGGACCGGGCACTGGGCACCTGTGGGCTCAGGCTGCCGGGCACCTGGGACCCAGAATAATACAGCCGGTGCCACCAGGGCCGCCCGGTCACCAAGAGCCACGCACGGGCCCACGAGGCCGCCCCCGGGGAGTCCCTGCCCCGCGCAGGAGCCTGGCGCTCGGACAGGACAGTCGAGGCAGGGCGGACAGGAGACGGTGACCTGGGGGAGGGGTGGGGGAGTCTGGGTGGCTGACCATCGAGAAGTGGATAGAAACAGCCCGGGGGCGGGGGGCGGGGACGGTCAGCATTAACGTGTCCGATGGGCTCTGTCTCCTGGGGACCACCGGCCAGCCTGCGACTTCCATTAAGTCTAACGCGGCGGCCAGTCGGGTCGGCGTCCGAGAACAACAGCCTGAGAGCAACAGCCCGCGTCTACGGGGCCCTCGCTCTACGCCGGGCTCAGCTGCGAACGGCTCACCCCATCTAACGCCTCTCCTCCTCCAAACGCCCGCGGCTGAGTGAGAAGAAGGGTAACAGGCAGCGTCCATCGAGCGTTGACTCTGCACTGAGCTCGGTAACAGTCCTTCCAGCAGGAGAGGAATGCCATTGCTCTCCCATTTTACAGGTGGGAAGACGGAGGCCCAGAGAGGTCAAGAGACGTCCCCGTGGCCACACAGCCAAGATCGGAGCTGGCCAGTCTCACTCAGGACTCTGCCCTCTCCCCACAGCCCGTGCCCCCTGCCCGGGGCCCTTTCAGACCCACAGGCTGGGGACTCACTTCTCTCGCAGGTGCCGGAGCGGGGAAGGGGCGCACGAACGGGTCGGCTCGCTCCCCGGGCCCTGTGGTACCGTGGTTAGGGGTGTGGGCTCTGCCCACGGTGCCTCCGTTCATCTTGGCGGCACCACTCACTCGGCCGCAGGAACTGGGACGGGTGACCCGCCCCCCTGGGTCTGGGGTCTGGGTGGATGACCCACCTGCCTCCCCCGCCTCCCCCGCCTCCCCGGGGGGAGCTGAGCATCAGATGAGGTAGCCAAGGGGACCCATCGGAGCAGGGCGTGGCCGTGGGGAGGGGCCGATACACAGCGACGGTGGCAAAGTTAGAACGGATCCAAAAAAGCATGCAGCAGCCCGGCCAGCCGGCGTGGTTCCGTGGTTGAGCCTTGACCTATGAACCAGAAGGTCCCGGGTTCCATTCCGGGTCAGGGCACAGGCCCGGGTTTCAGGCTCCATCCCCAGTAGGGGGCGTGCAGGAGGCGGCCCATCCATGATTCTCTCTCTTTGTGGATGTTTCTCTCTCTCTCCCTCTCCCTTCCTCTCTGGTATCAATAAAAAAAAAAAAAATTTTGTTTAAAGAAAGAAAAACAGGAGACTGGACACAGTACCGGCCAATTACTTGTAATCATGGGAAAATAGAAAAAGCTAGAGGGTCCCGTGAGAGCAGGACGTGGGGACAGCCTGGTTGGAATATCCTGCAGCCACTGGGATTGCGCTTTCTGCAATTCTTCGCGCCACGGGGAAATGCCGTTACCGCGTAAAGTTAAAAACACGCCACACGATTGAAAACAGTTCCCCACAGGTACATCCCCGCGGAGGAGAGCCTGGAAGGGCCGACGCTAACCATGGCTGCGTCCGGGTGGCAGCCTCACGAGTGACACACGTTTCCTTCCTCATGCTTTTCTGAGACGTTCTAACTTTGCCACAATGAACGCTCATTGTTTTCACAATAAAAACGAAACGCTGTCATAAAAAAGAGAAATAAAACAGGTTCCCGATGCAGAGCCCGCCTGTGGGCTGGGGCGGGGACGGTCTGTGGGGTCGGATGTCAGCTGCCCAAGCCCCGGACGCGATGGAAGCCCGGTGCCCAGCGCCCGCCTCAGCCAGCACCCCACCCCCAGGGCGGGTCCCAGCTGAGAGCACCCCACCCCCAGAGCGGGTCCCAGCTGAGAGCACCCCACCCCCAGAGCGGGTCCCAGCTGAGAGCACCCCACCCCCAGAGCGGGTCCCAGCTGAGAGCACCCCACCCCCAGAGCAGGTCCCAGCTGAGAGCACCCCACCCCCAGAGCGGGTCCCAGCTGAGAGCACCCCACCCCCAGGGCGGGTCCCAGCTGAGAGCACCCCACCCCCAGAGCGGGTCCCAGCTGAGAGCACCCCACCCCCAGGGCGGGTCCCAGCTGAGAGCACCCCACCCCCAGGGCGGGTCCCAGCTGAGAGCACCCCACCCCCAGGGCGGGTCCCAGCTGAGAGCACCCCACCCCCAGAGCGGGTCCCAGCTGAGAGCACCCCACCCCCAGAGCGGGTCCCAGCTGAGAGCACCCCACCCCCAGAGCGGGTCCCAGCTGAGAGCACCCCACCCCCAGAGCGGGTCCCAGCTGAGAGCACCCCACCCCCAGAGCGGGTCCCAGCTTACAGCCTTTGCAGGGAAACTGAGTTCCTTAAAGTCCAAACAGACCTTCCACCCTGATACTCTGGGGCTCCCTTGGGGTTGGGGGGGACAGGAACAGAGAAGCAAACAGGTGTGGCCACAGCTTCTGTCTGCATCCCTGCCCGGAGGCATCAATGTGGCAACAATATAGCAACAATGTAGCGATAATACAGCAACAATGTAGCGATAATATAGCAACAATGTAGCGATAATATAGGAACAGTGTAGCGACAGGTGGGGCTGTTGCTCAGCCTCAGAAACAATGAGTCAACAATAACCATTGAGCCCTAGCCAGTTTGGCTCAGTGGATAGTGCACCGGCCTGTGGACTGAAGGGTCCCCGGTTCCACTCCCGGTCAGGGCACCTGCCCGGGTTGTGGGCTCGATCCCCAGGGTGGGGCGTGCAGGAGGCAGCCAATCAAAGATTCTCTCTCATCATGGATGTTTCTATCTGTCTCTCCCTCTCCCTTCCTCTCTGAAATCAATAAAAAAATACATATTTAAAAAATAAAAATTAAAAATAACCATCGACACGACTGGACAGACCCCCACTTGTGGAACCAGCTGCGGCAGCCGGGACTTGGCACCAAGCGGAGCTCACGGGCGGGAATCTCGCCCGCGTCCCACCGCCAGGGCGCTGGAGGAGGCAGCAGCTCCACCTCCCACGCCAAAGGCCTCTTTCCAGAAGCAGCTGGGGTTTTCCCTGCGGCTGTGCGCTGGGCTGGGGGGGGGGGGCTGATAGAGGAATGGGGACCCCCACAGCCCCTCCGTGAGGCTGCCGCTGACAACGGGCACCGCCCACGGTGCCCAGATACTCCGGGAGCTCACCGCGGAGGCTGAGGGTCCATGGGTTCCGGCTGGGACTCCAGCCCCGGGTCCTGCTCCCAAAACATCCCGTCAGCACTCCTGCACGTCAGTCCGGGAGAACCAAAGCCGTTGAGCGGCTGCCGTCCGTCCGTCTAACACCGGGGCCTTCGCACTGGCATCCACAGGGCTGGGCCTTTCCCATCGGTCATGGCTCAGCCTACACGTCACCTCCTCCGGGAGGCCCTCCGGGATCACACAGCCACAGTCACTCACATCCCCTGCTGTGACCCTCTGCGTGGCACACCTGCTTGTTACTTATTCACCGGCTTGTTGTCTCAATCTCCCTCCCTCTCCCTCTCTCTCTCTCTCTCTCTCTCTCACTCACTCTCTCACACACACACACACAATCCCCTCCAGGAGAGGAGGGACCTCATCATCTCCTTCACCATTCTGTGCCCAGCAGCTAAAATGCTACTTAGTATTCCATAGGTGCCCAATGTTCCCTGGGTGACGGAAAGAAGGCAGAAGAGAAGAGAGAGAAGAGGGAGGGAGGGAGGGAAGTTGGTGGGTAGGCCTATTGAAGGATGGATGGTGGGTGGATGGAAGGTGGATGGATGGATGGATGGATGGATGGAAGGTGGATGGATGGATGGAAGGATGGATGGATGGATGGTTGGATGGAAGGAAGGAAGGAAGGAAGGAAGGAAGGAAGGAAGGAAGATGGATGGATGGTTGGATGGATAAATGGAAGGATGAGGGGAGGAAGGAACAGGGAGAGGGGAGGAGAGAGGAAGGGCAGAGGGGGGATGACAGCCTGAGGGACGGGGCCTCAGCAGGAGCGGCCATGCCATGGCGGCGGCCCCAGGACCAGGACAGCCGCTCCCCGGCGGGCAGCCCGCAGCCTGGCACAGGCCCCTCCCGTGGGCGGAAGCAGAGGCCAAGCTGGGAAACAGGTCACAGACACGACGATCTCCTTCCAAAGGAGCAGAGACAGGAAGTGGCGGAGCTGGAGCTGGTGTCAGCCGCTCGGGCTCATCCCCAACAGACGGGCAGCGGGCAGCCCTCCACGGGCCACGCGGGGAGCCCTCCGCGCGGAGCAGGTGCGGGTGGCGGCTCTGCGGGGAGGCTCCTGGCCCCGGGGGGCAGGGCCGGCGTGAGATGGACCCGCGGGGAGCCCAGCCCTCTGTTAAGGTCACGCGTCACGTGTGACCCTCAACCAGCCACGGAGAGAACAGGCCACGCCCCCAGAGACGCAGCACCGCCAACCCCGTGGTTCTCAAAGTGGGTCCCCGGGAGCCGGAATCGGTGTGGCTCAGTGGATAGAGCGTCGGCCTGCAGACTCAAGGGTCCCAGGTTCGATTCCGGTCAAGGGCATGTACCTTGGTTGCGGGCACATCCCCAGTAGGGGGTGTGCAGGAGGCAGCTGATGGATGTTTCTCTCTCATCGATGTTTCTAACTCTCTATCCCTCTCTTCCTCTCTGTAAAAAATCAATAAAATATATTTTTAAAAAAAAAACTTTATAAAAAAAAGTGGGTCCCCGGGAGCGGCAGCATTGGCACCCCTGGGAACTGAGGGGCGGAAGCCGGGGGCCCGGACCTGCCGGGTCAGAGGCAAAGGAGGTACAGGGCGTCCCCTCCCCGCCGCCAGCCTCGCAGGGAGCGGAAGGGAGCGGACCGCGGGGAAGCCGCTGGATGGGTTTGCTGCCTTTCTTTGAATATGTTCTTCTTGATGTCAGAGAGGAAGGGAGAGGGAGAGGGAGAAACATCCATGAGGAGAGAGAATCATGGATCGGCTGCCTCCTGCACACACACACACACACACACACCCCACCCCCTGAGGATCCAACCCGCAACCCGGGCCTGTGCCCTGACCGGGATCGAACCCTGACCTCCTGGCTCCTAGACCGTCCCCAAGCCCTGAGCCCTGGCCAGCCCTTTCCCCGTAACTTCTGGGAGTCCTCACCCCAGTCTGCGCCCCCTGCACCCGGGAAGGTTTGACTCCGCCCACATCCCAGGCTCCGGGTGCTCCGGGGTGAGCGGGAGGAGGCCCCGTCCCGGGGTGGGGGCAGCCCCATTGCTGACACCGCCCCGCACACTGACCTGCAGCCATGCCCGGACCCAGTGTGTCACCGGGGGGGGGGGGGTAGGCACATCCCTGATCCCCTCAGCTCCGCTGTGGTCCCCGCACAGCGCCTGGGCAGCCTGGACCCCGCACCGCCCTCACCCCACACGCAGCGCCCCCCACCTGCCTCCCGCCCCAGCCCCAGGGCCTGCCTCACACCATCGCCCTGGAAGCTCCAGATCCGCGTCTGGGGGGCCCACACCCCTGAGCTAGGAGCCCGAGTTGTGGTCAGGACCCGGGACCCAGCACATTCCGGGAGGTTCCAGCCGGGCCCTTGGGGCGGGGGCAGGGCGGGGGGGGGGGCGGGGGTGACTCCCCAGAGGCCCCTGACTGTCCACCTTGCAAATGCATGCACTGGAAGCGGGGCCCCTCCCATGGCTGCCTCGTTCACTGGGGGTTCAGAAACGGGGTGCAGAGGAGAGGGGCTTCCCGCCTCGCTCCCTAAACGCCCCCACACACAGCAGCTGCTGGCCTGGCCACCCCCCCTCCTCTGGCCTCCGGTGTCACCCCTTCCTGGCTGCTCCTATCTCCCTCAATGAGGGGGGCTCCCTCCAGGACAGGAGGTGCTGCAGGGAAATGCCAGGGGAACCCAGCACCCCCCTTCCCGGCCCCCCCCCCCTCTCCAGCTCACAGACACCCTAAGAGCCTGCGGGATGGAGACCAGAGGTCCGGGGAGCCCCTGCCCCTCAGGGCCTGCGGGAACCCCTCCCCCCAATGACAAGGTGGGGCCCCCTCCCCCAGCCCTCAGCCCCTGACAAGGACACGGTGTGGGGACAGCGTGTGGGCTCCTGGGGACCGGAACCCGCTCCCACAGAGGCCTCAGGTCAGGCCAGCCAGCCGCGCCCGAGCCCCACCCCCCAGGCTCCCCAAACCCCAAGTTCCCCCGGGGCAGGGGGTCCCATAAACACTGCATTTCCAGGAAAAATACAAAATACAGCTTGGGGGGGGTGGGGGGGCTGCCCGCACACGGGCTGCTGCGTGCACACACACGCGCACACACACACACGCGCACACGCGCGCACACACTCCGCCGGAAACATCTGTTTTGACAAACACGTTATTCCGGTGGGTCTGGGACCAACGGACAGAGTCTCCGCGAGCCGGTCCCCCACTGCGC
This sequence comes from Eptesicus fuscus, assembly GCF_027574615.1. Classification (NCBI taxonomy): domain Eukaryota; kingdom Metazoa; phylum Chordata; class Mammalia; order Chiroptera; family Vespertilionidae; genus Eptesicus; species Eptesicus fuscus. The sequence continues at coordinate 28,396,892 of NC_072495.1, forward strand.
GCACCCCCCCGCCGGGCCGAGCTGGGGATGAGGGAGCCAACGCTCTGGTTTGGGGGCCCACAGCCCCTTCTCCGCTCCACACCCCCGCCCCCTACGCGCAGGGAGACACCCCCCCCCCCCCAAAGCCCCAGAGGCTGGGACCCGAGACAATCACATCCTGGGGTCAGGGAGGCACTGCCGGGTGGTGGGCGCGAGGAGAAACTTCGCCCGGAGGGGTTTTTCTGCAAAGCTGGGGGCGGGGGGGGGGGTTGGGGAGAGGGGAGCCCACGCAGACAGGGGGACCCGTCAGCCTTGCCCTTCGGAAAGGGAGCCATCCACCCCTGGGGACCGCGAAGCCCCATCCCACCGCTGCGGGAGGAGCGACGTGCAGACACCCGGATCCACCTCTCCGGCGCCGGGGTCCGCGCGCCCTCGCCAGCCTCGCCGGGCGCGCGGCTCCCGCTGAAGGGCATGCATCCTCCATCCCCCAGAAATAAACTTTGTGCGGGCAGAGTCCCCGCCGCCCGGCCCTCCGCGCCCTGCAGCGGGGAGCGCGAAGGTGCAGGGACCGGAGGCTGCTGTGTTCAGGGGGAGAGACGCCGATCTCAGCCTACCTTCCAGCAGCGGGGCCGGGCTCGGAGCGCCGCGGCGGAGGGGACTGCAGTCGGCTGTGTCAGGTTACCCGCTGGGGGCGGAGGGAGCCGGCGGAGCGGGGCGGGGGGAGGCGGAGGGAGAGAGGATCATCCGCCCGGCGGCGGGGCCCGAGCCCGGGAGACGTCAGTGTTTAAACACGCGCTCGCGCCCCCCGCCCCCTCGCCCCCCGCGCGCGCGCGCGCGCGCACACGCACACACACAGGCGCGCGCGCGCAGACACCTACCAAGATGGCTTTCCGTTCTCTGCCTGCTTCTTTTTTCTTTTTTAAAAAATATATTGGCATTGATGTCAGAGAGGGAGGGACAGAAACATCCACGAGGAGAGAGAGCCATGGATCGGCTGCCTCCTGCACGCCCCCCACTGGGGAACCCGGGCATGTGCCCCGACCGGGAATCGAACCCCTGACCTGACGGTTCACAGGTCGACGCGGAGCCCCTGAGCCACGCCCGCCGGGCCTCCCTTTCCTTTTCTGAATGAAGGTTCCTGTCCCCCCGCCCACAAGGGGGTAATTTTCACCTAAACTGTGGGCTTGGTTCTTTTTTTGGGGGCGGGGGGTTGGTTCTTAAGTCCTGGTTCCGGCAAAACTCCCCGGGCGGGGGGGCGGGGAGGGGGGTTCCTTGCGTGGGGCTGACGATTCCGACTCGCCTTCCCCAAACTGAACTTGTCCCGATTCTGTTTCACTGTGGACTCGCTGCGGGTCTGGAAGACGCGGCCCCGGTGTCCGGTGTATTGAAGGCTCCAGCGAGGATCCCTCCACGCGGACGAGTCAAGGATGCGCTGTGCAGCCCGCCGCCTCCCACCCCCTCCCCTCCCCGGACCGCTCGGCGGCTCCCACGCCCTTCGCACTTCGCAGGCGGCTCTTCCGACCCATCTGTCTGTCCGGCCAGCTGGGAGGATCCAAATCAGGATCAGGCTGCGCCCAGCGATGCGCCCAGGACTTCGTGGGAAACGGCACATGTCAGCGCCCGCCGAGAGGCTGTGCGCGTCACCCACTGGTCATCCAGACAGGCCCCCAAGTTCCAGCCCCTGTGCAGCCGGGCTGGGTGCGGGGCTGGGTGCGGGGCTGGGTGCGGGGCTGGGTGCGGGGCGGAGCACAGGACCAAGGCAGCGCTTGCCGCTCACCCTGCAGCCCAGGGCACACGCCCCGACCAGGGCGGAGGATCCAACCTGCACCCGGGGCACGTGCCCTGGACAGGGAATCGAACCGTGACCTCCTGGTTCGTGGGTTGACATTCAACCACTGAGCCACACGGGCCGGGCTGGAGGGCGCTTTCTCCATTGCTTTTTAGAGAGAGTGGGAGGGAGGGAGGGGGTCGGTCCTGCAACCCAGGTAGGTGGCCTTGACCGGGAATCAAACCCGCAACCCTTTGGTGCAGAGGCGGATGCTCTAACCACGGCGCACCTGCCAGGAGGACGGGGGTTGTGGGGGGGGGTTTTTGGTGTGTTTTTTTTTTTTTCAATCTCGGGAATTCCAAAGGGGCTCAGGCTCCCACAGAGCTGCTTGGCAGCTGACCAGGAAACTAGGGGTTCCTGCCCTGGTCACCTGGGCGTCCCTTCCTCGGGGCCACTCATGTCCAGGGGGGTTCCTGGAAGCCACTAAGCATTGTGGGAAACTCCCCGGAGCGGCCTTCTCAGGAGGCCTTGCTTAGGAAGCTCCGCCAGGATTCATCCCAACGGACCAGACGACGGACCAGCCGGCCCCCTGCTGGCCTGGCACCCCCCCCCCTCCCCCCACCGGGGCCTGAGGAGTCTGTTTCACCGCAGCCGTTCCCGCAGCCCCCGGGGCAGGGCGGGCCTCCCGGTCACCACGGTTCCTGGATTATCCGCGCGCTGCTGGCCCGGAGCCCCCCCCCCCCCCCCCCACCCCCGGGTGGCAGGGGTCAGCGAGAAAATGGGACTTGATTGACACCCATCCTGGGTTAGAAAACAGTTGCCAAGGAGACGAAGAAGCCGAGTTCCCCAGCAAGGTGGGGGGTGGGGCCTGGGACGGGGCGCCCTCTGCTGCCCGGCGGGTGCTCTGCAGGCTGGGGACTCGCAGGTACTGCAGGGAGCGGAAATCAAAACCGTGACTTTCTTTATATATAAAAGGAATAAGGAGAGAGAGAGAGAGAGAGAGAGAGAGAGAGAGAGAGAGAGAGAGAGAGAGAGAGAGAGACATCAGTGATGAGAGTCATGGATCGGCTGCCTCCTGCACGCCCCCCACGGGGGATCCAGCCCACAACCCCGGCCTGTGCCCTGACCGGGAATCAACTAGCGACCGGTGGGTGCAGGGAGGAGGCCCAACCCCCTGGACCGCACCGGCCAGGGCCTGGTTCTGGCTTTTGAACGTCGGTTTCCAACGTGGTGAGAACCCAGGAAGGCCTGTGGATCCAGGAAATTCCGCTGAAGACAGACGCTGAGAGGGGACTTGGGAAAGTACAGAGGTCGATGGCTCAGAGCCTGGCGGAGGGCGCCCCCTGTTGGCCAACGTTAGGGCCTCTGCCAAATGGGCCTCATCAGTCAAAGCGGCTGAGACCGGGCCCCAGTCCCTCCAACCAGCACCGGTCCGGGAAGGGCGGGAATTCGGGCGGGTCCTTTAAGGCGCCGGAGCTGCTGGCGTCCGAGGCTGGACACAGAAGCTTGTAACAACGACGAACAAATAATCAAAAATGTTACCAAAGCCCTGGCTGGTGTGTGTGGCTCAGTGGATAGAGCGTCCGCCTGCGGACTGAAGGGTCCCGGGTTCAATTCCAGCCAAGGGCACAGGCCCGGGTTGTCAGCTCGATCCCCAGTGGGGGGTGTGCAGGAGGCAGCCGATCAGTGGTTCTCTTCCATTATGGATGGTTCTCTCTCTCCCCTCTCCCTTCCTCTCCGAAATCAATAAAAAAATATATTAAAAAAGAAAAGTTACCGAAGACACCTAAAGTCGTTAACTCACCGTCACGCACAGTAACGACCACATGAGCGGATTTCCTCAGACGGTTTATTAGCGGGTTTGCAATGAAACAGCTCCCCAATACCTTCCCGAAGTGATAAGGCAAATGGTGTTTTGGGGGTTGTTTTGTTGTTGTTTCGGGACTCGGGGAGTTTTTTGTTGCTTTTTTAATGTAAACACAAAATATCTCAAGAAACAATAGAAGGTGACAAGTGAACCTGCATATGTATTTTTAAAAATCTGACTTCAAATCGGTACAGGAGGGTTAGACGTACACACGTGTTATCGGAAAAATGACGTGAATATCTACTAGAAACCAAACAGCGTTTTCGTAGCGTTAACCATAAAACGCGGGTTCGGTCGGGACTTCGGGTCCGGGAAGAGCGACTTGAAGACGACGCAGCGGGAACCGCCAGGACAGCGGGAACCGCCAGGAAGGGCGAGGCCCGACGGGCTGCGTGCGGGGCCGCGGGGAGAGGCTGCCGGCGCGCAGCCCCCGCGCGGGCGGACGTGGTCGCACGGACGGGCAGGTGCCCACGAGGTGCAGCGACACAGGCACGATCTCCAGTCCAGCGTCCTTCCGGGCGGTCGCCCGCGGCTGCGAGGATGCGACGGTGCTTCAGGGCCGGAGGCGACGGGCGACTGCGAGGGCGCGGGCATGGCCGGCGAGGGACGAGCACGCCCAGACACAGGCCCGAGTCGCGGCTAAGCCGTCCGAGGGATAGACTGACGGAGCGGGACTCCTCACCGTGGTCCGCGAGCACCACAGCTTCCAAGGTCGTGTGGGGTCAAGGGCGTCCGCGTAGGCTTTCAACCCAAACGGCGCCCATGCCGCCCGGGGCTTCCATGACCGGGGACGGAGGCGGCAGGGGGCCGGCTCCCGGGGATCCTTCATTTCAAACGTCCGGTCGCTGCCTCGCGGCGCCCACGCCCGGGGAAGTCTTCACACGTGTCCCACGTCTGAAGCAGGGCCCTCGCAGAAACATTCACGGGCAGTGAGGCCGCTTCGTCATCACGGACGCCTGTGAGCTCCAGCGTGACCTTCCGGAGGTCAGGGGGACGGGAGGCCCCACGGGAACACGGACGTGATGGGCACGGCGGCTTACACGTGAAGGAAGCGCTGCGTGTCCAGGAATGAGTCCCCTGCGTGCAGAAAGGAGCGGGTCGTGGTCTGAACTCCTGACTCTGTCGCGTGAGCGGGGCACACGCCTCGCCGGGAACGCCCCGCGGTGCCGTCACGGTGGGTGGCGGGCGGGGCTGGGTGTGAGCGCGGGGACTGTCCCCGGGGCCTGGCGCGGGGGCCCTCGCCGCCCGGCGCCCACAGCGGGCACCGAGGCCAAGCTTGTAAACATCGGGGCACGGACGGCTCTGACCCCGTGAGCCTCCTGTTCCTGACGAGGGGCAGCGTTTACCATAGAAAAAGGGACAGGAAGGTGTCAATATATTAAACAGTTCATTTATGAACATCCAGCGTCACAAGCACCTTACAAAACGGCTCTGGGACGCGAACAAGCGTTTCCGCGCGAGCAGTAAACAAAGGCGCAGGAAACGGTACAAAAGCGCCGGTGAGCTCGGGAGCCGGGGGCGGGGCCAAGTCTCAGACCCGGAATCTCGTGGCTTCAAACCTAAAATATTCCTCATGAAACTCTACATACAAATAGTCTTAACACTGAAATATAAAAAAAAAAATTGAAAATGTCAATAATTCCCATTTTAAGGCCATCGTTTCACATTGCTGACGGCGTGCGGCGTGTCGCTTATGGAGCCGAGGATGCGGGGCTAACGCATGGCGCCCGGGGCTGCGGGCGGCTTTCTCCGTGTCCTGCGGCCGCGCCCGGGGTTCGAGCGTGACGTGGGAGGGCTGGCTCGCTGCAGGCGTGGGGGGGCTGACTCCGAGGACGAAGGGCTCGTGGGCTGCGGTTGCTATGACAATGTTGCTGCGAGGATGATTCCCAGGATCAGAAGCGAGATAGTGACACAAATAATAATGAACATCATCTTCTGCAAGAGAAAGGAAAACGGGGATTAGTTTGCGGGGCGTCGAAGGAGAGAAGTCACTCGTGTCATTTCCTGACGAGATTCTCCTGGGACTCGAACGTTTAAAATACAAGCCCGGCCCCGGCCGGTGTGGCTCAGTGGGTAGAGCGTCGGCCTGCGGACTGAAGGGTCCCGGGTTCGATTCCGGTCAAGGGCATGGACCTCGGCTGCAGGCTCGATCCCCGCGCAGGAAGCAACCAATCGATGTGTCTCTCTCACATTGATGTGTGTGTGTCTGTCTCGCTCTCTCCCTTTCACGCTCTCGAAAAGCCAATGGAAAGCTATCCTCCGGGGAGGATTGACAATAAATAAAACGTGATCTAGATGGCAGTCTTTAAAGAAAAGGAGGCGGCGGCGGCCTGGGCTTAAGACGCTCAGCAGCCACGGCGAGGCGCCCGGGGGAGGTGAGTGAGCCGCGCCGGCGTGGTGAGACGGGTCAGCGGGTGGCCGGCCGGGAGGTTAGCGGGTTAGTCAGTCACTTACTGCCGCGCGGCAGAGGCATGCACCCTGGCGTGATCCGCAGCCTCACTTGCTAACCGACAAACCAATAATCAGAGCCACGACAGCGACCAGCACCACCGCCACGGCCACCAGGATCCACTTTTTCTGCCAAAGGAAAGCGAGCGGGTCACCCCCGGTCACGTCCCGCGGCCGCGTTTAAAACCACGCCGTCGGGACTCGTGGGGAGTCGGGCGCGGGAGGGACAGGGGGCGCTCGCTGGGCGATTTCCAGTCCTGGGAAAGCTGATGTGGAACGGAGGGCCGAGCGCGGGGAGGAGACTGTCGGGGCACCTCGGAGCCGGGGCTCGTCGGGGAGGGCGGCCTGGTCGTCGCTCTGCTCCCTGCCGAGGGCCCGGCTCTCCCCACCCGCGGGCTCTGCAGCCGCCCCGCCCGCCAAGACAGGGGCTCTGCGAGCAAAGCCCACGACAGGACAGCCACGGGGTCTCCGGGCCGCACGCTGCCCTGCGGACAGAAGCCGTGCGGTCGGGGCGTCAGGCATTTCCCAGGAACGGGAGCAGCAGGCAGGTCCAGCAAGCAGAGCGAGTGTTCGGCTGGCGCTGGCGATGCCCAGAGTCCTGTCCCCCAAAGCGAGGCCCCTGCAGGTCTGGGATGGGGTGCGTCACCCCAAGCCTGCCCTCTTTCTACACCCATGAGCCCCGCCTGAACGCTTCCACTGGCCTGACGGGGGGCCCTATGTGCCCGGGCGAGGCTCAGCGCCGCCCTCTGCTGGAGGGTCAGTGCAGGGCCCAGTGACTGAACAGGAGGCGAGAAGCACGCCCAGGGTCCAGGTCACCTGGGGGCCCAGGACCAAGCGCACGAGGGGCTGCAGGCGACAGGGGAGCAGACCTGCACCTGTCATCACAGGGGTCTGCACATGACCTCTGACCCCCGTGGCCTCTGGGAATCCCCTTTCCAAGGCCCTGGTTGACTTGGCTGCACACATACACACACTCATGCACACACACGCACGCACACGCGCACGTGCACACACACACACGCACACGCACACACACCCCAGGCCAGCACTGAGCAAACGGCCTCTGCACACCCAGCAGCCAGCTCCCAGGAGGCGGGAGGCGGACGCGCACGGAGAGCAGGGACACACGGACACACGGAGAGCAGGGACACACGGATGCAGGGACACACGGACACACACGAGTCGGAACGGCGCTGCGCCGTCTCCTTGTTTCCCTGGGAGCGCGCTGGCTCGCACACACGACACGTCTCGGACTCAGATACAAAGACTCGGTGGGGTGCTCCTGGACCGAACCCCTCAGGCCCCGCCTCCCACAGCCCGCCTCCTGCCCCGCCCGAGGGCTCGCCGGCAACCTGAGCAGAGAACGCAGGATTCCGGGAGAAGGTCCGAGCCGTCAGCTTCCTTCTCTCCAAAGAGCGGCCCAAGAGGCAGAGACTCTGGGACGAAGCCCTCCCGCCCGGGAGAGGGGACGGCGGCCGCGGGCCGCGAAGGGTCTTAACGACGCGGAACCCGGCGGGGGGAGGGGGGGCGGGGCTCGCAGCATCAGTCCCCTAACGACCTCCCGGGCGTCTCAGCCGGGGCGCGGCCTCCGCTCTGAACGGGAAGCGTGAGGACAGGACTCTCCCGGGGACCCGTGAAGCCGGCGGACACCGGCGGCCGCGCCCTCGCACCCGGCGCCCACGCACCCTGCGCGCTTTGCTCTGGTACTTGACCGCCTTCTTGGTCTCCTCCTTGGCGCGCTCCACGTAGTCCACCGCGCTCGTCACGTTCTTCTCTATGTTGTTGATCATGTCGCCCTGGAGACAGAGACGTTCCGGCTTAGGGGACGCTCCCGCGGCCGGCGTGCCGCTAGGACGGCCCCGAGGCGCCCAGGAAGCTCGCACGTGAACGCGACGCGTGTGGGATGGGCCCGGATGGGATGGCGTGTGGACGTTGATGAGAAGACGAGACCGTGGCAAATGGACCGACACGAAGCAGTCGACACCGGCTCACGCTGTGAACACGGTGACCGAGGCCGCGCTGAGCCGTGGGCCGCGGCGCCGGCTGGCGGAGGGCACGAGCGAGGATGTCGGGCGAGGGGAGCGCGGGGACATGCCGGGAGGCGTTACCTGGTCTCCCGTCCACCCGCAGACGCGGCTGCGGCGGCGGCGTGAGGCATTGGAGAGGACGCACAATTAGCTCACGTTCTCAACCGGAAACTCACTCTACGTGACTGTCCCCGTGACTGTACTCGTGGTCGGCAAACTCATCCGTCCACAGAGCCAAATACCAACAGGACCACGATGGACATGTCTCTGGAGAGCCACATTTTTAAACTTAAACTTCTCCTAACGCCACTTCTTCAACATAGACTCGCCCAGGCCGTGGTGTTTTGTGGAAGAGCCACACTCAAGGGGCCCAAGGGCCGCATGTGGCTCGCGAGCCGCAGTTTGCCGACCACGGGGCTGTCCAGTCGACATGACGCACCACTCCCAGGCTCCCACAGGAAGCGAAGGAGCAGGGCTCAGATTCACATCGTTCAGAGAAGAACATTTAAACTCCCGGGGCCACCGCCATCACACGCATGGCATGGTCCTCTCCCTCCGTGAATTCTGTCCCCGAGAGCCATGCTCATGGCACTGCACGTGTGTATACACGCATGTGTACACAGTCTCCACATCACCTTTCCCATCTCCCTGTTAACTCACAAGTCCAGTATTTGTCTATCTCGTTAAAAACCCTCAGGGCCCTGGCCGGTGTGGCTCAGTGGATAGAGCCTCGGCCTGTGGACCGAAGGGTTCCGGGTTCGATTCCGGTCAAGGGCACGGACCTCAGCTGCAGGCTCCTCCTCAGCCCGGGCCCTGGTCGCCGGGGGGCGTGTGCAGAAGGCAACCAATGGATGTGTTTCTCTCACATCCATGTTTCTCTCTCTCTCTCTCCCCCCGTCCTTCCACTCTCTCTAAAAACCACTGGGAAGATTTCCTGGATGAGGATTAACAAACACACAGACAAAACCACAACCTCAGGGAACAAGAGTGTGTGTCCCGCGGGCTGCCCCGTGGACACGCCGTGATCTCATCAACCAGCCGGTCCCTTGCTGTTGCCTTGAGCCAGCGGTCGCCGACCCTTCGGGCCTCCCGGACACCCGTGGAGACCACGACGGTTTAAGCGGTTCCCAGCCCTTCGGCCTCACGCGACGCTGAGTGCTGAGGCTGCATCCGCGGATCCCAGAGCCGCCCCCCGCCCAGCGCCACGGTCACCTGCGTCTCCACGAACATGGCCATGTCCACGAACATCTCGTGCAGCTCGCGGATGCTGGTCTCCAGCCTCATGATGTCCTTGTGCCGCGACTCGATCTCGTTGAGGGCCTGTCTCGTGACCTGCGAGTCGGAGATGATCTGCGGGAAGCGGGGAGAGACGCTGAGGACCGGGCCCGCTCGGAGGCGGGGACACGCGGGCGCGGGCGGCACTCACATCGGAGGTGAAGATGGAGGGGTTCCCGCTCTCCAGCATCGTCTCCAGCTCCTCGTCCGTGGTCGCCTTCCCAGCTGCAAGGTCAAGGCAAGCCTCCCTCAGCGCGACCGTCCCGAGGAGGGACCTTCCAGCCCACGCCGCCGCCGGACATCGCGCCTCAGCCCTCCCACCGCGGTGCCCGCCTCCCGCCACAGGCTCCGAGGCTGCGACGAGGGGGCTGCCCGCAGGCCGAGGTGCAGGAGGAACCGGGGCCCTCGTGAGAGCCTCTCAGGGGGAGCATGAGGCTCAGCTACAGGACGAGGAAACGAGGCCGCGGCTTCCCGGGCGTTTAGCGCTGGGGGGGGCAGGGGGGCTGCCCGAGCTCAGAGCAGGGAGGCCGCAGCCACTGCTCACGGACGGGAACGCCACGGAGTGTCGGTCCGGGAGTGACAAGATGTTCTAACATGGACGGTGCTGCCCAGACGGCGTGGCTCAGGAGCTGAGCCTGGACCTATGAACCAGGAGGTTCGATTCCCGGTCAGGGCACAGGCCGGGGTGCGGGCTCCATCCCCAGTGGGGGGCGTGCAGGAGGCAGCCAATCAGTGATTCTCTCTCCTCACTGATGTTTCTCTCTCTCTCTCTCTCTCTGAAACCGATAAACATGCGTCTGAAAAAGAAAAGGAAGCGGACGGGGCGGCGGCGGCGGCCGCGCGGGGGCGGGGGCGGCGGCGGCACTCACTGATCTCCAGCTGCCGCTGGATGCGCCCCTTGCTGCGCTCCCGGAAGACCGTCTGGGCTTCGTTGAACTCGGTCATCACGTCCACGAACTTCCGGGAGAGCACCGAGTGCTGTCGGCAACGGACATCGGTTAACACACCGCGGCCAGGCCTTCCACCGGAAACGACGCAGAGAAACGGCGTGACGGACGTTCACACGAGCGGCCACGCCTCCGGGGGAACCAGGAGGGACAGCGGCTTCCTCCGCAGCGGGATCCGTGCGGCACGCCCCGGGCACCGTCCGCTCTGGGTTCACGGACACCTGCTGCCCGGGAACCGCCCCTCACGGAGGTGGGAGCCCAGACCGAGGGCAGCCAGCCCCCGGGGACCAGGCCGGGGCGGGAGGACCAGGCCGGGGTGGGGAGGACCAGGCCTGGGGAGGACCAGGCCGGGGCGGGAGGACCAGGCCGGGGCGGGAGGACCAGGCCGGGGCGGGAGGACCAGGCCCGGGGATGGGATGGGGGGGACCAGGCAGGGGGTGGGGAGGACCAGGCATGCACCCCGCAGCCGGTGCCCGGCGCCCACGCGTTCATCCCCGCTGGTCAGGGGGCGTTAGTCCGGCTCCCTCTGCTGCCCTGTAGCCTCCGGAAGGTGAGGCCCCTCCACGGACACTCTGGTGACCCTAACCCTTGGCTTTCCCGACAGGGTTCCCCTTCGTGGCCAGGAGGGAGTCTATAAACACTATCGTTTTGATGCAAACCCCGGGGCTGGTGGCCGGAAGGATGAGCGCGTTTTGCGGCTGAAATGAGGGAGGAAGCCCCCTCCCCGGCCTCCCTGCGGCGAGGAGGGGCTGGCGCCGACCTGGGTCCTCCGGATCCGGGCGTCCACGGACGTGCGGGGCGCGCCGCCATCCTGGTCCAAGCTCTGCTCGATGGCTGCAGGCACAGGAGGGGCGTCAAGCTGGGAAGGGGCTAGGCCCGGCCAGGCCTCACCGTGCTTCCCTCACCTTCTCCACGCCAGTCAGCGTGCGGGTTTGGGTGATAATCATCAATGGGCGGTAACATCACAAAATAAACCCAGACATTTAAAAGGAAAAAACCAAAAATAAAAATAAAAAATAAATAAAAATAAAATAAAAAAAAATAAAAGGAAAAAACCCCGGCTGGTGTGGCTCACTGATTGAGCGTCGACCTAGGAACCAGGGGGTCACGGTTCGATTCCCCGTCAGGGCTCCTGCCCGGGTTGCGGGCTCGGTCCCCAGCGGGGGCGGGGGAGGTGTGTGTGCAGGAGGCAGCCGATCCATGATCCTCTCTCATCATGGATGTTTCTCTCTCTCTCCTTCTCCCTTCCTCTCTCTGAAATAAATAAAAACATTTTTTAAATGAAATCAATAAAAAATTTTTTTTAATAAAATAAAAAGAGATGAGCCATTTGTAAGCCAGCGCTGCATCTTGTTGGCTGAGAGTTCATGCTTCGCCCCTGAACTGAAGGATTGCAAACCTCAGCTCTAGCTCCTCCGGTCGTTTAACAATCCCAAGACGATGAAGAACTTAAACGAAAGGCTCCCTACCCCACGTCCGCACACACACATTCATTAAAGTACTCACAGCGTGAACTTTCTGAAAACATAAAATAAAAATTATGGCCCTGACCAGTTTGGCTCAGTGGATAGAGCATCGGCCTGCGGACTGAAGGGTCCCAGGTTCGATTCCGGTCAAGGGCATGTACCTTGGTTGTGGGCACATCCCCAGTGGGAGGTGTGCAGGAGGCAGGTGATCGATGTTTCTCTCTCGTTGATGTTTCTTTTTTTTTTTTTTAATATATTTTATTGATTTTTTACAGAGAGGAAGGGAGAGGGATAGTTAGAAACATCGATCAGCTGCCTCCTGCACACCCCCCACTGGGGATGTGCCCGCAACCAAGGTACATGCCCTTGACCGGAATCGAACCCGGGACCCTTCAGTCCGCAGGCCGACGCTCTATCCACTGAGCCACACCGCTTAGGGCTCCCATTGATGTTTCTAACTCTCTATCCCTCTCCCTTCCTCTCTGTAAAAAATCAATAAATATATGTATTTTTTAAAAATTATGAAGCAAACAGTAACTACCCAGAATCCCCTCACCAACGATTCAACAAGACCAGAGCTTAAACTCACACTTTAACTTGACGCGGATTTTGTTGGCTGTTTTCTTGATTTCTTTGTTCAGATCTTCAAGCTCCTCTTTTATTTCTTTAAAATGAAAAAAAAAAAAAAAAGTCACCTGAGCGATAACGTCCAACATCAACCATATCCAATCAGCTTAAAGGGCGCAATCTCTGCTCAGGTGTTTGTCTCTTTAGACCAGGGGTCCTCAGACTACGGCCCGCGGGCCACGTGGGGCCCCCCGAGGACATTGATCCGGCCCGCCGGGTGTTTTTGCCGCCGCTGCCTGTCCTGCTTAGCAGCCGACTTAGCAGTGTGCATAGGAATTTGTTCATAGTGTTTTTTTAACTATAGTCCGGCCCTCCCACGGTCTGAGGGGCAGTGAACTGGCCCCTGTTTAAAAAGTTTGAGGACCCCTGCTTTAGATAAACTATCGGCTGAGGGGCCAGCGGTTCTGGGGCGTCCCTGGGCCGGCGCCTCCTGCGGCGGAGGCAGGGTGGAGGCAAGTGGAGGCGCAGGCCCAGGCGTTTGTGGAGATAAGAGGGACACGCCCGTGAGAAGGCTCAGCTGGTGCACCCTCAGCTTTATCTGAGACCGCGTCTGCGTGGGGCCCAGCTCGCCGTGGGACCGCCCGACACGGCTCTGGAGCCGAGCTTCAGACTGCGGAGCGGGCGGCTGTGAGCACCCGCTGACCAGCACTGCTCCCCGAGTTAGCCCCTCAGCGTCCGCCCGACACAAAATTCTCTTCCTGTTCCACACGGACCCGGCCTGCATGGCAGGTCCGGTTCCTGCCGTGGCCCGAGTTCTGCAGAACCTCCCGCTGGCCGGGCTGCCTGGCTTTCCGGGTCAGTGTCTGGGTGCTACCCGGCAGCAGTCCCCCCCCGCCCGTGCCCCCCGCCGCTCCCTCCCCCAGCTGAGCACTGTGCTGCAGGAGGAGGGAGGGCGGGGGAGGGGGAGACCACGCCCAGCCACGGCTCCATCCCTGTGCGGCGAGGGCTGGGCCTGAGGGACCCACGGCTCCATCCCTGTGCGGCGAGGGCTGGGCCTGAGGGACCCACGGCGGGAGAGGCCAGTACACAGACAGACAGACGGACGGACAGGCAGGCACGACTCACTTCCTTCGGGGTTTGGTGCCGACAGAATGATGCTGTGGTTTTTCTTGACTTCCTCCACGTACTGAGCTATCTTAGATATGCCGCTCCGAATCTCCTCGACCTAGAGAGAGAGGGGCGTCACCCTGCGGGCCGTACGAGCCCCCCGACTTCCCGCGCCTGAAGAGGGAGGACGGCGGAGGGAAGTGGGTGATTAATTACACGTGGAAAATAAAGGCCGGTTCCCACCGCACATGGATGCACACTTAATGTTAAGAACATGCACCACGTTAAGTTATGACCACGGCAATGCCCGTCGGCATTCACCAGCAAAACCCACCAGGCTGGGCCCTGGCCTGTGGCCCAGTGGACAGAGCGTCGGCCTGCGGACCAAAGGGTCCCGGGTTCGATTCCGGTCGAGGGCACGAACCTCGGTTGCAGGCTCCTCCCCGGCCTGGGCCCTGGTTGGGGCGCGTGCAGGAGGCAACCCATCGACGTGTTTCTCTCACATCGATGTTTCTCCGCCCCCCCACTCTTCCTCTCCCCCTTCCTTCCACTCTCTCTAAAGATCAATGGAAAAATACCCCCGGGGGAGGCCTCACAAAAACATAAAAAACATTGCTGTCGGCACCACTTCCAACACGCGCTGGGCGGCGGGGACGGGCGGATGCTGAGGCGGCCGGTCCGGCCGTGCCCGGAGGCCCCTCACCTGGTGGAAGAAGTCGTCCATGAAGTGGTCCTTCTCGACCACGACGGCCGTGTCCCCGTCATCGCTCTTCTGGCGCTGCAACGGGAGGGGAGGGGTCAGCTCGGGCCTTCTTCACGCCGGCACGTGCGCTCACACGGCTCAGGAGCACAGAGCCCGGCCGGCGTGGCTGAGCGTCGACCTAAGAACTGGGAGGTCACGGTTCGATTCCCCGTCAAGGCACAGGCCCGCGTTGCAGGCTCGATCCCCAGTGTGGGGGCGTGCAGGAGGCAGCCGGTCCATGAGTCTTTCTCATCGCGGATGTTTCTCTCTCTCCCTCTCCCTTCCTCTCTGACATCTAGACTAATAAAAGAGAAGGATGCAAACTGACCATACCTTCGTGCCCACCACCCAATCAGGAGTATGCAAATTAACCTAACAAAGATGGCGGGTTCATTTGCATACGCAGGCTCCGAGCAGCCAGGACCCCAGCCACCGCCCCAGCCGCTCGGGGCCTCTGGGCGGCGTGGGAAGGCGGAAAGGCGGCTCCAGGCCGGAGCGAAGGCGGTGCCGGCAGCCAGGGGAAGGAAGGCCCGTTCTTCACAAATCTTCGAGCACCGGGCCTCAAGTCAATAATAATAATAATAATAATAATAATAATAAAGAGCAGAGACAAGAGCAATCCAGGGCCCCAGGGCTCCGCCCCCCAGGGCAGCACACCACACTGAGCCCCCAGAGCTCCCAGCTCCCTGACAACTGGACTCTGAGGCGGGGCAACCGCAGGCCCCGCGAGAGCAGGCGGCCGGAGCCCTGCAGGAGGGCGCGGCCGTGGCAGGGACCCCAGCGGCGCCCAGGCGCCGAGCAGCACGGCTCCACGGGCCCCCGGGCGCTCCGTCCACGCGGGCAGCGGCCTCGCCCGCCCGGGAAGTGAAACTGCTTGCGCTGCCCGGTTCCTCTCAAGATGGAAACGCTGACGCCGCAGCTGAGCTTTCCCGGGGACGGAAGGACTGACTGTCCAGGAACGTTCGCACACGTTCTTCCCCACGCGAGAGACGCGGGGCGCCCCCCTCACCGACAGCCCCTCCGGCAGAGCCCTCGCTGGTGTGGCTCCAAGGACAGAGCGTCGGCCTTCGGACGAAAGGGTCCCCCGGGTCCGATCCCGGTCAAGGGCACAGGCCCGGGGGGCAGGCTCGGTCCCCAGCGGGGGGGGGCGGGGGGGGGGGGGGCGTGCAGGAGGCAGCCCGTCAGTGATTCTCTCTCATCGATGTTTCTCTCTCGCTCCCCCTCTCCATTCCTCTCTGAAATCAATAAAATAATAAATAAATACGTAAAAACCACTCGGCGAGGGGAGGTGCGGTAAGGAGGCCCGAGCTAGCCGACTGGGAGGAAGCAGCCTCACGCCCCCGCCCCCCGACCCCCCCCACCCCCCCCCCGCCCGGGAAGAGCCAGGCTGGCCTATGGCTTAGAAACCCGGCGCTCACTCCAAGTCTAAAATCACACCACAGGACGAAGGACGAGCTGCGTCAGAACCCCCGCGCCCCCGGAAAGCTGTGTGTGTCTGACTCCGCAGGTGTGGGGCGGGGCGTTCCAAGCCTTATTGAACATTCTAGAACATTGCTGCATCCTTTTTTTCTTTTTTAATATACCTTTATTGATCTCAGAGAGGAAGGGAGAGGGAGAGAGAGAGAAACGTCATTGATGAGAGAAGATCACGGACTGGCTGCCTCCTGCAGGCCCCCAACTGGGGACCGAGCCCACCACCCGAGCCTGCGCCCTGACCTCCTGGTTCGTAGGTCCACGCTCAACCACTGAGCCACGCCGGCCGGGCAGACATTTTACGGGGGCGAGAAGGGTGCTTTTTAAAACTCTGAACACATAAAACAACAGCTAGTAAATACTGACAGCACTTGTAATTACACGGCATTTTCTCTCTGGGCCTCATCTGATGTCTCACAACCCCCGCGGTGAGTGGTCCAGAGAAATGTCATTACCCCCATTTCACAGACAGGAAAATTGGAGCTTGGGGAGCCTTAAAGGCATTTTCCCAAGAGGAGACACCCCGCAGTGGGAAAGTCCACTATTCGGCTCGGCGGCGGCCCCGTCTCTCGTCGGGAGCCGGACGGTGTTGGCTGTTCCCAGCGACGGCCCCTTGCCGCCCTAAAATTCTAGAGCAAAGCAGGGGGGACGTGTTCTCCCCGACACGGCGGCGCCGGGCGCTGGCGCGTACACAAACTCCGCGCGTGACAGACGGCCGCCTTTTTTACGTTCCGCTCGTCGGGCCGAGAAAAGCTGCTTCTGCGCTCGACGGACAGACCGTTCCCTCTCCTCCCGGTTCCACGTCCCCGCGGCGGTGTGTTGCTACAACAGCTACAGCTCTCGGGGTGCCCGCCTCCAGCAGATCCTCGCCTCACAGAGCGCTGAACACCTGCTGGAGGCCCGGAGCGGAGACGCAGCCGTTGGATACGGGGAAGGCGAGCTCACTGCCAGCGGCGGGTGTCAAAATGCGGGGGGGGGGGGTGCGTCCCCAGAAAAAAAAATGCATGCACACCGTGACAGCTGGCAGCGCGCTCCTGAGAACGAACCCCGTTCCACGCACACTGCCTCGATAAGATCATTCCAAGCGTGTGTGTCGTGTTTTTGGGGGGACACCCTGTAAGTGAGCGCCGACAAAAAGGGAAGGAAGGAACCGTGGCTGTGAAGAAACTCTCTGGTGATGAGTGTCCAGCGTAATTTCCTCCCCACCCCTCAAACCGCCCCCACACCCGCCGCAGAGGGTTCCTCCTCTGACCTGAGTGACCCTTCTCTCTCTACCGTCCTGTGGTGGGCACGTGACCAGCTACGGTCTGCAAGCCCAAGAGAGAAGTTCATTCATTACCTGCCATGGGCACCTGAGCGCACTGGGCCTGGGGCCCCCACACTCCCCCCCCCCCCCCAACGTTCTGAGGGTGCCCTGGGGGGCGGGGGGAGGGACACACTTGACTAATGCTTGTGTTTTTATTTTTATTTTTATTTTTTAAATTTTTTTTTATTAAGGTATTATATGTGTACATATCTTACCATTGCCACCCCCCGCTTGTGTTTTTAGAGAAAAAGGTCATCTTTCTAAAGTGTTTCCATAGACCCTGGCCGGTGTGGCTCACTGGGTAGAGCGTCAGCCTGTGGACTGCAGGGTCCCGGGTTCGATTCCCGGCCAGGGCACAGGCCCGGGTTGCGGGCTCCATCCCCAGTAGGGGGCGTGCAGGAGGCAGCCGATCCATGATTCTCTCTCATCATTTATGTTTCTAACTCTCCCTCTCCCTTCCTCTCTGACATCAGTAAAAACATGTTTAAAAAAGAAAGAATAATTTCCTCTATTAAGTTTAAGGGGGCACTATCCCAATCCGGTGAGATCCTGCTTCCTGGCGATTGTCGACAGTTTGGCTGAAATAAACTCACAAGAATTCTTTAAAAAGATAAAATGAAAATTAGAAACTCTAACGGGCTCCCACGGGTCGCTTTCTCTACGCAGCGTGTCCTCCGCAGTGTCACCTGTCACCCACGCGGGAGGCGGTCCACCCCTCAGGGAGCCCGTCTCTCGCTGGCTTCTCCCGGGCGCCCACCTCCCCTCGCTGGGTGCGCAGGGCGTCCACCCTCCCGCGGCGGCGTGCAGGCCACGGAGTAAGAAAAGCAACCTGTTTACCGGGCCGCCCTCCCGCCCGCACCCAGCGGCCAGCGCCCACCCTGGGGTGCCAGCCTGGGCTTGGCTGCACCGCGACACACACACACCCAGCTCCCACCACGTGCAGGTGAGTGGGACCCGGGGACTGGACCCCCAGGACTGGACAGGGAGCGGGGCGACGAGTCCCCACGCTGGGGCGCTGACATCCCGCAGAGAAGGGCTGCGTGACGGGGTGACTCCGGGGCAGAAATCAGCTGGGGAGGGAGGGCAGAGCGCGGCTCTCCAAGGGGTTCAGGGCCGCGACCCCGCCTGGGACCCCGCCAAGCCCGGTTTCCCCAGATGTCGAGGCGCTGCGCCTCGGCCGTCGGAGCGTCCCGAACACAGTGGACACAGCGCCCCCCGGTTCCGCACCGCGCGCCCCCCACGATCCCGCAGCGCGACCCTGAGAAACAGCACCCCCAACCTTTCCCGATCCCCCCCCACCCCCGCCCAGCCGGGCGGAGTCCCCGCGCCCCCCGCAGGCCCCGCCCACCCCGCCCCGCCCGGCCTGAACCGCTATCCGCCCGCTCCCCCACCCGCCACTCACCGCCGTCAGGTCCGGCAGCCGGTCCCGCATCCCCGCGGGCCGGGCGCCGCGCCCCGCCGCTCAGGCCTGCCCCGCGCCTTCGCCGCTTCAGCCCGCCGGTCGCCCGGCTCCGCGCCGCGCCCGCCCGCCGCCTCCCCTCCCGCCGGCGCTGCCACGGCAACCGCGCCCGCGCGCTCTGCGCATGCCCAGCCCGCGCCGCGCCCGGCCCGCGCAGCCTGCGGGAGCTTTCCTGCGGGAATGCTGCGGCGGAGGGGCGGGGCCTGTCGGGGGCGTGGCCTGAGGGAGGGCGTGGCCTGCTGGGGCTGGAGCAACAGGGGCTGACGGAGGAGGGGGAAGGGCCCGCTGGGGAAGGGGCGGGGCCTGTGAGGGGGCGGGGCCTGCTGGGGCTGGAGCAACAGGGGCAAACGGAGGAGGGGGAAGGGCCCGCTGGGGAAGGGGCGGGGCCTGTGAGGGGGCGGGGCCTGCTGGGGCAGGGAGCAACAGGGGCAAACGGAGGAGGGGGAAGGGCCCGCTAGGGAAGGGGCGGGGCCTGAGAGAGGGGCGGGGCCTGCTGGGGAAGGGAGCAACAGGGGCAAACGGAGGAGGGGGAAGGGCCCGCTGGGGAAGGGGCGGGGCCTGAGAGGGGGCGGGCCTGCTGGGGAAGGGAGCAACAGGGGCTGACGGAGGGGGGGGAAGGGCCCGCTGGGGAAGGGGCGGGGCCTATGGAGAGGCGGGGCCTGCTGGGGAAGGGAGCAACAGGGGCTGACGGAGGGGGGGAAGGGCCCTCTGGGGAAGGGGCGGGGCCTGTGAGGGGGCGGGGCCTGCTGGGGAAGGGGCGGGGCCTGCTGGGGAAGGGAGCAACAGGGGCTGAAGAAGGAGGGGGAAGGGCCCGCTGGGGAAGGGGCAGGGCCTGCTGGGGAAGGGGCGGGGCCTGCTCGGGAAGGGGCGGGGCTTTGGGGCAGCGGGGCTGGGGCGGAGCCCAGCGAGTTTGTACTCTGATCCCCAGCGGAAAAGTGCCGTTTGTCCCTTGTTGGTTCGCTTCAGTGTTTGTGCTTTCCCACTCATCTTCTTCTTAGAAAACAGGGACCAAGTGGATGACGAAGGCAGCGAGGCGGTGGAGATGGGCGGGGTGCCGCTCTGCGTGCACGTACCCTGCACTGGCCTCGTCCAAAAAGGGGAAGAGGTCGGGCGATGCCCGCAAGGCTTAAGGGACAGGAAGTGAAGGGATGGGACTGAAATGGCCCGCGGTGGGAGCAGGCAGCGTCCCCATCTCTGACCTGTGGTGCTGGCGGTTCGGATGCCCAAGAGAAGCCTTGAAGGGCTCCGTTTAAGGGAGAAGGTGAGACTAGCACAGTCACCCATTTAGAGAGCGAGGGGCCACATTCACGGCTCTCATTAAAATTTTCTATTTGGTTATTCGTTGTTCATCTCTTACCGGCCTAATTTATAAATTATGCTGCATCCTAGGTAAATATAGGTATAGGGGGAAAAAAAACAGTACGAAACGTACAAACATTAAAGATGGAGCCAGATTCATGATCTGGAAACAGCTTCTTGAGGTCGCATGTTGTAGCATAGTCTCCTACGGCTGTTGTAATAAGTCGGCACAAACTCGGTGCCTTCACACCACACGGGTCCCCCTCCGATAAGGAGGGACCCCAGGGCCCTGGCTGGTGTGGCTCAGTGGATGGAGCGTCGGCCTGCGGACTGAAGGGTCCCGGGTTCGATTCCGGTCAAGGGCATGGACCTTGGTTGCGGGCACATCCCCAGTAGGGGGTGTGCAGGAGGCAGCTGATCGATGATTCTCTCTCATCGATGTTTCCAACTCTCTGTCCCTCTCCCTTCCTCTCTGTAAAAAAAAAAAAATCAATAAAATATATTTTAAAAAACAAAAAAAGCACCAGTAATTTCAAAAAGATTTTTTTTAAAAAGGAGGGACCCCAGGGGTTTGTGTCCAGCACATAGGACCCCCTTCGTAAACGTGCTGGATGGACGAGGTCACCCGTGGTGAACACCGCGTCCTTCCTCAGCAGAACGAGTACCTTCTCCCGGGTACGTGGCTGGCTTTGGTTTACAGGTGCCCGCCTGTGTACACAAAGCTCTCACAGCCTCCCGTGACCCCTGCGAGGAGGCCGCGGCCCACACCCACCGCTGGGAACCCTGTAGCCAACGGTGCCAAACAGCTCACCCAGAGGGACCCCCTGGGGTTGGGGCCTCCCAAGGTGCTGGCCTATTTTAAAATTCTGTGGTTCTCATTTATTTTATTACTTTTTAAATATATATATATATATATATATATATAGAGAGAGAGAGAGAGAGAGAGAGAGTTCAGAGAGGGAGGGAGAGGGAGAGAGAGAGAAATATCAGACCTAGCCTGTTTGGCCCCACGGATAGAGCGTCAGCCCTGGGACTGAAGGGTCCTGGGTTCGATTCTGGTCAAGGGCACTTACCTCCATTGTAGGCTTGATCCCTGGCCCTGGCTGGGGCTTGTGCTGGAGGCAACCCATGGATGTGTCTCTATCACATCGATGTTTCTCTCTGTCTCTCCCCCTCCCTTTCACTCTCTCTAAGAATCATGGGAAAATATCCTCGGGTGAGGATGAACAACGAAAAAAACATCAGTGATGAGAGAAAATCATGGACCGGCTGCCTCCTGCACACCCCACGCTGGGGATCGAGCCCACAACCCGGGCCTGTGTCCTGACCGGGAATCGAACCCTGACCTCCTGGTTCATAGGTCGATGCTCAACCACTGAGCCACACCGGCTGGGCTAGGCTAACCCTTTTATTTATTATTATTATTATTATTTTTTTATTTTTAATCCTCACCCAAGGATATGTGAATGGAAACAGGACGAGATCCTTCTCACCTACGACTGGTGACCGTCAGCACCCTTGTCATCCAAGAAAAAAGGCCTTGAAATGCTGCCATCAGCCCGGCTGGCGAGGCTCAGGGGTTGAGCATCGACCTACGAACCTGAGGTCACGGTTCGATTCCCGGTCAGGGCACAGGCCCTGGTTTCAGGCTCGATCCCCAGTGGGGGGCGTGCAGGAGGCAGCGATCCATGATTCTCTCTCCTCATGGGTGTTTCTCTCTCCCTCTCTCCCTCTTCATCCTCCCCGAAATCAATAAAAACACGTGTGGTTGTTTTTTAAAGCTGACTATGAGGGTCAGGAGGGTGGTGTCCTTCTAGGAGGAGGAGGTTAGGACACAGACACGCAGAGGGATGACCACGTGGAGACACGGCGGCGGGGGGACCCCAGGCGGTGTCGGAGGAGTACTGGGAGCAATGCCTCTCCGCCCGCCCTATCAGGGGCTCGGAGACAGGCCCGGGACGGTCTCCCCAGAGCCTCCCAGGAGCGCCGGGCCTGGCCAACACCGTGATGGGGGACCCGGGACGGGGCAGAGTGCATTTCTGCTATTTTAGGGCACCTGCTTCGTGGTATTTTGTGACGTCGGCCCCGGAAAGTCAGTACGCCCTGTAGTCACCTTACCAACAGCGCGGTGGGGTTGCCTTGGCGATGACGATGCCGTACAAGAGTCGGTTCATTCAGAGCAGGCATTTAAAATGTACCTCAATGTTGAATCCCTGAAAAAAAAAATATATATATATATATATACACTGGCATTTCAATATATGTATATGCATATACATATCTAAACATACAGTAGAAAATATATACGGTATACTGGAACTTTTCACATCTATACTTTAAAGTTATGTGTGTGGCTATATATCCATATATAAGTATCTGTATCTGTATATAGGTATGTACTACATAGAGATAGAGATACTATCTAGATACTATGCAATGTATGATATAGATACTAGATCCACATCTATATGTAAATATGCAGATGTCTAGACATAGATAGATAGATAGATAGTAGATAGATAGATAGATAGCGTGTCCCAGGCCTGTCTCAACCTCTGGGACGCCTGTTATGCCCTGTTACAGGCCTCTGTGTCCTTACGACCTCCTCCATCCTCTCTTCTCAGACCAGGCTCTCCTGAAGTGACCCGTACGGGACGCAGAATGAACGTCTTTCTTTCTTTTTTTTAAATGGAACGCTTCATGAGTTTGCGTGTCATCCTTGCGCAGGGGCTATGCTCACCTTCTCTGTACCGTTCCAATTTTAGTCTATGTGCTGCCGAAGCAAGCACTGAACCAACGTCCCTTTCAGAGAAAGCGTCTGTCCCACCCGACGGCCAGCAGTCCGCTTCTCAAGTTCCTCTTGCTGGAGAGAAGCACCCCTGTTCTTCAGACCAGGGCCCCGCCCCTCGCCCTCCTGCCAACGCCCTTGTGTATACACATGCACAGCCAAGACGTGAGCCCCGCCCACCCCTAGGAGCGCCCTCTCCAGCCACAGGGCTCCAGGCCAGGCCTCCTCCCTGGGGTTCTCGCCCCTCGGCCTTGTGTGGGGCCCCACCCCTCCCCTCCAGCAGGTCTTAGGGAAGGCCTGCGGGTCACCCCACCTCACTGTCACCCGGTCCTCTGACCTCCCGCGTCCTCACCTCTTCCTCACCTGCTGTGTTGTTCATTCACCACAGCGACCATCGATCATCGCTGTCTCAGACATCTCCCGTCCCTGCCACCCACGTCTCCTTCCTGTCTCTTCCTTCTGGGATGAAAGCTCCTTGAGGCCAGGCCTGTCCGTCACTGCCTTCCCCCCCCCCCCCCCCCCCCGCCCCGATTATATAAAGCTATTGCCATGCCTTTCAGGAACTCGCTTTTCTCCACATCATCCTTTGGAGATCTGGCAACCCCTGCGATGCAGACGAACTTGACCCCTTCTAAATGCTGGCCCTCTGGCGTGGCTCAGGGGTTGAGCGTCCACCTATGAACCAGGAGATCAGGGTTCAATTCCCGGTCAGGGCACATGTCCGGGTTGCCGGCTGGGGCGAGCAGGAGGCAGCCCATCCATGATTCTCTCTCATCACTGATGTTTCTCTCTCTCTCCCTCTCCCTTCCTCTCTGAAGTCAATAAAAATAATATAATATTTTTAAATGCTGTACAGGAATCCGTAGAATAGCTAGCGATACCATAGTTTACTGATGCACTTTCCCAATTGGACACTCACGGAGGTTCCGCTTATTGCTATTATGTCACAGTGAGCACTGGGATCCGTCTCCATGTGCTAAACTCCAGGGCATCTCCCTAGAAATGAACATGCAGGGGTATGAACGCAGCACATGTATGTTTGATTCGTTCCTGCTGTCCCGGAGGCGGGACCAATGGCCGTGCCCGCCACCGGCAGGCGAGTCTGCGGGGAGTTTTCCTCCGTCCTCGGGGCACTGGCCCCAAGTCCCCAGCGGGCAGACTCCCAGGCGTGTTGGGCCCAACCTGCGTCACCCGGTTCCCAGCAGACCTGCCTGCGAGTGCGCCGGGGATTCCTGGCGAGGCCCTCGGTCACCTGGGTTCTCCTGCTGAGGGCCAGTCCCCGGGGCCTCCGCTGAGGCCCGTTGCTGGGAAGGGACACCTGGCTGCCTGCGCAGCTGCCACTCCTGGATGCTCGCTTGGGGGGCGGGGGGGGGGGGAGGCCTAGACATCAGTTAAAACACAGTGGCCGCCCGTCCGGCGTGGCTCAGGGGTTGAGTGTCATCCTATGAACCAGGAGGTCACAGTTCGATTCCCGGTCAGGGCCCATGCCCAGGTTGGGGGCCCAGTGTGGGGCGTGCAGGAGGCAGCCCGTCCATGATTCTCTCTCATCATGGATGTTTCTATCTCTCCCTCTCTGAAATCAGTAAAAATATATTTTTAAAAACTTTTTCTTTTAAACCCCAAAACTAAAAACACTGTGGCTGTCCCTACAAATGCCAAAACCAGCCTTAGACTCGGGAGCGTGGAGGACTCGGTTCGGCCCACTTTGCTGAAAGTGACTCAAAGCTCATCTCATTTTCTCGACTGACTGACCACCCCTGGGAGGGGGGCATCCCAGTGTTCATGTAAAACAAAACCCACAAAAAAACTGTAAAGAATTCTGAGTTTATTTGAGCCAAACTGTCTTAGATGCAGAAAGACAACAGGCTCCGGAAAGATGCGAAGTCGTTCTTTGTAGGGAAAATACTGGCCCGGGACAGGACTGCCCGCTGTAAACTGCTTTTAGGTAAATGTTTAATTCCAGGCCATCCCTTGAGGTTGCTTTAGGTCTGAGTTTGCAAAACCGCCAGGCAGGCCTTCCCTGAGCCCCCAGGTCAGCACGTGGCCTTTTTTCTCCTTTTTCCGTGCACGGCAGGAGCAAGGCGCAGCTCAGTGCAGGCTCCGGTCCGGGCCCCACAGCCTTCGGTCCAGAGCCTGGAACCTCAATACTCATGAGCTGCATCCGGGTTTGCCACGAGGATGAGCTGCGCGGGTTGCAAACACGCAAAACTCATCACCCCGTTGGCAGGAAACAACCCCCAAGCCTGCGGGCCGAGCCCACACTTTGTACCCAGCCCCCCAAGGTCCGCATGGAGACCCAGGGGCAGGGATCGGGGGCCGCACCCCAACCAGGGCGCCGGAGGGGGCTGCCGTGCCCGCGTCCGTGCGGGAGGCCCGGGGTCTTTGTGTGGGACGCCGCCCGCATTTCCCGCCCAAGCGGCCGGGCCCGACCCCTCCCAGCTCTGTGACCGCAGCGGCCCGAGGGCGCGCCGCCTCCCGACGGCGCATGCGCGCGCGGGGAAACCGCCCTCGCGGAGGGCGCACGTGGCTCGCCGGCAGCCGTGCGCGTGCGCGCCGGCAGACGGGTGCGGCCGGCGGCGTGCGTGCGCGCGCGCGCGCCAAGGCCACGTGGGAGCGGCGCCGCGCCGTTGCCCCGCCTCCTTCGGCGCGCGCCGGCGTCGGCTGCGTCTCCGGGCATTTGAATCGCGCTTCCGCCATCTTTCCAGCTCTCAGTCAGTCGGCCCGGGAGACGGTTCTGGAAGGTATCGGCGGCGGCGGGGCCGGGCCGGGGGCCGGGGCCGGGGACGGGGGCCGAGGACGGGGACCGGGGCCGACGGCGGGGCCGGGGCGTCGCGGCGACGGCGGCCCGGGCGGCGGCCAGGAGCGGGCGGTTACTGCGGGCCCAGGCGGCGGGCGGCGGGCGGGCGCGGGCTCCTCTCCCTCCCGGTGGCGGAGGCCGCGGGGCCGGGGTCCCAGCGCGGGGGGCCGGGGAGGACGGCCGGGCGGTGGGTCGCACCGGAGGGCCCGGGAGGAGCGGGCAGAGGGGCGCCGAGGCCCGGCCGGCCGCCCGCGTGACCAGGCGCTTTCCGCGGTCCGGCCTCCGAGCGGCTCCCGGGCGGGCGGGCGGGCGCGCGGCCAGCCCGGCGCTGAATGAGCGGGCGGGGACCCGCCGCCATTGCGCGCCCTCGTGCCGCCGCCGCCCTGCCCGCCAGCGCGGGGGCCGGGGCGCGGGCCGCCGGCCTTTGTGGGCGCACGTGGGCCCGCCCGCCATGTGCGCCCCGGTCGGCGCGGCCGCCCGCCCGCCCGCCCGCGCAGGGCCTGAGCTCTCTTCCTCTCCGCTCTGCAGTGACATCACCATGGCCGCCCAAGGAGAACCCCAAGTTCAGTTCAAAGTATGTCTCCCCCGGGAGCGGGGCCGTCGGCGCCGGACGCGGGGGGTTCGCAGGGGAGGCGGTCCTGGGGCCGCGGGGGGCCCGTCCACGCCGCCTTTGTTACCCGGGTTTCCTCTGGGGCCGCGGGGATCCCTCCAGTGACCCCCGAAAGCCGGAGCTGGGGCCGCTTCCCGGTGGTCCTTTGTAGAAAGTGACCCGAAGGGGCAGTTCAAGGGGGGGTTTCTCCTCCCGGGAAGTGGGGTCCCGGAAGTACAACAGCTCCTTGGTGCTGGGGTCCGGGAAGGCGGGGGGATCTGTGTTTTGGGGGTGCTTCTTTCAAAGAACGCGTTTCCCGGCAGCTTGTACTGGTTGGCGACGGGGGGACTGGGAAAACCACCTTCGTGAAACGCCACCTGACGGGCGAGTTCGAGAAGAAGTATGTCGGTACGTGGGGCGCGGGCCGCGGGGCGGGGGGCCGGGGAGGTGGGCGCCCGCGGGCCCCGGGACTGACCTGCACGCCCCGTTTCAGCCACCCTGGGCGTGGAGGTGCACCCCCTCGTGTTCCACACCAACCGAGGGCCCATCAAGTTCAACGTGTGGGACACGGCCGGCCAGGAGAAGTTCGGGGGGCTGCGAGACGGCTACTACATCCAAGGTAGGGCTGGGGGCCGGGGGCCCTGGTCCTTCCCTCCGGCAGAGACCTCCTGTCCCGGGGCCGGGCCTCGCAGGGAGGGAAGGAGATGCCGCCTCAGGGAGTCGCCCGCCTGTGCAGGGGACACGATAGGCTACAAGCATTGGGTGTCAGGGCCGCTGGGCCCTGATGAAAAACATGGATTTGCACGGAGGCTCGTGGTCAGCAGACAGGGTGGTGCAGCGTCAGCGTTTGGAGACCTAGTTTGGTTGGGGTACATTGGGGGTCACCGGTGACCATTTCTTAGCCACTCCGTTCAGGAGCGGCGAACGGGCTGGCCACGCACCGTCCGAGGAGCTAGCGTGCAGGTGGCCAGTGTTGAAAGAGACCAGCTGGTTTCTTTTTAACTGCACTGAATTTTGCAAAAAAAAATTTCCCCCCAAAATGCTTGGTTTAAACATGGCAAAGGAAGTGGATGTTCATTGTTGAACCAAACAAAACGATGGCCAGAGAGAAGGCTGACCTCTGGGACAGCACTCTGGACGCAGCTGTCCGGAGCCCTTCCGTGCCTTTCGCTGTCCTTGCGCACACTCGGGCTTGTTCTCGCGCCATCTCGGCTACACGTGCAGGTCCATAGCTAGAGGAGGCTCCACTGGCTTTTTAAAAAACACACAAAACGTCCTGTGTACTCAGCCACTGGAGGGCCTTTTAATGAATAGGTTTCTAGACCCTCGTAATACAGGGGGAGTTGTCTGGATGCTGAGGGTCATGAATCTACTTTGGATGCTCATGGGATGAGGTGGGAGGATGAGCCATTCAGGGAGAGAGCTTGGATATGGAAGCGGGTCTTACATTCCTGACGGCCCTTTCCTGTGGCACCTGTGGGGTCGATCGGTCACCATCTCGGGACAGGAGAGAAGCCAGCATGCGCCCGCTTACACTGCTCACACCTCAGGATGTTGTGCTGTGCGTGTTTTCATGGTTTTCGCTTTTGTTGCCGATACTTGTTAAATTTTCATTTCTTACTGCACATTTCCTTTCCTCTCTCAAATTTACATTCCATCTCCTTTTTATTTTTAGTGTTCATAGCACAATAGACTTGCACTGTATATAAGAAAGGCTAAAATGGAATCATTTGGGGGTCTGGAACGGATTAATTGGATTTACACTATTTCTTATGGGGGAAAATGATTTGGTTTTCGAACAGCCTTCTGGGACAAATTAAGTTTGAGAAACCAGGTTCCACTGCACACACGTATTTAGTCCAGTGATACCTAGAATGTGAGGCCTTGAATGGAGAGACACCTAGTTGACCTGGAGTTTGGCCTGAGTCCATGAGTTCGAATTCATAGTTCCTATTATTTCTCATCTGTGTCGACAATTCCTGGGAATGGACTAATCTCTCCACATCCACCTTCCAGCCCAGTGTGCCATCATCATGTTCGATGTAACCTCGAGAGTCACTTACAAGAACGTGCCGAACTGGCATCGAGATCTGGTGCGCGTGTGTGAGAACATCCCCATCGTCTTGTGTGGCAACAAAGTGGACATCAAGGACAGGAAGGTGAAGGCCAAGTCCATTGTCTTCCACCGAAAGAAGAACCTCCAGGTGCGTGTCCTAAGCTTACGGACCGTGGCCCTTCGGTAAGAGGTACCGTGTCGGTGTAGGTCCGTGACGGGGACTCATAGATGTGTGGGTCGAAGAACCGTGTCTTTTGGCTCGAACCGTCTCCTAGAATAACCAAGTCGAATTCGCTTCTCTTCACAGTACTACGACATTTCTGCCAAAAGCAACTACAACTTTGAGAAGCCCTTCCTCTGGCTGGCTAGGAAACTCATCGGAGACCCGAACTTGGAGTTCGTCGCCATGCCTGCTCTCGCCCCCCCAGAGGTGGTCATGGACCCCGCGCTGGCAGCACAGTACGAGCACGACCTCGAGGTGAGTGGTCCTTCCCGGCGAGCGGTGAGCTCGCCCGCCTGCCGCTGCGTCCGCGGCGTGACATGTCCGTCTCTCTGTCCAGGTTGCTCAGACCACCGCGCTCCCAGACGAAGATGACGACCTGTGAGGGGGAAGCTGGAGCCCAGCGTCAGAAGTCTAGTTTTATAGGCGACTGTCCTGTGATGTCGGTGGTGCCGTGTTTGCCACTTTATTATATAGCTAAGCAGAACCTGTGCTTGACCCCGGGATGCTGAGATGAATGGGCTTGGAGTGAATGTGCAGTTACGATACCTTCACTTTTGGACCTGCGTATTTAGCTGTTTGAACAGAGTTGTTTCCTTATTGAGTTTCAACGATAAGAATGCTGCAGTCGCATCACAATACTCAGTGGTGAAACCTTGTTTGTTACTGTCATTCCCATTCCTTTTCGTTTAGAATCAGAATAAAGTTGTATTTCAAATATCTAAGCAAGCGAGCTTATCCCTTGTTCAGTAAGCACCTGGAAACCACTGACCGGGGAGATGTGCTGTTGCTGTTTAAGATGCCTTTTGTTGTCACTTAATTTGGAGCGTCAGTCAGTGTTCCCAGTCTTTATTTTTGTACATTTGGATCTTTTCACACAGATGAGATGACAGGTCCATAGTATTTATTTGGTAAGTGTTGAGAGTTGTAAATATTGCCGATGCCGTCAAACTGTCCTCCACGCTGCCTTCTGGCCGTGGTGTCACGGGGGAAGCGCTTGTTCAGGACGTGGCCGCCGCCAGAGTAAAGGTGGTGTGTGCGACAGGCACTCAGAACCACGGATGCTTCTGTTGACGGCCGAGGCCGCCACGTGGTAGCACAGCTCAGAGCCGGGCGGGGCTGCGGGCAGCCGCCTCTGTTGGGAGGAATGGAAATGACCGTCCACCTGCCTTTGGCTCTGGTGTTGGTGTGGATGGAGCAGCGTTCCAGGAGGTGTCCATGTTTGCCCACTGCTTTAAAGATGCCAAAATGAAGGGTTTCAGTCCGACACACCACAGCTTTAATGCTTGCGTTTTGTGAGTGGTGCGAGGATGTGGACGAGCAACAGGCAGTCTGCGGCGGGAGAAGTAGACCCTGCTCCTCGGTGACCTTTGGGCGGTTCCGGGAGAAGGAACGGCTCCGTCCTGCCTGGTGTGGCCTGGTGACCCCGCACTAGAATTGGGAGTCTTGGTGAGGAGCTGTTTTGCTCGTGTGAGTAGGTTCTACAGTTTCACCAAAGCTCTTGAGCGGTCCAATGTTTCCTTACATAGTTACCTTAGGAAAGGGAAGAATCACTTAAATATGCAGAAAAGTAGGATTCAAAGGGTAGAATTGATTAAACTTCACTTAAGATAGAAAACACAGGAGTAGACTCACTTGCATGTTGGAATTGCTGCGGAGCTAGATTGAGCTCAGGACCCGGTGTGAAGGGTTCCCTGAGTCAGGAGGCGCCCTTCCAGGTGCTTCAGTGTAGGGGGTGTATGCACGTGTGCACGTGTGTGCAACACTGCGAGTGGTGGGTGCTGGGTCTTTAAACTCTTGAAGCTGTTTGCCGTGGGGTGGGAGAGTTCACACGTCACTGGGAGGAAATATTGCTGCAAAACACATGGCTTCTCCTTGGCTCGGATTCTCGGAATCTCGGTGTTTGTGAAACGCTGAGGAGCCCAGGTCAGCGGCCCCTTGTGGGGAGCAGCTCTCTGTCCGGTTGCACGGGTGGGGGTTGGTCTGTGCTATGCAGGCTGGTGTCTAAGGGGCCCTTTGTTACTGTGAACCCGTAACCTGTGGAGAAGCCGGCGGGAGGACGCCGGTCACGCGGCAGCAGAGGTGGCCTGCGTGGAAGGCAGGAGACTTCTGTCCCTTTGCTGGGTGCCTCACAGTAAAGGAGATTGGACAGCAGGGGGCGCTGTCCTGCGGTGAGGGGGAAATGCTTTTCAAAAGCAGCCTTCTCTGTTTAAAGCCCCGACGGACTGGTTTATCAACCTCAAAATGCTGGATTTTCAAAAATAAGGACCGATTTCCTGGCTGATGGTGGGTACCTGAAGTGACTCCCTTGTGAGGACGTTTCTTTGGTAAAACACGACTGTCGGGAGATGACGATGATGGCCAATCGGTTTGACTTGTGCCCGTGGGCCAAGCCCGTCTTCCCTCAGGTTGGGGGGCCCCTTTGGCCACGAGGGCAGCATCCGCCTCAGCCCGGGCCCCTCCCGACCCGGGACCCTCGGGCTGGGAGCTGTGTCCGGAGGGACCGTTTCCTCGGACCAGAGTCCTCGCCGGCCGTGAAGGGCTGAGTCCACAGAAAGGGGTCTGGCTGCATCCTGGGTCACCGGCACCCCTTCACCAGCCTTCGTGTTTCTTCTTTTTCAAATTTTAAGAGGAAAGTTGACGTAGAGGTGGAAGGAGCCAGCTGGGCCGCGTGGCTCAGAACGCGGCTGTGCCGAGGCCTCGGGCTGAGAGTTCGCCCGAGAAAGGTGGCTCCGCAGCTGACCTGGGGGAGCCCGTTTCTCTGGGCCTGGCCTGCCCGTCAGCGCCTCTGCGTTCAGCGCTCACTGGTGTGGCCTGGGCCAGACCCTGCTGTGGACGGCGCTGCCCCCTCAGCCCGGGTGCAGTGGGCCGTGCTGGGCTGGCCCCGCCGAGGTCTCAGCTGCCGCAAGGCAGGCCCCGTCTGCTCGTTCCTGTCCCCAGGGCTCAGTTTCCCCTGGGAACGAGTAAGACGGGGGTGGGGGGGAGTTAGGGTGGGGCTGACCCCATGGGGTGGGAAGGAGCAGGTGAGTTACACCACCCTCTGTCTCACCCGTTGTGTTCCAGCTCCTTTCTGTCGGAGTTGGGGGTGGGTCAGGCCAGCGACATGCAGGGGCCGTTCCCCAGTTCAAGTGGCGCTGTGCGTGCTGCCGGGGCGGACGCTTTAGCGCGGCGAGTCGAAGAAGAACCTTGCGTTTAATGTTTTCAGTTCCTGCCTTTGAGAAGCAGCGTGTAAACCACTCCAGGTGGGGAGTCCTGTGACCTGGACAGTCTGTGCATCCGTCCTGGGAGCCATGCTGCAGAGACGAGGGGTGACCGAGGTCCTTGTGAGGAGGGGACGCAGGAGCTTAGCGCAGCGGCACGACCTGCTTGACGGCCGGAGGGGTCGAGGTGGAGAAGGGTTTAGGCAAGGGGACCAGTGGGCGGAGACCCAGACCAGGACGCTGGAGGGGAAGGGGCTCGGGGAGGGGTCCTGGAAGCCCACGTGCAGACGGGCTCAGCACAGCCGGAGCCCCTCGGGGTCAGAGGGTCCCCAGGGAGCCCAGCCGTGGCCGTCGTGGCTGTCCTCCACGCTGCGATGTTCCAGAGACGGCTCTTCACCGACCCAGCGGCAAAGACTCGCAGCAGCAGCCGCTGTGCTTGGCGGCCACCACCTTCACTCCGGTTCACGTGACGAGTGAGACTGGGTTTACCGCGGGCGTATCTGTCGGTGAAATGATTCCCACAGCGAACTGCTCAGCAGTTCACCAGCGCGGTTATTTCGCGTGCACCGAGAACATTTAAAATTACTCTGTAGCCAGAGTCCCACCAGCCAGGGTGACATTTTACATCAGACGAGGAAAAGCAGGGACCTGAAGGAGACATGAGGTGAGCCCCTCAAACAGGCCAGCTGTGCCCTGGCTAGGTTTTCTCCGTGGTTAGGGCGTCAGCCCAGACTGAAGGGTCCAGGGCACGTGCCTCAGTTGCAGGTTCGATCCCCAGCCCCGCTCGGGGTGTGTGAGGGAGGCAACCAAGAGATGCTTCCCTCTCACATCCATGTTTCTCTCTCCCACTCTGTCCCTCTATTCCTCTCAAAAAAAAAAAAAATCAATGGAAGAATATCCTCCGGGGAGGATTTAAAAAAAATATTCCAGCCTGGCCAGGATGGCTCAGTGGTTGAGCATCAGCCTGTGAACCAGGAGGTCACAGTCCCAGTAGGGGGCATGCAGGAGGCAGGCGATGGATGAGTCTCATCATTGATGTTTCTCTTCCTTCTGAAATCGAATAAAAATATACCAATAATAAATACTCCAGCTGCTCCCTGGAGAGTGTCCATCCCAGCAGGCCCCCAAGTTGTCATGGGCTTGGGGTTCAAGGAGCAAAAGCGACTGCAGCGTGCAGGTCAGAGTCCTGGGTCGGAGCCCTCGGGACAGCCCCGTGGTCTCCGTCTGGTCCTGGGCCCTGCGTCTGGGGCACCATCGGAGCCAAGGAGCCCCTCGGAAGGCTCAGACCTGTCCGCACCCGGGCCGTGCCCGCTGCTGCCACGGCAGGAGAGGTCCTGGTTTGTGGGCGTGGAGGGAGGGACCCCACAGGGCTGAGACCCAAACGTGGCTCCAATCGCACCTGAAAGCTTAAAACCAAGACCTGAAGGGATCAGGCCGTTTCCAGATGATTCAACGCACCCAGGGCAGGCGGAGGGGAAGCCAGCGCCAATCTGTGCCGGTGGGGATGCTCTCCGGCCAATGGAAACCACCGGCGTGCAGAGGGCAGGACAGCCGCGGCCCAGAACGTTCACGTTCACCTGCAAACCGACCCAGAAACGGCAGTCGTTAGACATGCACGTTAAAGCACTAAGTTTCTTTTTGTTTTTTAAATATATTTTTATTGATTTCAGAGAGAAAGGGAGAGGGAGAGAGAGAGACATCAATGATGAGAATCATGGATCGGCTGCCTCCTGTACGCCCCACACTGGGCATCGAGCCCACAACCCGGGCCTGTGCCCTTGACTAGAATTGAACCCAGGACCCTTCAGTCCGCAGGCCGATGCTCTCTATCCACTGAGCCACACCGGTTTCGGCAATAGTTTATTTTTTAATATATATTTTTTATTGATTTCAGAGAGGGAGAGAGAGAAACACCAGTAATGAGAGAATTGGAGTGAGAATCGGGCAGTGAGCCTGCCACCCAGGCCTGTGCCCTGACCTGGAATCCAGCCGTGACCTGGTTCATAGGTGGACGCACACACTCTGGGCCGTTTGTGTTACACACGTGACCGAGCACCGGCCCGGCCTGCTCCAGGGCACAGGCTCCGGCCCCGGGGGCTCCGTCAGGCGTGATTCCAAGTCCCTCCTGTTCCCTGCGGTGGACCCTTCGCGGTGCTGGTGCGGGGACCCACCCGCCCTGTTCTCTGTCTTTGCCCTAACACGGGGTCGTCACTGACGGGATGATTCCCCCACGAGCCACACGGGGGCGCTCGCGCTCCATGCTGGTGGCCACAGGCTTGCTGGTTGGAATCTGTAAACACTCCCGTTACCACCCCCCCAGGTCACCTCCAAAAGGGGTCACGCACCTGAGGTTATCCCTTGAGTAATAGACGCCTGTTCTGTTTTTAAAAAACAGGTTTTTATGGACTTCAGAGAGGAAGGAGAGGGAGAGAGAGAAACATCCATGATGAGAGGGAGAACCGCGGATCGGCTGCCTCCTGCACGCCCCCCACTGGGGATCGAGCCACAACCTGTGCCCTGACGCAATCGAACCCTGACCTCCTGGTTCATAGGTCGACACTCAACCCCTGAGCCACGCCGGCCGGGCGAGAGCCCCCTCTTATTCACGAGTGCGGCACGTCTGCATCCGACAAACACAGCCGAGCTCAGGCCACAGGCCACGGGCACCGAGCTGGCGCTGGGATCCCCACGTGAGGGCAGCAGAGCGGAGGGTGGAGACGGCCTGGCAGGGGTTGCCACGGAATTCTGACACCGTTGTCCAGAGCCCGGGAGACGTGGAACCTCACAGACGGCCGTTCCGGACGGCGGCACCGCGGGAGGGGACCTGCCTCCACCGTGGGTCCCGGGGCTGCCGCGTCCTGCGTTAGCGCTGAGCCTTCCCCATCCGGGGTCGGGGTGGCTGTGGGGGCCGCGTGGGCCGGAGCCTCGGCCTGTCTCCAGGGCGCCTGCTGGCAGTTCCTGGCTCTGGGACCCTCCCGTCCTCTCCACACGGGGAGACGACCGGACGGCGAGAGACCCCGAGGAGAGAGAGGCAGACCCGAGGCGCAAGCACGGACTGGCACCAGCCAACCTCGGTTGCCACGGGAACCGTCGGAGCCCGGGCACCAGTCTCAGGCCCCTTGACGACGGGCGTGTTTGTGTGCGAGCATCGCACGGTGGCTGCGCGGTGGGCACAGCGCGGGGCCTGCCGGGCGCGGACACGGCGGGCAGCCCAGGAGGCGTGTTTGTTTCTATTTATTTATTTATTTAAATATATTTCCCAGAGAGGAAGGGAGAGGGAGAGAGAGTCAGAAACACCGACCAGCCGCCTCCTGCACGCCCCCTACTGGGGATGTGCCCGCAACCAAGGTACATGCCCTTGACCGGGATCGAACCCGGGACCCTTGAGTCCGCAGGCCGGCGCTCTATCCACTGAGCCACGCCGGCCAGGGCTTAATTACCGTGGATGTGCAATACTAGAGTCCGTTCAGGAGTCCCGCCCAGCGAGTAGACACTTGTGTGACGTCCGAAGTGCCCCCCCCCCCCACCCGGCACTTCTGGTCCCCGCCCGGCCGCGTACGTAGCTACAACGACATGACCGAGCTGTCCCGGGACTGTGTGTACCTGGCCTGTGTGTGGCGTCCGTCAGCCGTCTGTCCAGACTGAGGCCACAGCGCGTGTGAGGAGGTCAACAGGAGGGGCTGGGCTGGCCGGCCTGGCGTGGGGCCCACCGCGGCTGCGGCCTGTGACCCCTCTCCTGCCGGGAGGGAGGCCCGTGCGCCTGGGCCCTTGGGAGGGAGCCGGGCCGTGACCTCCGTGGAATTCGGGCCCTCCCTCCGGGCCTTCTCTGCCAACGTGTGTTTGACGGCCAAACAATGACCAGGCCCGGCCGCTCGGCCCGTGTGCTGGATTCACAAGGGGAGGAGGCCGGCCACGGGCGGGCCTGGGGGGGCGGCCCCGCGGGCGGCGGGAGAGGGCGGCTGCTCGGCTGGGAACGAGGTCTGTGCGATGGCGGCGGGTCAGTCTGGGGCGCGGGCCGCGGACCCACCGGCTTAATGTATTTCATTGATCTCAGAGAGGAAGGGAGAGGCGGGAGAGAGAGAAACATCAGTGATGAGAGAGAAGCATGGATCGGCTGCCTCCTGCACGCCCCCTACTGGGCATCGAGCCCGCAACCCGGGCCTGTGCCCAGACCGGGAATCAAACCCGGGACCCTTCAGTCCACAGGCCGACGCTCTATCCCAGGCGTCCTCAAACTGCGGCCCGCCGAGGACATTTATCCGGCCCGCCGGGTGTTTTTGCCGTTTTGTTTTTTTACTTCAAAATAAGATATGTGCAGTGTGCATAGGAATTCGTTCCTAGTTTTGTTTTTTGTTTTTAAACTATAGTCCGGCCCTCCGACGGTCTGAGGGACAGTGAACTGGCCCCCTGTTTAAAACGTTTGAGGAACCCCCTGCTCTATCCACTGAGCCACACCGGCCAGGGCTCATCATGGATGCTTCTCTCTCTCCCTCTCCCTTCCTCTCTGAAATCAATACAAATATGTTTAACAATAAATAAATAAATAAAAAGATGACCCAGCACCAGTGAGAGGACGCGGCTGGGTCAGCCGCTGGGTTTCTCCACGGGGAGGAGAGTTTGGGGAAAAGCCGGAGGGCGGGGGAGGGGAGCAACTTGGCCGCGATGGGAGCCGTTCCCAGCATCCCCTCTCTCCCCGATTGCAGGAAAACACAAATAAAAAATGAGGGCCGGAGGGATGCCAGGAGCGGGCTGGGCGGCGGCCGTCTGGCAAAGCGCAAAGCGCTCGCTCCGTCCTCACTGCAGGGAGATACGGGGAGCTGCCTCCCACCGCGCCCGCTCTCCCGCGTCTCCAGGAACGCTGCACGCGGGCGGGCGGGAGCCCCGTCAGCCCTGGGCGGGGGCAGCTGCCTGCTAATCGCTCCCGTTATAAATCCACAGGGCGCTCAGCGCCGGGAGGGGGTGGGAAACTACCCGGAAGGCTCCCGGAGGAACGGCCTCTTCCGAGTTCTGTTCTCCGGGTGGAGAGGGACCGAGTGATGTCAGGGGACGCCATTCTCCCGCTCAGGGAGACGGGGAGCGGGGCTGCACGCCCCCAGACCCTCTGCTGCTTTGTAGTCAGGAACCCGGCGGCGGGGCTCAGTGGCTGAGCGTCGACCTTGGAACCAGGAGGTCAGGGTTCGATTCCCGGTCAGGGCGCATGCCCGGGTTTTGGGCTCCATCCCCAGTGGGGGGGGGAGGGCGTGCAGGAGGCAGCTGATCAATGACTCTCTCTCTCATCATTGATGTTTCTATCTCTCCCTTTCCATCCCTCTCTGAAATCAATAAAAATGTATTTAAAAAAACAAAACAAAAACATCTGCGATCCAGGTACCTGGCCTTGACCGGGAATCGAACCCATGACCCTTTGGTGCGTAGGAGAGTCTCTAACCACTGAGCCGCCCTGGCCCGGGTGCCTGGACTTGCTTCTGAGCGGTGGTGGGTGCCAGCGCGTGCCAACCCGGCGGCAGCAGCCGGCGTTTGTGGTTTTCCAAACTCAGAGGCGTTTCTCTCCAAAGACGGACGCTGCACCGGGGCCGGGCCGGTTCCCCCAAACCGGCAGTTACGCCTCGCGGGGCCTCGCGCTAAATATAGCCGTAAGTAGAGGCCGGAGCCTCGGCGCGCGCGACGTCCTCTCATCTGCTATTTTAAAGTTTCCAAACCGGGAACGAATAACAGCCTTTGTTTTCTGCTTCTGGGCAAAAGTGGCGGGTGCGTTGGGTGCGTGCGGTTTGGGAGGAGAGAGGTTTCTTGGCCGTGGATCTGACTCACATTCCAGACCGTGGAGAGCGGGGACGCTGCCTCTTTGGGAAAAGAAACGATGAGTGGAGGACGGAGGCTGTGACACCAGGACAGCCGGCCGGGAGGATCCCTGAGACGGGAGCTCAGGAGTGTGGGCCGAGCTCCTGGGTCCAGCCATGCCTGCAGCCCGCTCACCGCCAGCTCCGGCGACACATGTAATTCCTCTCTCGGTCCATTTCCTCTGGTTTCAGCCTCTGTGAGCTCTGAGCTTCTGTCTCCCTCCCTGATGGCTGGCCTCCCTCTCTCTCCGTTTTTAATCCCCACCCGAGTCCCACTGAGATTTGTAGAGAGAGTGGGAGGGAGGGGGAGAGACACAGAGAGAGAAACATCCATTGGTTCTCGCGCACGTGCCCTGCCCGACCGGGGCCAAGATGGAGCCTGCAACCCAGGTACATGCCCTTGACCGGAATCGAACCCGGGACCCTTCAGTCCGCAGGTCGACGCTCCACCCACTCAGCTACACCGGCGAGGGCCCTCCTCCCTCTCCAGTTCAACCTCGCAAAGGACCCAACCGTCAGCCGCCTGCAGGCAGCTCCGTCGTTCGTGCCGACGGCACAAAGCTTCCTGGGCCTCTTCCTGTGTGAGTTTGTATTGGGCTCAGGTAGCCTGGCAACCCGGCGATTCCTCCCCCCTTCCTCTCCGCCCCCCCCCCCAATCCCGCAGGAATTCTCCTCGGTGTGGCCACAGCATCACGGATCGGGCAAGGAGTTGTATCATCATCTCAACTCCAGCGTCCTGGGCACGCACCGCACGGAGCCGCTGGCCCCCTCCTCACGGGCACGCGTCCTCGAGTCCGTCCGTCCGTCTGAGCTCCTGCCAGGCCAGGCCCTCCCCCTTCTGTGGGATAAACACAGGGGAACTCACGCGATTCCATTCGCCAGGCGCCTCGGAGCCCGCGGGCACGCCGGGCGGCCGGCGAGGTCCATGCCTTGGCGCTGCGGCAGCCAGAGGGGCCTGTTGGTAAAGGGCTCAGGCAGGGCGGGAACAGGAAGTGAGTTTTTAAAAAGGAGATTAAAGGAAGAACCAGTCTCAGGCCTGGCCAGGGGGCTCCGCTGGTGAGAGCCTCGTTCCCCTACGCCAGGGTGGCAGGTGCGATCCCCAGTCCGGGCACATCCAAGACCCAACCAATGAACGCAGCAGTAAGTGGGACAGCGCCCTGGCCGGTGTGGCTCAGTGGATAGAGTGTCGGCCTGCGGACTCAAGGGTCCCGGGTTCGATTCCGGTCAAGGGCATGTACCTTGGTTGCGGGCACATCCCCAGTGGGGGGTGTGCAGGAGGCAGCTGATGGATGTTTCTCTCTCATCGATGTTTCTGACTCTCTCTCCCTCTCCCTTCCTCTCTGTAAAAAATCAATAAAATATATTTTAAAAAATATATTTTTTTTATAATATAAAAAAAAACAGCAAATCTCCCTCCCTCCCTCCCTCCTTCCTCTCTCTAAACAATAAAAAGTAAATAAAATATTGGTTTAAAACAAGAAAGAAACATTGTCTTGAGAGGAAGATGCTATGAGACTGGGAAACGTTCCAAAGTCTTTGAATGGTCGCACGTGAAATTGATATAAAAACTTAGTCCTGCCCAACCGGCATGGCTCAGGGGTTGAGCGTCGACCTAGGAACCAGGAGGTCAGAGTTCGATTCCCGGTCAGGGCACATGCCCAGGTTGCGGGCTCCATCCCCATTGGGGGGCGTGCAGGAGGCAGCCGACCAGTGATTCTCTCTCAGCATGGATGTTTCTCTCTCTCCCTCTGCCTTCCTCTCTGAAATCAGTAAAAAAAATATATATTTAAAAACAAACAAATCAACAAACAGTGAAGGAAGGGGCAGTGGGCATGGCTGACGGGAGTTAAAATACTCGGTGTGGCCGGGGAAACAGGGAGAAAAGATGATCATGTTGGGAAGTGGTGTGAGGCCATAACAGGAAGGGGGGTATTCGTCACCATTCCCTTTGGTGAGTAATTCTATCACCGAAGATGTCTAAGCAGAGATATTGTTGAGACTCTGTAATTTCTGCAACAGTTTACCTGCTCAGAAATCTTCAGTGCCATGGAATGCCTTAGCAAAGTCTATTTCTTCCCTTCTGCGTGTTTGGAGTTTCCTGTTTCTCTTTCTTTTCTAGTTTCTTACCATGGACCTTCAGATGATTGATTGGGCACCTTCTTTTAGTAGAAGCATTCAGTGCTATGAATTTTCCTCTAAGCCCCGCTTTGGCTGCATCCCACACGTTTTGATATGTTGTCTGTTCGTGGTCACTCAGTGCCTGATATTTCCTAGTTTCCTCTGAGTGTTCCTCTTTTACCTACGGGTCATTGGGGAATCTGTGGTTTGGTTTCCAAGTGATTGGATATCGATCTGTTATTTTTCTGTTACTGATTTCTAGTTCAATTGCATCCTGTTCAGTGAGTTCGCTTCTTTGAACGGGTTAAGACTCGTTTCATGGACGAGGACACGGTCCATCGAGGCGCGTGTCCCGTGTGCCTTGGTCTACGTGCCGTTGTTGGGTGGAGTGTCCCGTAGACGACAATTGGATCCAGATGGTTGATCGTGTTGGTTTCTTCTAAATCCCGTGCTAATGATCCTGGTTCTGGCTGTTATGGAGACAGGAGTGTCGAAGCCTCCATGTCTGTCTGTGGTTTTGTCTATTTCTCCTTTGAATTCCATCCATTTTTCTCTCCGTGTGTGTTTTTTAAATATTTTCCTTCCTTGCCATCGTTTTAAAAAAATATATGTTTTTATTGACTTCAGAGAGGAAGGGAGAGAGAGAGAGAGAGAGAGAGAGAGAGAGAGAGAGAGAGAACACCCATGATGAGAGAGAATCACGGACAGGCTGCCTCCTGCACGCCCCCCACTGGGGATCGAGCCCGTAACCCGGGCCTGTGCCCTGATCAGGAATGGAACCCTGACCTCCTGGTTCCTAGGTCGACGCTCAACCACTGAGTCTCCCCGGCCAGGGCAGGCCGTGCGTGCTCCTGTCAGGCGTGTTCCTTGTAGACGGCTGGGTCTTGCTATTTATGTCCAGCTCGGATCATCCAGACTCAGCGCGGTGATGGATACGATTGGAACGAAATCCATGTCCTTGCCAGTTCCTCTGCTGGCTCCATCTGTGCTCTGTGCTCTTTAGCCCTTTTTTTTTTTTTTTTCTGCTTTTGGATTATCTCAGGATTTGTCCTGGTTCCATCTTGTCTTATTATTAGCTGAGTCCCCGTCTCTCGGTAACGGCTCTTCCACGGTCGTCCTGAGGGGTTGCCAAGGGGATGGCTCTTCAGTGGTCGGCAAGCTGCGGCTCGCGAGCCACACGCGGCTCAAGAGCCGCGGTTTGCCACTCTGTTGACTAATGAGTTTGCCTACCACTGGGTTAGACTCTCGATTCCAATAATTACAGGCTGTTGTTGTTCCTTGTGATTAAGCCCCTGTCCCAGTGGTCGGCCCACACTGGATGGAGCCCGCAACCCGGGCCTGTGCCCTTGACCGGAATCGAACCCGGGACCTTTCAGTTCGCAGGCCCACGCTCTATCCACTGAGCCACACCTGCGGATTTTTATAGCAACTAAAAATGAGAAGAAGGGTCATTTCTATCGGCCCGAGTGGTAGCCATTTCTGGGTCTCTTCCTTCCTTTCTTTTTTTTTTTTTGGGGGGGGGTGTATTGATCCCTTCCAGTGCACCCCGTTCCTCCCGCGTGTCCGCGTTCTGCCTGGAGCGCCTGCGCGAGTCTCCGGCGCTGCCTCCGGGGACAGATTCCTCCAGTGAGTGTTCGTCTGACAAAGTGTCTCTTCCTTTTTAATTGAGACGTAAATTCACATGCCATAACATTCACCTCTTCCGAGGGTGAGATTCAGTGACTTTTTAATACATTTTTATTGGTTTCAGGTAGGAAGGGAGAGAGAAAGAAACATCAACGATGAGAGAGCATCATGGACCGGCTGCCTCCTGCACGCCCCACACTGGGGATGGAGCCCACAACCCGGGCCTGTGCCCTGACCGGGAATCGAACCCTGACCTCCTGGTTCCTAGGCCGATGCTCAACCACGGAGCCACGCCGGCCTGGAGTGAGCTCTTCTTTGTTTTTGTTTTTAAATATATATATTTTTTTGATTTTTTACAGAGAAGGAGGGAGAGGGATAGAGAGTTAGAAACATCGATGAGAGAGAAACACCAATCAGCTGCCTCCTGCACACCCCCCACTGGGGATGTGCCCGCAACCAAGGTACATGCCCTTGACCGGAATCGAACCCGGGACCTTTCAGTCCGCAGGCCGACGCTCCATCCACTGAGCCACACCGGTTTCGGCGATTTTGTTTTTTAAAAAAGATAAAATAAACGAAGGTGGGCTGGTCGGCTCGTCCAAGCAGGAAGTGAGGAAGGTCCGGGTAGGAATGAGCCAAGCGCTCGCCTGTGGATGCCGGGGGTGAGGGGCGGGGGGGGGGGGGGGGCGCCCCTTCCTCTGCTCAGATCGGTTTTTATTACCCCCCGGAGTGGGGACCCCCCGGTGCCGGTTAATAACGTGGGTGTGAAAAGAGGAACCCGCCGGCTTCGTTCAGGGTCGGCACGGGCGAGGCCCACGTGGGGGGCGGTCCGTTTC
Source organism: Eptesicus fuscus (assembly GCF_027574615.1). NCBI lineage: Eukaryota > Metazoa > Chordata > Mammalia > Chiroptera > Vespertilionidae > Eptesicus > Eptesicus fuscus. Next base: position 28,438,689 of record NC_072495.1, read on the forward strand.
ATTCCTCTTTCGTCAACATCTGAACCCAGAAAAAAATCAGTGTCGGGCCCTCCCTGAGCCCAACGCTCCCTTTCCTCCCCCGCGGCAGGGCCTGGCGGCCGGGAAGGGAACCGATGAACCGCAAAGATAAAGGCTGTAAATTAGATTTCCCCCGAGGTGCCTCGCGCCCGCCCGGGCGGCGGGTAAAGGTCGTTGCGCTGGGCCCTGCCTGTCATCGGAGTCCCCGGTTCTCACGGGCGGAGATCACAGTTCCAGGAGCTGGTCTGGTTCCTGGCAGCCGCGCGGGCGGCGCGGGGCCTGGATCACGGGCCGGGGCTGCAGCCCCCCCCCCCCCCCCCCCCGGGCACACGGCCGGGACCGAAGTCCGTCCCTGTCCCCTTTCGGAGGGCAGGCCCCTCGGGCGCGGGACTCCATGCCCATCTGAAGTCAGGCCCAGGGAGACCGAGCATTCGAGCTGTTATCTCCGGCGTGTAACCACCATCGTCGGGGACGTTTACTGAGTGGTGGTGCGGCTTAGCAGACGCTGGCCGGCACTTATGGAGAGAGACGTTGTTTCCACGCCCCGCCTGGGGGACCGCAGGCCACAGAGGCAGTGGGAAACAGAGAGGTGCAGTAACTTGCCTCAGGACACACAGCAGGTCAGCGTAGGGGCTGGTACAGGGAGGCGGGTGTGAGTTACATCACAGGGCAGGCGAGAGCCGTGACTAACCGTGTGTGTGTGTGTGTGTGTGTCTTGGACTAGATTGGATACCCTTCCATCTTTTTTTTTTTTAATTTTTAAAAATATATTTTATTGATTTTTTATAGAGAGGAAGAGAGAGGGATAGAGAGTTAGAAACATCGATGAGAGAGAAACATCCATCAGCTGCCTCCTGCACACGCCCCACCAGGGATGTGCCCGCAACCAAGGTACATGCCCCTTGACCGGAATCGAACCCGGGACCCCTCAGTCTGCAGGCCGACGCTCTATCCACTGAGCCACACCGGTTTCAGCTCATCTTTTACAAAAAAGGCATTTTTATTGATTTCCGAGAGGAAGGGAGAGGGAGAGAGAGGGAGAGAAACATCCGTGATGAGAGAGAATCATGGACCGGCTGCCTCCTGCACGCCCCACACTGGGGATGGAGCCCACAACCCGGGCCTGTGCCCTGACCGGGAATCGAACCCTGACCTCCTGGTTCACAGGTCGACGCTCAGCTACCCTTTCATCCTAAGTCAACGGAGACGCTGGCGGGCTGGGGTCTGGCTGTGAAGCACGTGGGGGGGGGGGGGCCTGGGGTCGGCTGCAGCCACACAGTGTCCCCTGGAGACAGCCCCACGGCGTCCACTCACCCCCGAAGGGTTAAGGAGAGCGCTGGGGTGGGGGGCCTCCTGTGGGGGGCAGGGGGCGGGGCCTCTCTCCCTTTGCACCCCGATAGCACCTTCTCCCTTTGTTGGGGCAGAGAGGTTATGGCATGGCGTGCCTCCCCCCGACTTATTAATATTCACAGCGATGGGGGCAGATACAAAGGCAGCCCCGGCTGTTGGCTCTGCCTCCCGCCCAGCGTCCACGGAGCCCAGCGTCCACGGAGCGGACTGGAGCTAGGACCCAGGAGGGACGGGCAGCCGGGGTATAAATAGAGGCCGGCCCAGAACAAAGTTTGAGGCGCAGCCTGACACCACGGCCTCCCTCCACCCATCGAGGTCAGACCCGGAGGACCCGGCGGGCGGGGGAGAAAGTGCCCCGTGGTCCTCGGTCCGTTCCCGCCGTCCGTCCGTCCGGGAGGAGGACCCGTCGGCTCCAACCTGGACGGAGGCATGCAGGCTGCGGGCTGAGCCGCCGAGCGCCGGCCGGGGCTCCCTCCCTCGAGGCTGGGCGCCTGCCCTCAGCCCCGACCTCTCCTGTCTGGAGCGTCTGGAGCGGCTCCTCGCCATCCCCGCCCGCCGCGCCCGTCTCTGCGCCGCGGTGTCCATCCCGGAGACGCTCAGGTCCGCAGACGGAAGACCACGCGCCGACCCTCGCGGCTCCCCACGCAGCACAGAAGCGGGTTCCGTCTCCTCTTCCAAGAACCCGGGACAACGTCCCTCTCCCAGGGACGCGGGGGGAGCGGGGCGCCATGAGGGAGCCGCCGCGTCCGCGTCCCCGCTGGCCCTCCTGGCTGCTGATACTTTGCTGCAGTTTCCAGGTAGCGTCCCAGGTGGGCGTGGGGATGGGCCGGCTCCGTGAGGACCCGGGTGCTGGGATGGGCCGGCTCTGTGGGGACCGGGTGCTGCGATGGGCCGGCTCTGTGGGGACCGGGTGCTGCGATGGGCCGGCTCCGTGGGGACCGGGTGCTGCGATGGGCCGGCTCTGTGGGGACCGGGCGAGGGGATGGGCCGGCTCCACGGCGGCCTGCGTCTGACGCTGAGTTTCTGTGTGCAGGTGCGCCCGGCCCTGTCCAGCTTGCAGGCCCATCCAGGTAAGGAGCTCCCTGCTCGCCCTGCCTCTCGGGCCTCGGGGCGCCGGCTGTCTGTCTGTCTGTCTGTCTGTGAGGAGGTCGGGGCGGCCCGGGTCCAGCCAGCCGCCTGCTGGACGTGGCCCTCCTGGTCGCCGTTCTTTTTGTTGTTCATCCTCCCCCGAGGGTCTTTTCCCACGGATTTTCAGAGCGAGTGGAAGAGAGAGGGAGAGACAGAGAGACACATCGATGTGAGAGAGACACACCGATCAGCTGCCTCCTGCAGGGCCCGGGCCGGGGAGGAGCCTGCAACCCAGGGACGTGCCCTTGACCGGAATCGAACCCGGGACCCTTCGGTCCACAGGCCCGACGCTCTACCCACTGAGCCGCACTGGCAGGGCCTGGTCGCGGTTCTCGTCCTCGAGGCCCGGCCTCCGTGGCCCGAGCCGCCCGCTCTTGTGTCGAAGGAAACGAGCGTCCTCGGGCCGCGCAGGTCGTCTGTCTGTCTGTCTCGCACGACGTGTGTCTGGTGCGGATCGGCTCGGGGACTCAGAGCCTCGGCCCTGCCCTCTGCCGCCGTCCTGGGTCCCGGCGCTTGGCGCCTGCGGCCCCACGGAGATGGCGAGCAGCGGGAGGAACCCCTGCCCCAGGCGGGCCCCCCACCCCATCCTTTTTAAAAATATATATATTTTTACTGATTTCAGAGAGGAAGGGAGAGGGAGAGAGAGAATCATGGATCGGCTGCCTCCTGCACGCCCCCCCACTGGGGATCGAGCCCACAACCCGGGCCTGTGCCCTGGACCGGAATTGGACCCGGGACCCTTCAGTCCACAGGCCGACGCTCTATCCACTGAGCCACACCGGCCAGGGCGCCCCCTCCCCCCCCCCAGTCCTTTGCTGTGAGAGTCCTGGGCCTGGACGCTGTAGGACGAGGCTTTTCGGGGTGCTGGTGGACAGAGGCAAGCAGCTTCCCCGGAAGGTGGGCCCACCCGCGCACGACGGAGGCACGCGTGAGCGCGGGGTGGGCGTGCGGCCGCTGCCCCGTTTGCTCCCTGGCCGGCGTGCGTGGTGGGGAGGAACCTCACCGAGAGTCCCCACAGCCTGGGAGGCAGCCCCCCGCCACCTCAGGGGGCGACCTCTCTGACCAGCCACGGGCCGTGGGCACAGCCCGCACGCCGGGTCCTGCCCCGGGGCTGAGCCGGTCCGTGGACGGAGCCGGTGGGCGGGGCGGGCGCGGGGCCTGGGGTGAGTCAGAGCCGGCGGGACTCCATCCTCCGGGCGGTGACGCAGGCAGAGCGCGGACGTTCTGGCCGGGGGTCACGCCCCGACTTATCGCCCCGACTTATCGGTGTGTGGGGGGGGCGTGGCCACCTGTCTGTCCTCCTCGAGTTCTAGTTCAGTCGCGGCTGGGAAGCGGGGCAGAGACCGTCCACACGTGTCCACACACCTCCACACGTGTCCACATGCTTCCAGGCATATCCAATGTGTCCACATGCCTCCACATACACATATACACGCATCCCCATGGATCCACACATGCCCATGTGCCTCCACCCACACACATCCACATGCCTCCAGGCATGTCCACCTGCACCCACACTCCTCCACACATGCCCACACATGTCCACATGCCTCCACACGCGTGCCTGGCCCTCAGGCCTGTTCTCTGCGGAGCTGGCCTCCTCTCGGGCCTCGCGGGGCAGAGATGGCGCTTCTGTTCCCGCCGCTGCGGCAGCTGAGGGGAGACGGCAGGCAGACCCCACGCGGCATCTCACATCACAGCAGGTGCCCACGGAGCCGCACGGCGGGGGGGGCGGGGCGGTCGGCGCAGCCCCTCGGACGCGGGGTGTGGGCTGGGGCTGAGCTGGCGCGGTCGGGCGCGTGGGAGACAGTGGTCCCGGCCGTGGCTGCCCGGGGCCCCTTCTGGCCGCAGGCCCCGGTTCCTGCCGGCACAGCGCGGGCCCTGGAGAGCCGGGGCCGGTGGTTCTCCGTGGACACGGCCCTCCCTTCCCGGCCCTTTGTCTGCGGCCGGACGGACGGGAACACGGGCCCCGGCGAGGAGGGGCCTCCGGGGGCACCAGCTGCTCTCGCCGCCCCTCCGTCCCCGAGGAGCTGAGCAACACGCCGGCCGTGTCCCCCGCGGCGAGGACGCCAGGTGCTAGGCCGGGGGCGGCGTGGACGGAGGACGGCGGTGCGTGTGCGGTTTATTTGCTAAGCCTCACCCAGGACCTCATTTCCACTCGTTTATTTACTTTTCATTTTCTTTTTAGAGAGAGAGTGGGGGGGGCGGGGGCGGGGGGGGGGAGAGACAGAGAGGGAAGCGTTGGCCTGAGAGAGACTCCGGGGAGGAGCCTCCTCCGCGGTCCCTGCCCTCGGCTGGAATCGAACCCAGGACCCTTCAGGGCCGACGCTCTGTCCGCGGAGCCTCACCGGCCAGGGCAGCACCTTCTCGTGGATTAAAAAGCAACTTGCATTTCTTTTTTTTTTTTAATATATTTTATTGATTTTTTACAGAGAGGAAGGGAGAGGGATAGAGAGTGAGAAACATCGATGAGAGAGAAACATCCATCAGCTGCCTCCTGCACACCTCCCTACTGGGGATGTGCCCGCAACCAAGGTACATGCCCTTGACTGGAATCGAACCCGGGACCCTTCAGTCCACAGGCCGACGCTCTATCCACCGAGCCAAACCAGCTAGGGCTATTTTTCTTTTAAAAATATATATATATTTTTAACATTTATTTCAGAGAGAAGAATGGAGAGGGGGAGAGAGAGAGAAACATCCATGAGGAGAGAGAATCAGGGATCGGCTGCCTCCTGCACGCCTCCCACTGGTGGGGATCCAGCCCACAACCCAGGCCTGTGCCCTGACCCGGAATCGATCCGTGACCTCCTGGTTCATGGATTGAGGCTCAACCACGGAGCCACGGGCCGGGCCGTGCGTGTGTTCTCCCTGCTGGACGCAATCGCACCTGAGCGCGTGCCTGCCGTGGCCGTGGCCGTGGCCGTGGTGCCCGGCGTGGCTGCTGGGGCCCAGGGAGCCGCCGAGGCCGCAGAGGAAATCTGCGTCCGCCTCCTCACTGCATTCTTTCATTGTTTGTAACCGTTTCTCACTCGCTAAATTCTTTTCTTATTTGTAATGGTTTTCTGTTTTTTTTCCTTCATTTTGGTTATGAAGCACACATCGTCCGAAAATAATGATCCCATTATCTCCGCTTTCAAAACGTTTACTGCAGGCACGAGCACAAGGGTCACTCTATGAATCCTCCGCGCTGGGACCTGGCAGGCGTTGGGGCGTCGGATTAGCGTTTAGTCATCGGGCCGGCCCTGCACTTCTGGGGAGCGGCCCAGAGAGCCGGCCCGAGAGGGGATCAGAGCGGGGACCTCAGCCGAGTGTGGGCCTGGACGGGGCGGCCCCTCAGGCAACTGTCCCCACGCTCAGCAGGAAGGTGAGAGAAAAGCAACTCGCCCAGCCGTGGCTCCGTGGTTGAGCATCGACCTAGGAACCAGGAGGTCAGGGTTCAATTCCCGGTCAAGGGCACAGGCCCGGGTGGCGGGCTCGATCCCCAGTGGGGGGCGTGCAGGAGGCAGCCGGTCCAGGATTCTCTCTCATCACTGATGTTTCTATCTCTCTCTCTCCCTCTCCCTTCCTCTCTGAAACAAATAAAAATATATTAAAAATAGCCCTAACCCAGTGGCCGGCAAACTGCGGCTCTCGAGCCACATGCGGCTCTTTGGCCCCTGGAGTGTGGCTCTTTCACAAAATACCACGGCCTGGGCGAGTCTGTGTTGAAGAAGTGGCGTTAGAAGAAGTTTACATTTAAAAAATTTGGCTCTCCAAAGAAATGTCAATCGTTGTCCTGTTGATATTTGGCTCTGTTGACTAATGAGTTTGCCGACCACTGCCCTAACCGGTGTGGCTCAGTGGACAGAGCGTCGGCCTGCGGACTCAAGGGTCCCGGGTTCGATTCCAGTCAAGGGCATGTACCTTGGTTGCGGGCACATCCCCAGTGGGGGGCGTGCAGGAGGCAGCTGATCGATGTTTCTCTCTCATCGATGTTTCTGACCCTCTATCCCTCTCCCTTCCTCTCTGTAAAAATCAATAAAATGTATATATTTTTAAAATAATAATAATAATAATAATAAAAAGCAAGAAAGAGCGTTGAATGTACCCCCAGCGCGGCGCTGACCCCGTGTCCTTTGTTGCCAGGGTTCAAGGTCTTGCTCACCGCCTCCCACTACTGGCCCCTGGAGCACGTGGACGGGATCCATGAGCTGCAGGAAACGGCTGGAGGTACAGGCGGGTGGCGGGGGCCCCGGGGAGGGCACGGGAACAGCATGTGCGTGGCCGCCGGGACGCGTGGCCGCCCCCGCTCGTCGCTCTTCCCGAGCAGCGGGCTCGATAGCAGGGGGGTCTGTGGTCGGGGTCGGCGCTGGCTCAGCGCATTCCCACACGCGCCTCCCCGGCGGCCTGGGTCGGAGGCTGCGTCCGGAGGGGGAAGCGGCAGGCGGGACTCCCTCCGAGGGGCCCAGCTGGGACGCCCCGAGGGCTGTGCCCCCCGGACGGCTCGCGTGATCGCGGCACGGTCTCCCTCAGCCCAGGTGCCCCCACCTGCCCGTCAGCGGCTCCCCGCATCGGGCGCCGCCCTTCCGAAAGTGAGCTGCGACCTCCCGGTTCAGAGGTCGACGGGCACCGCCACGGGCCACGCTCGGACGCACCCGCGGGCACGGAGAGCGGCTCTTTCTGACCCGATTCTGACCTTTGCCAGGAGCCGACGCCCCAGACATTCCTGAGCGGTGTTTTTTTTTTTTTTTTCTAGTCTAATCAGAACTTTTATTTTATTTTTTTAAAATGTTTTTATTGATTCCAGAGAGGAAGGGAGAGGGAGAGAGAGAGAGAAACATCCATGAGGAGAGAGGATCACGGACCGGCTGCCTCCTGCACGCCCCCCTCTGGGGATCGAGCCCGCAACCCGGGCCTGTGTCCCGACCGGGAATCGAACCGTGACCTCCAGGTTCATAGGTCGACGCGCAGCCACGGAGCCACGCCGGCCGGACTCCATCGGCCCCTTTCGGTGTTTGGAAAACTCTCCTCCATGAAACCCTGCCTGTGAGAGGGCGCCCCTCGGACACAGCGTTCTGTGACGGCGCCGTGGCTGCCGGCGCCTCCGTCCCCACAACAGGCTCAGTGTGTTGACCTTTGCCCCGAGCCACGCGGACGATGGAGGGCTCCCTGCAGGCCTGGGCCGTGCCCGTGGCTTATGGCTCCAGGCCGAGCCGGGCTCCCGGCTGCGGGGAAACCTCCGTGGACGGCCGGCTTTGGTCTCCGTGGCTCGTGTGTGCACGTGTCTCCATATCACGTCCTCTGTCGTGTGTGCACGTGTCTCCATATCACGTCCCTGTCTCCATGCCGTGTCTCTGTCCCACCCGTCCCTGTGACATCACCGCCGTCCATCCTCCCGTGGCGAGCTCTGGTCATATCTCTCAACGGAATGCCCAGGTGGGCGTGGAGCCAGCTCACAGGGACCAAAGTGTGTGGCCAGGTTCCGTGGCCAGATCCCGTGGCCAGATCCTGTGGTCAGATCACGTGGCCATGGCGCTCTGGGGCCCGCCGGGCCACCGAGCGTGAGCCGTCGTGTGGCTGCCCGGCGAGAGGTGGGCGGGAGGTCCGAGAGGGCGCCCGGGGCCAGGGGAGCGCCCCGCCGCCCGCGGTGCCGCTGAGAGATGTGCCGTGTTGGTTCCGTGTCACTCATCCGTGTCACTCATCCGTGTGCTTTCTTTCTTTTGTTGTCCACCCAGCATGGCGAGCACGCAACCTCACCGTGCCCCCTTCCCATAACGCTACCTTTGTGCCCACCAATGACTCTGCCTACTCAAATGCCTCCGCGACCGTAGGTGAGCACGCCCCCCGTCCCCTCCGCCGGGCGCACCCCGGTGTGAAGGTTCCGTGTGAATTCTCTCTGTCACAGCGAGCAAGCGAGCGCGCCGATGCCCAGGAAAGGAGAAGACCGGGGTTTTTGTGTGTTTTTTTAAAAAAATGTGTTTTTACAGATTGCAGAGAGGAAGGGGGAGGGAGAGAGAGAGAAACATCCATGATGAGAGAGAACCATCGACGGCTGCCTCCCGCACGCCCCCCACTGGGGATGAGCTGGCGACCCGGGCACGTGCCCCGACCGGGAATCGAACCCGGGACCCCCTGGTTCACAGGTCGAGGCCGACCCCCTGAGCCCCGCCCGCCGGACAGGGCAGGCTCTCCCGAACCGTCTGCTCCTTTTCAGCACAAAACAGACCCAGGACGGAGGCTCTAAAAATAGAGGCTGTTTGGATTCTTAAAGGGCTTGTGCGCAGGGCTGGGGAGGAGGGAGGGGGTTTTAAACGGCCCCGTAAAACCCTGGGCCTCTTAACGACATTAAACATCGCTTTTCTTAGCTGGATTAAAAAAAAAAAATCATTAGAAGCTATTTTATACAGCACACACCCGCCCGTGTCATGGGGAAACGGTTATCTTATCTGTTGCTGGAATTTTTTTTAATCATTAGAGACTGTGTTATAAAACACACACACCCGCTGGTGTCATGGAGAAATTATCTCCTCTAATAACTCCCAGGGCCCGGCTCCCCGCTTCCCCCGCGCAGCGCAGAGCGAGGGGGGGTGGCCAGCCCGCCGGGACGTCGGCCCCATAACCTGGGGGCCGCACTCTGATCTCCCCCTTTTTTAAAAAAATATATATTATTGATTTTTTTACAGAGAGGAAGGGAGAGGGATAGAGAGTTAGAAACATCGACCAGCTGCCTCCTGCACACCCCCTGTTGGGGATGTGCCTGCAACCAAGGTACATGCCCTTGACCGGAATCGAACCCGGGACCTTTTAGTCCGCAGGCCGACGCTCTATCCACTGAGACACACCGGTTAGGGCCCCCCCCCCCTTTTTTGTTTTTAAAGGAAAGACTTAACAGTCTTTCTTCCCCCTCCTTTTTATTGATGTCAGAGAGGAAGGGAGAGAGAGAGAGAAACATCGATGATGAGAGAGAATCATGGATCGGCTGCCTCCTGCACGCCCCACTACTGGGGATGGAGCCCCCAACCCGGGCCTGTGCCCTGACCGGGAATCGAACCCGGGACCCCTCAGTCCACAGGCTGACGCTCTATCCACTGAGCCACACCGGCCAGGGCTGACCTCTCTTTAACGCATCACCACTGCACGTCCAGCTGGTGGGTGTTTGGCTTCAGAATCAACCTTTCCCACGGCCGGCCCGGCGGAGGGCTCCCCGCCCGCTGTCCCCTCGGGCCGGGGAGGTGTCGAGGCGACTTTGACCCCGTGAACTGTCCCTGCCTGATTGCTCCCGGCTTTTACAGCCCTCGCTTATCAGCTCTGCCAGCCAGCGGTGTGCAGCCTTCTCCATCGCATGGCACACACGGACTGAGGACGAGAATCAGCGGCAGGCCCCAAAATAGAGTTTTTTGGCCGATGTGACAAAAAAAAAAAAAAGTATAATTTTGATTCATTCACCCCAGTCTTTTAAAGGAAAGACTTAACAGGCTATTGTTGTGTTAGCTGTTGTCATTGCTTTTTGTTTGTGTGTGTGTGTGTTTTATATTTTTATTGATGTCAGAGAGGAAGGGAGAAGGAGAGAGAGAGAAACACCCATGATGAGAGAGAATCACCGACCGGCTGCCTCCTGCACGCCCCCCTACTGGGCATCGAGCCCACAACCCGGGCCTGTGCCCTGACCCGGAATTGAACTGTGACCTCCTGGTTCCTAGGTGGACGCTCAACCCCTGAGCCACGCCAGCCGGGCAGTGGATATAAATTTATTATTGACTATTCACATCAGCTTATAGACTGTTGATAATTGAATGATTAATCCCGAAATATGAACTAAGGCTGATACGAATATCCCGTAGCAATACATACTTGGAGAGACATGTATGTATATAACAGCCTCAGGCAGTGGTCGGCAAACTCATTAGCCAACAGAACCAACTATCAACAGGACAACGATTGAAATTTCTTTGGAGAGCCACATTTTTTAAACTTAAACTATATAGGCAGGTACATGGTTATTAACTTAATCAGGGTCCTCCTGAGCTGGCCTTTGCTAAACACTCCAGGGGCCAAAGAGCCGCATGTGGCTCGCAAGCCGCAGTTTGCCGACCACTGGACTAAGCGACCATTCAACCGTTCGACCGGTAGCTATGACGCGCACTGACCACCAGGGGCAGACACTCAGTGCACAGGCATGGAACAGACTGCTGAATCTGGGGGGGAGGGGGAGGAGGGAGGGGGGAGGGCGGAGGGGGGAGGGCGGAGGGCGGGAAGAGATTAACCAGAGATCTTATCTGCGCACTAGAGGCCCGGTGCACGGATTTGTGCACCCGTGGGGTCCCTCGGCCTGGCCCGCGGGGATCGGGCCGAAACCAGCTCTCTGACATCCCCCGAGGGGTCCCGGATTGCGAGAGGGCGCAGGCCGGGCCGAGGGACCCCCCGGGTGCGGGAATCGGTGCTCGGGGCCTCTAGTTTCATGATAAACACGAACGGGTGCCGGGCGTGTAGGTGGGCCGTCCGTCCGTCCGTCCGTCCGTCGGGTGCGTCTCCGGCGTTCCGGCCTCGGGACGCTCCTGACGGCCGGTCCCTCCTCCCCAGACCTCGTGGAGGGCAAGGTGAGCAAGGGTATCTACCTGCGGGAGCAGAAGGGCGTCTCGCTGCTCCTCCACGGGCGCTACAAGGCCTCCTGCCTCAGCAGCCCCGCCCAGTGCGGCCCCGAAGGTGAGCGCGTGTGAGTTTGTCTTTAACCCGTTTTTATTGGTTTCAGAGAGGAAGGGAGAGGGGGAGAGAAACATCCAGGATGAGAGAGAATCACGGACCGGCTGCCTCCTGCACGCCCCCCGCTGGGGATCGAGCCCACAACCCGGGCCTGTGCCCTGACCGGGAATCGAACCCGGGACCCTGCCGTCTGCAGGCCGACGCTCTATCCACTGAGCCCCACCGGCCGGGGCGGAATGGGTATTTAACTGGGAGCCGGTCCGGGGTTCAGAGCCGCGGTCTGTGGGTGAAATGGACTCAGTGACACGCCGGCCTCCGCGCACCTCCTCGCACAGCCAAGCGGAAGGCTTTGTTTTCCTTCCTGGGCAGAAAGACAGGATTCAACAAAACACTTTTTTCTTTTTTAAAATATTTTTATTGATTTCAGAGAGGAAGGGAAAGGGAGAGACAGAAACATCCATGATGAGAGAGAATCGCTGATCAGCTGCCTCCTGCACGCCCCCCACCCCCCCCCGGGGATCGAGCCCGCAACCCAGGCTGGTGCCCCCCGACCGGAATCGAACCCGGGACCCTTCAGTCCGCAGGCTGATGCTCCATCCACAGAGCCACACCGGGCAGGGCCAAAACGCATTCTTAAACGCGGCAACGTGTTTGGGGAAAATGGACTCCACGCCTCCCCCGGGGACCCGTTTCGTAACCAGCGTTTCGCAACGAGCCGTCTCCCTGGGCGGCGGCGGCGGCGGCTCCTGCCGTCGGAGACGCCCGTCAGGGGCGCGGGCGGATCCTGGGCCCGGCGGCCGCCCCCTCGGAGCCGGAAGGAGAGGCTGGGGGGACCCCATCTTTGGGGCTCAGCCCGCCGCCTTCGCAGGGAGCGGACTGCGGGCCCCGGAAATGGCCCGGTCCTGGGACAGCCCAGCGGCCCCCAAGCAGCCCCCCAAGTCCCGTCCGTCGGGGTGGCCACATTGCGGGGCACGGTTCTGTGTGTGCGAGCCCTCCCCCGAGGGTATCTTCCCCGTGGGTTGCTGGGTTTTCCTAGAGAGAGTGGAGGGGAGCGAGGGAGGGAGGGAGAGAGAGAGAAGCATCGATGGGAGAGAGACACATCCGTCGGCTGCCTCCTGCACACACCCCGACCAGGGCCAGGGCTCGAGCCTGCAGCTGAGGGACGCGCCCTCGACCGGCAATCGGACCCGGGACCCTTCAGTCCGCGGGCCGACGCTCTATCCACTGGAGCCAAACTGGCCCTCGCCAGTTGAGCGACCTCGGGCCCGTGGCCTCGGTTTCTCCATCTGTGTAATGGGCTTCCTGTAACGGTCAGGAGGAGGGGATTCACCGACAACCCTTGGGGAAGCGCCCGGTGCTCAGTGAGCATCCCCGGTTGCCTTTGCCCGTGTTCCCGGCGTTGGATGCGGACGCGCCGTCTGCGGAAGGAGATCAAGCCCCCGCCGTCTCCGCCTTCCCCAGGGGTCACCTTTTCCTTCTTCTGGAAGACACACGGGGAGCAGGCCCGGCCCCGGCCCTCGGCCTACGGGGGGCAGGTCATCTCCGACGGGTTCAAGGTCTGCGCCAGCGGCGGCCGGGGCTCCGTGGAGCTGTACACGCCCGACAGCTCCCGCACGTGGGAGGCCACCTTCAGCCCGCCAGGTGAGGGCGCCGTCGTCCGGGGGAGCTGCGGGGGGTCCTTCCCCGACGGGAGCTGGGGAGCCTGTCGGGGACCCCTGCCCTTAGAGGGCTGCTGGGGGGACCTCCTCAGAGGGAGGGTGCGGGGGGGGGGGGCCGGGGGCGGGGAGGAGGGGGAGGGGCAGGTGCGGCTCAGGCACGTGGGTGTGGAGGGGCCCACGTGGTTCTCTTTTATTATATTTTTTAAATATTTTAAAGTGAGCATCGAGTTTTGTTTTGTTTTTTTTTAATATATTTTTATTGACTTCAGAGAGGAAGGGAGAGGAAGAGAGAGAGAGAAACATCAATGATGAGAGAGAATCACGGACCGGCTGCCTCCTGCACGCCCCCCACTGGGGATGGAGCCCGCACCCCGGGCCTGTGCCCTGACCGGGAATCGAACCCTGACCTCCTGGTTCCTAGGTCGACGCTCAGCCCCGGAGCCACGCCGGCCGGGCTGTTATCTCATTTTAATTTAAAGGAGAGCGGGGTCTCTCTGAACTGCGTCTGGGGCTTGGGGATGGGGTCAGAGCGACGTGAGGACGGGCCAGGGGGTCGGGGACCGTCCGAGGAGAGGGGCCGCGCCTACGCCCCGGAGAGGGCCGCCCGGCGCCGTCCCCGCGCTCAGGCCGCGCCCCCGCCCGCAGGGCCCCACTGGACCCACGTCCTGTTCACCTGGAAGCCGGAGGAGGGCCTGAAGGTCTACGTCAACGGCTCCCTGAGCACCTGGGACGCCCGCGGGAAGGCGTCTCCCGCCTACGGGGAGCCCAGCGCCAGCCTGGTCCTCGGCTCCGAGCAGGACCAGGCCCGGCGCTACGAGAACGGGGCGTTCGACGAGTTCGTCATCTGGGAGCGGGCGCTGACCCCCGAGGAGGTCGCCATGTACTTCACCGCGGCCGTCGGTCAGTGCGGGCGGGGGGGGGCGGGGCGGGGGGCCCCTGAGTATCCACCCCTCCCCCGCGTGCCTCGTCTCCCCACCCTGACCCTGACCTTGACCCTGACCCTGAGCATAACCCTGACCCTAACCCCTAACTTCTAACACCTGACCCTGACCCTAATATTGGCCCTAACCCTGACCCTGAGCATGACCCTGACCCTGACCTTAACCCTGACCCCTGACCCCTGACCCTATCCCTATTTATAATTACCCAAATGGAGTCCTGAATAGAAAGCATAACAGAACCTTTGGGGAGGACGGGGTTCGGGAGGGTCGTGCCCCCGCTTTCTGGGGCCCCCCTGCCTCCGTCCGGGAGGGAAGGTGCTCGTCCCCGGGATCGGCCGCGAGTGACGTCTCCTTCTAGTGGTTATTTATTTATTTATTTATTATTTTAAATATATTTTTATTGATCTCAGAGAGGAAGGGAGGGAGAGAAACATCCATGATGAGAGAGAATCACGGACCAGCCGCCTCCTGCACGCCCCCTACTGGGGAGCGAGCCCACATCCCGGGCCTGTGCCCCGACCGGGAATCGAACCCGGGACCCTTCAGCCCGCAGGCCGGCGCTCTGCCCACTGAGCCGCACCGGCCGGGGCTGTTCTTCACGTGAGCGTGTCCGTGTACAAAAGCACCTTTTCCACGGCGATTGGCGGGGAAGGTGCCGGAAAGCCGCTGAGGACACACCTGGGACAGACACGGGGTGGCCTGGGCGACGCGTCCAGACCCCAGGCAGCTCCTCCCTCCCCCCCTCCCCCCCCATCCATCACTCCCCCCGCGCCCTGGAGTCCTCACCGCCCTCCGTGTGTCCCCAGGGAGGCACGTCTGGCTGTCCACACCCCCGAGCCTCCTCGCGACGCCCCCGGCCAGCACCCTGGTGAGCAGACGTCCACGGTCCCTCCTGTTGGGTCTCTGGCCGCGACCTGGGCAGCGCGGGGCCTGGGCGACGTAGCAGGTGGCGGGGAAGCCGGTGGGGGCTGAGCTGGGAGCTGAGGTCACGGGAGACGGCGCTCTGCTGGTGGCTGCCGCCTCCGGGCGAGGGATTCAGAGGCAGGACGGCCCGGGGGGGGGGGGGCACCGGGGGCTTGGGGGGGCGCAGCGGCCTCAGACTCGGCTTCCCCTGAACCCCGCTGGAGGGCAGGGCCATTCACACCGAAACCGTCGGTCTGGCTTTTTTTAAAAATAGTTTTGTTGGTTTCAGAGCGGAAGGCAGAGGGAGAGAGAGAGACACCAATGATGAGAGAGAACCACGGACCGGCTGCCTCCTGCTCGCCCCCCGCTGGTGGGGGCTGAACCCGCAGGTTCCGGGAATCGAACCCTGACCTCCTGGTTCCCGGGTCGATGCCGAGCCACTGAGGCGGGTTCTCTCTCTCAGGTGCCCCCCAACGCCTACCGCCCCGTCATCACCCGCCTGACGGAGCAGAGGGGGCGCTCCCCGAGCCCGGGCGTCGTCCTGAGTTCCCTCCAGAACCTGTCGCTCAGCCTGCCCGCCAGGGCCCTGTCCGCGGACACCGCGCGGAACCTCACGGAGGTGAGGCCTGGGCTCCGGGGCCCAGGGAGATGGGGGGGGGACGAGGGGCGGGAGGGGGGAAGGAGGGGGAACGGGGGGAGGGGGAGGGGGAGGGGGCGGCTGCCAGGGCCGGGTCGGCCGGCACAGCTCAGCACGCTGGGCCCGCTGACGGACAGCGAAGCCTGGGTCTCGGCGTGTCCCCAGCAGCAGGGCTGACGGCTCCGCGGGGCCGGGCAGGGGGAGGGCAGTGGATGCCATCGCCGGCCCAGCCCCGGCCCCGGCCCCTGGCTGAGGCGGCTGCTGAGCGGGTCCTTCTGTCCCAGACTTTCCTGAAGACGGTGGGGGAGGTGCTGCTGCCCAGCTGGACGTCCGTGTCCGAGGTGAGCGGACAGCCCGGCCCTCACGGCCCCGCGGCCCCGGGCCTCTGTCTTCCCGTGAGGACGGCCCGACGCGCCCGTGAGGACGATGCCTCGCCCTGGCCGGGTGGCTCAGTGGACAGAGCGTCGGCCTGCGGACCGAAGGGCCCCGGGTTCGACTCCGGTGAAGGGGCACGGCCCTCGGTGGCGGGCTTGACCTTGGGTCCTGGCCGGGGCCTCCATCGATGTGCCAGTCTCTCCCTCTCCTCCTCCTCCCCCTCCCCTCCCCCTCTCCCTCCCCCTCCCCTCCCCTCCCCCTCCCCTCCCCCTCCTTCTCCCCCTCCCCTCCCCCTCCCTTCCGCTCTCTCTAAAAACCTGGGTGAGGACTCACAGAACAAAAATAAGGAAAAAAGGCACAGCCCCAGGTTCCCCGCCCCTCTGCGTGCCCCCCCCCCCCCCCGCCAGGCGGCGTGGACGCTGTGCAGGCGCAGGGCTCCCTCTGACGCTCGCCCAGCACGTGGGCCACCGTGAGCCTCAGGCCCGGCGGCTCTGGTGTTCCCTCCCTTGGGCCCACGTCCGCAGAGCACGCGTGTGACTTGATTTGGGGCGTCCGGGGCATCGGTCCCGAGGTTCTGAGCGGGGTCGATGCCGCAGCTCCCCCCTGTCGTTGCCAGGACAACGCCGTGGTGCTGGGCCTGATCGAGACCGTGGACGTGGTCATGAGCCACATCTCCTCCAACCTGCAGGCCAGCGAGCCGCAGGTCGCCATCGCCGGCTCCTCCTCCGTGGCAGGTGCCTGGGGCGGCGGTGGGGGCGGGACGGGCGGGCGGAGATGCGGGAGGAGTGCCCCACGCGTGGCGGGATGGACACGTGAGCCGCGTGGCTGTGACTCCTTCCCGAGACTCCCAGGGTGTCAGGTCCTTGCTCTGTAACGGGGATTGCACCCCCAGAGCGTGTTCTGCTACAGAAGGCCCGAGCAGGTGGGTCCCCCGGCCCTGCCCGGAGGCGCTGACCGCCCCCCCTCCCCCCGCAGAGTTCTCCGTGGCCAAGCTCCTGCCCACGGCCTTGAACTCCTCCCACTACCGCTTCCCGGCCCAGGGCCACAGCTACATCGAGATCCCCCAGGAGGCCTTCACCAGCCACGGTGGGTGCCTGGGCCCCGGGGTGGGGGGTGCACCCCGGTCTCCCCGGGAGCCGCTCTGTCCTGGGAGCTCGAGGTGCACCCTGGGGAGTCCCGGGAAGCTGCCTCATTACCTGAGTCCAAGTCCCGGCCTCCAGCCTGGGAACCGGACGTGGACTGTTCACTACATCCCTGAAGGGTCCCCAGGAACTCAGGAGGGCCCCCGGGCAGCCCCCCAGCCCCCCAGCTGGCGGAGGGAGTCGGGGTGCCCTGCGAGGGAGGCGGGCCCAGCTGCAGGCAGGAAGGACAGCGGGGCGATGGCCCGGGGCGAGCCGTGTTGCTGTCAATGCTCCGAGCGCAGACAGCGACTGCGTGCCCACCGCCCAGGGGGGCAGCTGGTGCCGGCCGCGCGGCCCCCGGGGCCTCAGGGTCTGCAGGTCTGGCCGTGGCTCAGGAGCGGCGGGGAGGCAGTGGCGGTGGGAGAGTTAGGACCCAGGAGGGGCCCTCGCTCGCTCCTCCCCGGCTCTCGGGGCTCTCGGGCGAGGGCCTGCGTGTGGGGAGGGGCCCGGCGGGGCTGCGTGCTCCTCCCGCTCGCTCGCCCTGGATGCTGACGGCGGCGGCCTCCTCCCTCCGCAGCCTGGACCACCATCGTGGGGCTGCTCTACCACACGATGCACCGTTACCTGAGCAACATCCGGCCGGACCGCACCCGGTGAGCGTGTGTGCATGTGTGTGTGTGCGTGCGTGTGTGTGCGTGTGTGTCTGTGTGTCCGTGTGTGTCTGTGTCCTCCTGTGGGCCAGGGTGCCGGTGCCGATCTCACCGTGAGCACGCAGTGAGTTAACGGGATTTTTTATTTTTTTATTTTTTAATATTTCTATTGATGTCAGAGAGGAAGGGCGAGGGAGAGAGAGAGAAACATCCATGAGGAGAGAGAATCATGGACCGGCTGCCTCCTGCACGGCCCCCACTGGGGATGGAGCCTGCAACCCGGGCCTGTGCCCCGACCGGGAATGGAACTGGGACCTCCTGGTTCCTAGGGCGACGCTCAGCCCTGAGCCCCGCCGGCCGGGCGAGGGGACAGGTTTTGGCCGGTACCGTTGGAGCTGCAGGACTCGCCCTGGGTCCAGCGCCCAGCCTGGCCGGGGCCGGGCACCGGCGGTGGGAAACCCAACGTCCATCCCCGGCCCCCACACGCCAGGCTTCTCGCTGCGCGCCCGCCCCGCCCGGCCAGGTCCTGACCGTCCCGTCCTGCCCAGGATCGCGGAGGCCGCGGCGTACGGGAGCTGCCCGCTGTCGGCCGCCAGCTACCTCATCTCCCTGGAGGTGGTGCCGCCGCCCACGCTCTCCCAGAACCTCTCGGGCTCCCCGCTGACCACCATCCGGCTCAGGCACAAGCTGGTGAGTTGAGGCGGATCCGCCCTCGTGTCTGTTCTTGGATTGGTTGCATAGAGCAGGGGTCGGGGCGTCCGCGTAAGGCCCGAGAAATCACTGCGTCTGGGCCTGCCAACGCGTTAGGGGAGAGTGCATTAACCGTTCTAACTGCCTGCGACCAGTGGTTACGTTGATGATTTTTGGCGAGTCGTGCTGATGCTTTTTTTTTTGCTGAGTCATGGTATTGGTTTTTGCTGAGTCGTGCTTGCGATTTTTTGCTGAGTCACTCTATTGATTTTTGGCGAGTCCTGCTGATGCTTTTTTTCCCCCCCCTGGGTCACGGTATTGGTTTTTTCAGATTCATGCTGGTGATTTTTTTTTTTTTTTTGCTGAGTCATTGATCGGCTGCCCCACACTGGGGACTGAGCCCACAACCTGGAATTGAACCATGACCTCTTGGTTCATAGGTCGATGCTCAACCACGGAGCCACGCCGGCCGAGCTGGCGTTGGGCTTTTGTAACGTGGCCGTGAGACGCTGCAGGTCTGTGGCCGAGCGCACGCAGCCGCCGAGGAAGGCTGTGGCGGGGACGAGGTGTGTTCGAGGTGGACGTTTCCCTGGTGGGGAGCGGGGAGGGGGCCACGGGAACCGGAACCGCGGACCCCTCCTGGAACCGCCTCGCATCCCAGTCTGAAAGGTGTGGACGAGGTCCGAGGGGGCTCGGCGGCCAGGCTGGTGCCGTGAGCGTGGGAACCTGCGTCTGGCCCGGGGCCCTTGGCCCTGCGGCCGAGGGTGTGCGCGGTGCGCGGTGTCTCTGCAGCTCCGGGCGCCGGGGGAAGCCGCCCGTCCGCCGGGTTGTAAATTATACCTCCGGGCGCGTGGCTGGCAGCTAATCCGCATTTGCTTTTAACGTCGTCAACCGGAATAAATCTGTGGGCGGACTCCAGCCCGGACGGCCGCCCGCTCCCTGCCTCTCTCCGAGCACTGATTGTTTTGGCTTTTCGTCTGAAATGGCTTTGAACTTAGACATCGCCAGGCAGGACCGAGTTCCCGACCGTTCGCCCGGCGCACCCGAGCATTCGTTCTGATTTTCCGTTACCGTCTGCATTCAGCATCGCCGGGGACTGCCTTCAGGCGTCCGGCACAGCATAGCCGGCCAGGCACTTGGCACGGTGGCCGAGCATCGGTCCGTGCACAGGACAGAATGGGGAAGCCGGGTCCCCACCCCGTGACCGCTCCGTGACCCTGTGTGTGTGTGTGTGTGTGTGTGTGTGTGTGTGTGTGTGTGTTTAATTCACGTCTGCACACACGGCATTCACGCTGTCGACCACCGATAACATAGAATGTGCCTTAAGATTAAAGGTTAAACTCTCGCTACGGCTGTCCCCATCCCGCCAGAGGCAGAGCCCAAATGAGCCGTTCAGGAGTGGGGACGGGTGCGGACGAGGTGGGGGCGGGTGCCCACGGCTCCCTCGGCCCTGTGACCTGGGCCAGGGCTGCTGGGAGGGGGGGGGGAATGGCTTCCAAAGGTCCTGAAAGCCGCAGGCGAGGCCGCCTCAGAGGAAGACCGTGCTTTTTGGAAGCGGAACGGACCTTGTTAAGGACGTCGGGCCTGTGGGCGCGCGGAGCTGGGAGGGAACCGGGGAGCGTCTCATTCAGGAAGGACCTGGGCAGGGCCGGGGGCATCGTCTCCCCCGGGTCCTGGATGCTTTTTTTTTTTTTAATATATTAACCCACCCGCCGTGTTCACCAGACCGTGCTCCTTCAGATGACCACGTGTCCCGATCGATGGCACACGCACTGTCTGAGCGGCACTTCAACACGGACGCAGACGTGGGAAATGGGGTCTCTGAATGGTCTGCCTCAAAACAAGAAAAGTTCTATTGGGACGGAATCCACCAATGACCTGACAGATGGGGGAAATGTGTGGCCAGCGATGGACGTTACTTTGAAGAAAGCACTTTTGATGTTTCTCTTGAAATTATCGCGTTTTCTTTGATTACAAAATCCGCATTTTTAACCAGTTAATAGCTAATCCGCATTTTTAGCTGGTTAAAGTGAATCCGCATACCGGTTAATAATGCGGATTTTGTAATCAAAGAAAACACGATAATTTCAAGAGAAACATCAAAAGTGCTTTATTCAAAGTAACGTCCATCGCTGGCCACACATTCCCCCATCTTTCAGGTCATTTGTGGATTCCGTCCCAATAGGACTTTTCTTGTTTTGAGGCAGACCATTCAGAGACCCCATTTTCCACTTCTTGGTCCGTGTTGAAGGGCCGCTCAGACAGTGCGTGTGCCATCGATCGGGACACGTGGTCATCTGAAGGAGCACGGTCTGGTGAACACGGCGGGTGGGTTCATACTTCCCGGGCAAGATCTTTTCACGTGTCTGTACCTGGTGTTGAAGGGTGTGATGGTGCGTCATCGTGAAGCAGAATTACTTTGCCGTGTCTTCTGGCCCATTGTGGTCGTTTTACGATCAAAGCGTGGTTCAAATTGATTATTTGTTGTCGGTATCAATCAGTACTAACGGTTTCACCTGGTTTGAGAAGCTCACAATACACCACACCTTCCCGATCCCACCAAATGCAGAGCTTTGTCTTCTTTCCGAAGCGATTTGGCCTTGCAGTCGATGGTGATGGTTGACCTGGATCAACCCGTGATTCTGTGCATTTGGGATTCTCAAAATAAATCCACTTTTCACTCATTGCCAGTCACAATTCGATGCAAAAAGGACTTTCTTTCGTGCCGTTGAAGCAACATTTTACTGGTGACTTTTCGGTTTTCCATTTGTCTTTCGTTCAGTTGATGTGGCAGCCATTTTCCTTCCTTTAAAATCTTTCCCATTGCTTGTAAATAATCAGAAATTGTTTGCTGAGCAACGTGTAATCTTTCTGGGAGTTGTTTTTGGGTTTGACACGCATCTTCATCCAATAATGCTGGTCATTGTTGGTCTTTGAACTTTTTCGGTTGACCTGGACGTTCTTTGTCTTTCACGTCGAAATCATCCCTTTTAAAGCGTTTAAACCAGCGCTCACACGTGTCTTGAGATGGAGCATGTTCACCATAAGCTTCCCGAAGTCTACGATCACTTTCAGCAGCACTTTTCTTCAAAATAAAGTAATGAATTAAAACTTCCCGCAAATGCTCTTTTTTTGGCATAAAATTCGACATTTTTAAGCGTAAAAATATCTATGATGTTAACACCTTCAGAAAATTTGACATATGAGGTTTTGAAGCTTGTTGTCAATACAACGAAATAGCCCACATATCAAATCGCATCTATATCAGCATATGTGTGACTCCATCTATTGAAAAAAATCCGCATTATTAACCTGTACACCTGGTATTTCAGAGAGGGAGAGAGAGAAACATCAATGAGGAGAGAGCATCATGGATCGGCTGCCTCCTGCACGCCCCCCACTGGGGATGGAGCCTGCACCCCGGGCCTGTGCCCTGACCGGGAATGGAACCCTGACCTCCTGGTTCCTAGGTTGACGCTCCACCCCTGAGCCAGGCCGGCCGGACTAGACCCTTCCCTGTCACAGGAGCGTCCTGCCGGGTCCAGTAGTGAGTGATCTCCCCCCAAACACTCCCCGCTTCCCGCCACAGCTGGACGCAGGGCTCGGCGGCCGCTGCGCAGGGCCTGGTGGAAGTCCAGGTTCCAGCCTCCGGGGGTCGGGAAGGTGCCAGCTCGGAGTTGGAGACAAAGGAAGGCGCAGCCAGGCCGGGCGGCTGCCGGGTTATTTTTGAAGCAGCGAGTTTCTGAGCGCGGCGCGGCGGCCGGGCCTGCGGGAGGGAGGGAGGGAGGGAGGGGTGTTTATCATTCCAGAGAGCCCGTAATTGAGGCCCCGGGAAGCCGGGCTCTCCCCGGGGTTTTGGGGTTTTCCTTTGAAGGTTGCTGTCTCATTTCTGAGGACGTTTTGGGAGGCTCTTTGGAGCTGAAATGATTTGTTCGGTGGGAAACATTCGTCCGAGGGCAAACCGGTGTGCGGTGCGGGGGGCGGGGGCGGGGGTGGGGTGGGAGCTGGGAGAGAGGTGGACGCGCACATGGGTCCCTCGCCCTCAAGGACGGGAGGTGTGGGGGGGGGCCGGGTCCCAAGGTTGAGGCACCTGGTTTTCCTGCCCCAGAGTGGGGTGCACGCCCCGCGGGGCCCCAGGCCCTGTCCCGGGGTGCCTGAGAGGGAGGGGATCTCCGACTTACACGGGGATGCTGCCCGTCCGCCCGGCTCAGGCCGGAGAGATAAGCCCCCTGTCACACCCCGCGCGACGCGTCATCGTCATCGTCGAGTCGCGAAGCAAGCACGCCGTGGAGACTCGGCCCCTCGCTGTCACGGCGGGTTCCCTAACGGTCCCGGGCCCCCTCACCCCCGCCCCCGCCCCCGCCTCAGCCCCCAGCGCTGTGCTCCGGGGGCCGCCTCGGCCACTGTGGGCGAGAGACACGTTCACCATCGATCCGGCTGCGGGGCTGCCGTTCCGGGAGGTTGTAGCAATTTATGTCGTCGCCAAAGGGGCTGTGGCACGGACTCGGGTCTTGTTTTGTTGCTCGCATTTCTTTCTTTACAAAAAAATGGTTTTTTTTTTAATCGATTTCAGAGAGGAAGGGAGAGAGGGAGAGAGAGAGAGAAACATCCATGACGAGCCCTGGCCGGCCTGGCTCAGTGGATAGAGCGTCGGCCTGCGGACTGCAGGGTCCCAGGTTCGATTCCCGGTCAGGGCACAGGCCTGGGTTGTGGGCTCGATCCCCAGTGGGGGGCGTGCAGGAGGCAGTCAGTCAGTGATTCTCTCTCGTCATGGATGTTTCTATCTCTCTCTCATTCTCCCTTCCTCTCTGAGATCAATAAAGAAAAATATTTTTTTAAAAAGAAAGAAAGAAAGAAGCATCCATGATGAGAGAGAATCATGGACTGACTGCCTCCTGCACGCCCCCTACTGGGGATGGAGCCTGCAACCCCGGGCCTGTGCCCTGACCGGGAATCGAACCCTGACCTCCTGGTTCCTAGGTCGACGCTCAACCCCTGAGCCAGGCCGGCCGGGCTCTGTTTTCACGTTTGCACCCTCCTCCCCATCGTATTTGGCCGTTGTGTGCGAGGAATGTTGCATTTTTCTTCCCGGAGCCGCGCCTCTGCTCACAGCTGCTCCATCCCGCCCCGTGCCCCGAGGGACGCGCCCGGAGGCCAGGGCCTCGGAGTGGGCAGACCCCGAGTGACGGGCGCCCGGCAGAGGTCGAGGGCCGAGCACCGGTCTCGGAACCTCTGAGGCCCGCTTAAGAGATCATTGTCTAGCCCTGGCCGGTGTGGCTCAGTGGATAGGGCGTTGGCCTGCGGACCGAAGGGACCCGGGTTGGATTCCGGTCAAGGGCACGTCCCTGGGTTGCAGGCTTCTCCTCAGCCCGGGCCCTGGTCGGGGCGCCTGCAGGAGGCAACCCGTCGATGTGCCTCTCTCACATCTGTGTTTCTCTCTGTGTCTCCCTCTCTCTTCCACGCTCCCGAAATCCATGGGAAAATACCCTCGGGGGAGGATGAACAACAACGACAGCAAAAAGAACTCATTGTCTCCCTCAAGGTCGGGAGACAGCCGCCTGCCCCCCTCTTCCCGGTGGCGTGTGGCTGCTCACGGTGAAATGGAAGCGCTGCCTGGCGGAGGCCGGAGACCGAGCCGGCGTGAGCCTCTCGCCGTGGGTGTGATCTGCGTGGGTGTGATCTGTTTCCCCGGCAGCTTGCCCCCCCCCCCCCGCCCCCCCCCCCCCGCTGGCCTCGCCTGTGGAGGGCTCTGAGCGTCCCCGTGAAGTGCAGTCACATCCGCGCGGCGGCTCGCTCGCTCGTTAAGGATCGCCGTCACGTCTCTGATCCGCGCTCGGTGAGATCTGAGAGTCCGACGTTACCCTTTTGAAAAGGTGTCTTTCAAGTGCGGGAAGAGGATGTCAGGGCTCCCGGCGGGCTCTGCTCCCTTAAACGAAAGAAGGGGTTCAGCCCTGGCCGGTGTGGCTCAGTGGATAGAGCGTCGGCCTGCACACTGAAGGGTCCCGGGTTCGATTCTGGTCAAGGGCACAGGACCGGGTTGCGGGCTCCATCCCCAGTGGGGGGCGTGCAGGAGGCAGCTGATCCATGATTCTCTCTCCTCGTGGATGTTTCTATCGCTCCCTCTCCCTTCCTCTTGAAAATCAATACAAATATTCACCGAGTGGCCAGATGATGATGATCTCTGAACACATGATAATCTGGCCACTCAGTGTGTGTGTGTGTGTGTGTGTGTGTGTATGTGTGTGTGTGTGTATTAGAGGCCCGGTGCATGAATGCGTGCATGGGTGGGGTCCGGCCAGCCTGGCCAGGGGGAGGGGACATGGCGGTTGGCCGGCCTGCCTGCTGGTCGAACTCCTGGTCGAGGGGACAATTTGCATATTAGCCTTTTATTCTATAGGATCTACACGCACAGAGTGGCCAGATTATTATGCGTTCAGAGATCATCATCACCTGGCCACTCAATGTATATTTTTAAATGGAAATTTTTTTTTATTTTTTTTTTTGCATCTGGGTGTGTCAGGCCTGGAGAAATTGGGGCTACACCCGTTTACGTATGAATGTGGGGAGCAGCCAGCAGTGGCAGGTGGGGGTCGAATGAGCTGAACAGAAATAGGTGCCCAGCCCACACGGGCCAGGGTCCCGGGTCCCACACGCCGCTCCGAGGATGGTTCCGGAACGTGCACGTGGGATTTCGAATCCCTGCTTCCTGTTCGGGGTGAGATCGCTCCCCTTCCCGGGAAAAGCGCGTTGTGTCGAACGTGGTTTGTCAGCAGGCCGGAGGCACAGATCCGATGAGTTCTTATCGGCAGCCCGGACCCGGGCTGTGAACCGGATCAGCCTTTATAACCTTTTAAACCCAGCCCGTCATTGGCATGGAAATACGCGTATTCCGCTCCCAGGAGCGTTCGGACGTGGCGCGGCCCGGGGCGGGCCGGATGGAAATGTCGGATTACCTGCAAATCCTCCGGCCGCGTGCGTGTCCCGGGCTCTGCTCCGTGTGCGTGTCCCTGGGGCTCTGCTCCGTGTGCGTGTCCCGGGCTCTGCTCCGTGTGCGTGTCCCGGGCTCTGCTCCGTGTGCGTGTCCCGGGCTCTGCTCCGTGTGAGTGTCCCGGGGGCTCTGCTCCGCGTGCGTGTCCCGGGGGCTCTGCTCCGTGTGCGTGTCCCGGGCTCTGCTCCGTGTGCATGTCCCGGGCTCTGCTCCGCGTGCGTGTCCCGGGGGCTCTGCTCCGTGTGCGTGTCCCGGGGGCTCTGCTCCGTGTGCGTGTCCCGGGCTCTGCTCCGTGTGCGTGTCCCGGGCTCTGCTCCGTGTGCGTGTCCCGGGCTCTGCTCCGTGTGCGTGTCCCGGGCTCTGCTCCGTGTGCGTGTCCCGGGCTCTGCTCCGTGTGCGTGTCCCGGGCTCTGCTCCGTGTGCGTGTCCCGGGAGCTCTGCTCCGTGTGCGTGTCCCGGGCTCTGCTCCGTGTGCGTGTCCCGGGCTCTGCTCCGTGTGCGTGTCCCGGGCTCTGCTCCGTGTGTGTGTCCCGGGCTCTGCTCCGTGTGCGTGTCCCGGGCTCTGCTCCGTGGCTGCGCTATGAAAATCGTATTTTTTCCTCCCATTTTGGGGGTTGGATAGACTCGGAGGTGGTGTTTACTGGCTCTGCCCGTGAGCTCGGCCCCGGCGGGGGCGGTGGACCCGCGTGCGTGCGTTTTCCTGGCTCCAGGTCACCAGCCGGGACACGGGGTACACGGGGACGCTGCTCAGCTCTGAGTGGCGATGGAGCCCAGATCCCGCGTAGTTGCCTGGTTTTGCTTTCTGTTTTCCCTCCGAGCGTGTCCGCTCACCTGCTGGCTCTGCAGCCTCCCGGGCTCCTGGCCCCCAGGGGAGGGGGGTGTGGGGGGCCTTGAGGACCACCGTGTGGAATTTAATTCCCTGGAGGGTCCCCGATTCCCGCGCTGACAGTGGTGCTCCCCGAGTTCCCGGGGCCTCAGGACTAGGGACTTGGGACCACGGGACTGGACTGGGGGGTGGGGGGATGGGTCCGGCCTGGTCCCAGGTGGAGACATTCAGACACACGTCAGGGGGGATGTCTGGTGTAGTCGGGGGGAGTCCTGTGTCTGGGGGGGCCCTGTGTCGGGGAGCCCTGTGTCGGGGAGCCCTGTGTCGGGGGGCCCTGTGTCGGGGGGAGCCCTGTGTCGGGGAGCCCTGTGTCGGGGGGCCCTGTATGGAGGGAGCCCTGTGTCGGGGGGCCCTGTGTCGGGGGCCCTGTGTCGGGGGGCCCTGTATGAAGGGAGCCCTCACCGTCGTCCCCAGGGCTGCACAGGGCCCCTCGGCTCCAGTTCTCGGGGTTCAAGGTGGCTGTCTCCTCCCCCTCCCCCTGATGACGCCCCCCCCATTCCTGGTCCCCGGCCACGGGGTGACCACTAGCGGGAACGGTCTCCCCTCCCTCCCAGTTTCTCCAGGAAAGTGGGGACGACCAGGGGGCTCCCTCGTCCTGCAGCACCGCACCCCGAATTCTAACAGCCGATGATGCCCCCGGAGCCTCCTGGGCCCCCCCGGGGAGACGGGGCAGCCTGCGTTCCCTTTGGCTGCAAACTCCAACCCGGACGAGGCATCGGCGTTCCCACGGCCGGAGGGCCGGGCCCAGGCGGGTGTGACCGCGGCCTCGCCCAGCGCAGCAGCCGCCTCCGCCCTCTGACCACACACGGCGGCCGGCTGGCTGTGGTCGGGGATGCAGAGGGTGGGGGTGTCAGCCTCCGCCAGAGGTCGAGAGGTCACGGGGAGGGCAGGGCTCGGAGCCCTGGGCGCCTCCCTCGGGTGGGAGTGGGCGCCTCCAGGCCTGGCTGCAGCCTTAACCTGCCTTTCACGGCCTGAGCCACGCCGACCCCTGAGCCACGCCGGCCGGCTCCCCCGCTGGTGACCTTCGTGGGACTGTGTGGCTGTGGACAGGGCTCCCCATGTCTGAGCACACAGAGGCAGAGCAGACGGGGGGGGGGAGAGGGGAGGGGTGACGGGGTCTCAAATCCACGTGTGTCCTCGCCAGACAGGAGGCGTGAATCTCGGGGGGCATGGGGTGCAGGGGGCACAGCTCTGTCTCTCGGAGGGACTGAGACCTGCAGGGAGCGCGGTTGCCGGGGAAGAGGGTGCGGGTGGGGGCCCAGCGCGTGCCAAGGCCGTGAGGCGGGAGCCCTGGGCCTCTGACCCGGGAGAGGGAGGTCGGCGGCTTTGGGGGTCCCCAGCCCGTTGGGAACTGGCCTCACGAGGCGCCCCGTTCTCATTCCAGACGAGCAGGCAGCACCGCGAGGCCACCAACGCGACGAACCGCGTGTTCCTGTACTGCGCCTTCCTGGACTTCAGGTGCGGCCGGAGGGGGGCTCGGGGGGGGGGGGCCGGGGGCCTCCAGGGGGAGCGGGGGGTACCACCGGCGGCCAGGCGTGCAGGCCCATGCTTGTCCACGTCCTGATCCGGGTCCCCATTCATTTTATTTTTTAAAATATATTTTTATTGATGTCAGAGAGGAAGGGAGAGAGAGAGAGAAACATCCATGAGAGAGAATCATGGACCGGCTGCCTCCTGCACGCCCCCCACTGGGGATCGAGCCCACAACCTGGGCCTGTGCCCTGACGGGAATCGAACCCTGACCTCCTGGTTCCTGGGTCGACCTCTGAGCCCCGCCGGCTGGGCTGTCTTCGTTTCTCACGTTCTCTCTTTCTCACTTCGTTAGGATTCGGGGGTAACGTGTATGCCCTTGTGATCTCCCCTGTTGCCTCCTGAGGTGCCTGTCCCTTTAACGGGAGGTCTGACCCCTCTGTCTCCGTCCGTCGCGTGGGCCTCGGCGCGCCGCGCCTCATGTCACCCGCGGTGCATTCTCGTCACGCGGCTTCCCCCGACAGCGCCGTGAGGCCGCCACACGGCCCGAGACCATTAGTGTTCTGTTCCTCCAGCGAAAGGAAATCAGGAGACGACCGTCGCCCACGTACCTTCGTGGCTTCCCCTTTTGCATTTCGGGGCGTGATGGACGCTGACCTCCCCCGCGGGGCACGTCTGTGGGCAGCGTGTCCCTGTCTGTCTGTCTGTCTGTCTGGGGAAGCCTTCTCTTCCATTTTAAAAGATTGTCCCCCCCGGGCACAGAGGGGATTCAGGCCCTTCCTCGTTCCTAGACGTGAACGGTAAAAACGAAAGAATGTTCGTGCATTCCTCCTTTAAAAGTAACACGCCAGCCTGGCCGCGTGGCTCCGTGGTGGAGCATCGACCTAGGAACCAGGAGGTCAGGGTTCGATTCCCGGTCGGGGCACCTGCCCAGGGTTGCAGGCTCCATCCCCAGTGGGGGGCGTGCAGGAGGCAGCCGATCCGTGATTCTCTCTCCTCATGGATGTTTCTCTCTCTCCCTCTCCCTTCCTCTCTGACATCAATAAAAGTATTATTTTTAAGATAAAAGTAAGTAATAAGAAAGTCCATGGGAAGTGCCCTCAGGTGAAGAGAATAAGAACAGTCTCGGATGTGGTTCTGGTCGGGGAGAACATGGCCTTGGGTTCCGGGCCGAGAGCTGAGGCCCGACGTCGTGTCCCTCCCGCGGGTGTGCGTCCTGTCACCTCCGTGTGTCCCCCCTGCTGAGTGTCCCGTCCCCGGGGCGGCCCTGGGCTGCCCACGCCCCCGTCCCTCTGAGTGCCCGGCGCGCCCTGTGCGTGGCCCCGCTCAGAGGTGCCCTGGCCGGGACGCTTCTCGCTCCGGAACGGGCAGCAGCCCAGGCGCCTTCCCAGTGGGGGAGCCGTCCACCCGCTCCTCCCCGGGAGGGCCCCTCGGCCCCTCGGCCTGGCCCACGCGGCCGCGTTCTGCTGGCGGACGGCGGGGACGCCCTCGCCGAGGCCGGGCCGCTGCCTCCCGCTGACCCTCCTCCCGTGTCCGCAGCTCCGGGCACGGCGTCTGGTCCAACGAGGGCTGCGTCCTGGTGGAGGGGAACCTGGGCTACTCCGTCTGCCGCTGCACGCACCTCACCAACTTCGCCATCCTCATGCAGGTGGTGCCGCTGGAGGTGAGGCGGGGCGCCCTCCCGGTCAGGCGGTCCTGCTGGGAGGCACGGGGGGGGGGGGGGCGCTGTCGGCCATGGGGACCGAGGGGGGGCCGCTGAGCAGGGAGACGCTCAGGCAGGGACATCGGTGAGCTCTGCTGCTCTGGCAAAAAATATTCTATTCTTTCGGTGTCCTCGGGCAGCCCCAGTGCGGCCCCGCCCCCCAGGTGCAGACCCCGCCCCCCAGGTGCAGACCCCATCCCCCAGGTGCAGACCCCGTCCCCCAGATGCAGGCTCCGCCCCCCAGGTGCAGACCCCGCCCCCCAGGTGCAGACCCCGCCCCCAGGTGCAGACCCCGCCCCCCAGGTTCAGACCCCGTCCCCCAGGTGCAGACCCCGCCCCCCAGGTGCAGACCCCATCCCCCACGTGCAGACCCCATCCCCCAGGTGCAGGCCCCGCCCCCAGGTGCAGACCCCGCCCCCCAGGTGCAGACCCCGCCCCCCAGGTGCAGACCCCATCCCCCAGATGCAGGCTCCGCCCCCCAGGTGCAGACCCCGCCCCCCAGGTGCAGACCCCGCCCCCCAGGTGCAGGCCCCACCCCCCTGGTGCAGACCCTGTCCCCCAGGTGCTGACTCTCGTGTATGTCCTGACGGGGGATCGAACTCGCAGCCCTGGCCCAGTCGGACGAAGCTCTAACCCATGAGCCGCCCGGCCAGGCCTGTGGTCAGAGAGGCATCTGCCAGGACCTTCCCTGTGAGCGAGCCGGGGGCCGGGAGGCCGTTCCTGGCTCCGAGGGCACAGGTGGCGGCAGGAGGGGGGCGGGGAAGGGGGTGCTGTGCCCCGGATGGAGGGCTGCGAGCAGGGCCTCCTCCAGGTCCCTCCCTCGCTGAGCTGCAAGGTGGCGGCCTGGGGCGGGGCCGGCAGAGGGGAGGGAGGGAGGGAGGCAGCCCCGTCCCATCAGCCGAAGACAAAGCCCTGAGCAGTCATGGGCCGCCCGATTTAGACCGGCTGTGGGTGTCTTCGCAGAAGCGAATCCCGGCCGCTCATCGCCAGGGAAGGGCGGCGTGAACGTGGTTTAAAATTATCCAGGCAAAAACACGACAATTACCCATGTTTAAAAAAAACCAAGATCCGTGCCGAAAAGGCACCTTCTCATGAGCCATAAGGGAAAGGGAGGCACCTCCCGTGGGTACCGAGGCCTCGGGAAGGGCAGGGCCCCCGGGGGACGGAGCGGGACCCCAAGGCGAGGCTCCCCTGTGGGGAGGGAGGGTTCGGCAGGCGCAGGTCTAGGCTGGGGGGGGCGGGGGCATTGGGGCGTTTGCCACGTGCAAACCCAGGGCTGACCCCGAAGGACCCAACCCCTGTGGGCGGCAGCCACAGGGCCCCTGGAGGCCACCGCGCCCTCCCGGCGGCGGGACAGGGGCCCCTGACCCTCAGCGGGGCACCCGCGGGGCTGGAGCGCCCACCGGTCCCGGCCTGGCTCACCGCAGGGCCAGACCCCGGCCCTGACCTCTGCTCCCTGCGCTCCGCTCCCCGCACAGCTCACGCGCGGACACCAGGTGGCGCTCTCGTCCATCAGTTACATCGGCTGCTCCCTGTCGGTGCTCTGCCTGGCCGTCACCCTGGCCACCTTCGCGATGCTCTCGTGAGTCCCTGCCGCCCCCACCCGTGTCCGTGTCCGTGTCCGTGTCCCGGGAGGCTGGCGGCTCCGTGCGAACAGGAACCCCCTCCCCGCCTGCTTGGCCCCCTCTACCCCCTCGGTCTCCCTGCTGGCCTTGGTATGAGGAGCCGGGTCTGCACAGCCGGTGGGTGTTCCTCAGTCACTTTGTAAGGAATTTGTATTTTCTAGCCCGAGGCTTGGCTCAGTGGATAGAGCGTCAGCCCGCGGACTGAAGGGTCCTGGGTTCGATTCCCATCAAGGGCATGTACTTGGTTGCAGGCTCCCGGCCCTGGTCAGGGGCGCTTGCAGGAGGCAACCAACCGGCGTGTTTCTCTCTGTCTCTCCCTCTCCCTTCCACTCTCTCTCGAAATCAATGGAAAGAAATATCCTCAGGTGAGGATTATATATATATATATAAAAATTAATTTATTTCAGAGAGGAAGGGAGAGGGAGAGAGAGAAGCATCCATGAGGAGAGAGAATCATGGACCGGCTGCCTCCTGCCCGCCCCCTACTGGGGATCGAGCCCACAACCGGGCCTGTGCCCTGACCAGGAATCGAACCGTGACCTCCTGGTTTGTAGGTCGACGCTCAGCCCCTGAGCCCCGCCGGCCCGGGGCAGCCGGGAGCCGTCCAGGGTCCAAGAGTGATAGATAGCATCTGGACCCGCTTCCCAGAGGCCCGTCATGGCCTCACCCCTGCCCCCTGCCCCCTGCCCCCTGCCCTCTGCCCTCTGCCCTCAGCTCGGTCAGCACCATCCGGAACCAGCGCTACCACATCCACGCCAACCTGTCCTTCGCCGTCCTGGTGGCCCAGGTCCTGCTGCTCGTCAGCTTCCACTGCCAGCCGGGCACAGTGAGTCCCCCCAAACTCCCCCCCTGCTCCCCAGATGCCACCGGGGTGGCGCCTCCTGCAGCTGGAATCCTCCAGCCCGGAATGCAGAGGGACCGCTCCCCCCCCCCCCCCCAGGGAAACGAGGAGATGGCATGCAGAGGACATGGCGTCTGACTGACGGACACCTCGAGGTGGACAGACTGACATTCCAGAGTCCAGGGGGGAAGCCAGGCCTCGGGCTGCTTCCTCTGCCTCTGAACCCCCTTCCCACAGGCCTCCCCTCGGGGACCAGGCTGGAGGGAGGCGGGAACCCTGGCTCCCCGGCGGCTCCACTCTGAGCCAATCCCGTCGCAGGGAATGGGGACCTGCATGCTGATTGGCCGGATCTGATTCCCACGTCTTCCTGGACCAATCACTGTGCCTGGGAGGGAGCATGGGGCAGTGATTGGTTCCCCATGAGTCACGTGCCCCACCCAGACCGGAAACGGGAGGGAGCCCTGACTCCCAGGGCGGAAGTCAGACCACGTGACCCCAGAAGATGCCCCCAGACAGGGGCGCTGGGAGGCGGGGACCCCAGGAAACGCCCCCCGAGAGGCCTGACCTTGGGCCTCTCTGCTGGGCGCCCAGGTCCCGTGCCAGGTGCTGGCCATGCTGCTGCACTACTTCTTCCTGAGCGCCTTCGCCTGGATGCTGGTGGAAGGGCTGCACCTCTACAGCATGGTCATCCGGGTCTTCGGCTCCGAGGACAGCAAGCACCGCTACTACTACGGGATCGGCTGGGGTGGGTGCCGGGGGCTGGGGTGGGTGCCCGGGGCTGGGGCGGGTGCCGGGGGCTGGGGCAGGTGCCGGGGGGCTGGGGCAGGTGCCGGGGGCTGGGGCGGGTGCCGGGGGCTGGGGCGGGTGCCGGGGGCTGGGGCAGGTGCCGCTGGGCAGTGTGTGTGGGGGGGCGGGGGGCAGGATGGGATGGGAGGGGGTTTGCTCTCCCTACTGGCCTTCTCTGCACCTCGAAGAGGCCAAGATAGAAGGAGAACCATGTTGGCCAAACCAGAGCAAAGGTCTCACATCCTGGGAATCACTTGCTCCCCGTGATTCTGACTTCTTTGGGTGTTCTTTTTTTTTTTCTCTTTTTTTCTTTAGTATTTTAAATATATTTTTATTGATTTCAGAGAGGAAGGGAGAGGGAGAGAGAGAGAGAAAAACATCAATGATGGGAGAGAATCATGGATCGGCTGCCTCCTGCACGCCCCCTGCTGGGGATGGAGCCCGCAGCCCGGGCCTGTGCCCTGACCTCCTGGTTCGTCGGTGGATGCTCAACCCCTGAGCCACGCCGGCCGGGCTGTTACCTCCTTGTTTGGGCCGTAGGTTCTCAGAGGACCGGGCTGCCCTGCGTCCGCAGCCTGCCCGTGGCTCTTGGTGTGAATCGGGCGTAAGGCGAATAAATGAACTCGGGAGTGAGAGCGAGGGGCGCGGGCTCATGGGGTGCCCGCTCTGGTCTCCGCAGGGTCCCCGCTGCTGATCTGCGTCATCTCCATCTCCTGTGCCCTGGACAGTTACGGGACCACCAACAAGTAGGCGGGCTCGGCTCCCGCGGGGACAGGGCCGCGAGGGGTCCCGGCCTGGGCGCTGGTCCCCCGGGTTCCCCTGGGGCAGGGGCATCCAGTGGGGAGGGGGGAGCAGGTGGGCAGAGGGTGCAGACAGAACTCTTTTGTTCCCGTGGCCTTCCTAGACACGGGTCACCCCTGGAGCCCGGGTCGGTGACTCTAGCCTTTCGGGGGGTGGTCTGCCAGGGCATGGGGCACCCGCTGCTCCGTAATGACAGCTGGGAACCCACGGGTGCAGGGGAGTGCAGGCGGGTGCACCGGCCAGGTCCGGCATGCGGGGCGTAGCCGAGGGATTTCACGGCAGTCGCCACCTCCCGCCACATTTCCCCGGGGCGGCGGACGGCCGTCGTGGGACCCGGATGAGGACGGGATGGTGTGGGGGCCAGGCCGGGGGGTCACATCCCAGGAGTAGGACCTGCCCTCCGTAAAGAGAGAAGGCTGAGTGGTCGCTTCCCTCCGCAGCTGCTGGCTGTCCCTGCACAGCGGAGCCATCTGGGCCTTCGTGGCCCCTGCCCTGCTGGTCATCCTGGTAGGTGCCGGCCTCGAGGGGGGAGACAGGTGTGGGGGGGGCCCTGGGGCTCCCTGGGAGGGGTCTGGCCCTGAGACGCTCCCCCCTGGTGAGCAGGGCTCCTGTCCCCTCATGGGGCTGTGGCCTGGTGCCGGAAACCAATTCCAGCATGTCATACTTACAAGAGTTTCATCAAAAGGTTGGTGAAGCTTGGGGGCTCAACAAGGGCTGAGCCACGTATGTAGCTTACCTGTTGGAACGGCTAAAAAGCATCTCCCCCAAACCTGAATAGGATAATCGTTTGCTGCCAGACAGCTCAGGGCATCTCAATCTGCATGTTATTGCCTCCTGTTGGCCAAACACCTGAACAGCTGTAGGCTATTCCCCAATCTGACAATGCTTCTGTAAACCCCACCCTTTGAAGTGTATTATCTCCACCTTGCCTGAGGACAGATTGTGTTAATAAATAGCACGGGATCCTGAGTCAAGGGGTAGTCTTTAGCTCCTTTAGCTGAAGCTCCTCTGACCCCCAATGCCTTTCAAAACTATCGTTTGTCCTTGGACTCTTGATTGAATCTACGCACAGCCTTTCTCCAGATTGCTGAGAACCCCTTCGTAATGCTGGGACGAGAACCCCGACATTAATGGCCGCCCGCACTGGGGCTTGAACCCTGGAAACACCAACATTAATGACTACTATTTCACTGTCGGATTTAATGCTTTAGCCTGGACTCATGTCCCAGGTGACGGGGGCGGGGGGGGGGGGGGGGGAGGGGGAGCCGGCCCATGTTCAGGTGGCAGGCAAAGCTGCGGGTGTGGGTCGGGCAGGGAACGGGCAGGCACGTGGGTTCTGACCCCACGGGGTTTCCTCACCCACGGTTTCCTGGTCAGGGAGCCCCCCGGGGCCCAGGGCCGCCTTGGGGAAGGTTGGCGAACGCCTCTGGGAACCCCCCAGCGGTCAGGATTCCCAGGGTCACAGGGCCACTCGGGGTCGAACAGGAATGGGATTCCTAAACTCGTGGTCAGGAGCAGGTGCCGTCAGTGCTCGGTCAGGGGTCAGGGGTCAGGGGTCAGATGAGCCCCCTGCAGGTGTTGGGCCCCTCTCCGATGGGGTTGTCCCTGTGCCGGGAACTGACTCTGGGATCCCACGGAATTCTAACACCAACCCCGCTGGGGGAACGCCTTTGTTCTTTTAAAAAAATACATATTTTCATGGATTTCAGAGAGGAAGGGAGAGGGAGCGAGAGAAACATCCATGAGGAGAGAGAATCATGGATCGGCTGCCTCCTGCACGCCCCACACTGGGGATCGAGCCCACAACCCGGGCCTGTGCCCTGACCGGGAATCGAACCCTGACCTCCTGGTTCATAGGTCGATGCTCAACCACTGAGCCACGCCGGCCGGGCAGAATGGGTCTGTTTTGCTGTCTTTTCTCTGCCCCACGGATATGAGCCCCCAGAGGACAGTCTTGGGGGCCGGTGGGCAGGTGCTCAGGGACCTGGTGACATGCCTCCAGGTGTGTGCAGCCCTGGCTGGGGAGGGCGGCGGCAGGAGGAGTCAGGTGCCGCCCCAGCCCTCACCCGTCCCTGCTTCTCTCCGTCCCCCCTTTCTCTCCAATCCCCCCCCCCCCCCGCAGGTGAACATCGGCATCCTCGTCGCCGTCACCAGGGTCATTTCCCAGATCAGCGCCGACAACTACAAGGTCCACGGGGACCCCAGCGCCTTCAAGTACGTGGGCCTGGGCCGGAGGGTGCCCCGCGCACGGAGGGCGGCTCGGGAGCGGAGGGGGGAGGTCCATCCTGGCTCTAGGTGCCGTCGGACCCCCCACACCCCAAACCAGGAGGTGGAGGGGTGGCTCCTCCCAGGGAACCGGGGGGCTGGAAAACGGGGCGCAGGAGCTGACAGTGGGCGTTGAGCGAGAGACTGGCCGCAGCGTATCCGATCGGATCTGAGGGGAAACAGGAAATGTGTCAACGGCAGGTCGATACGGCAGTTCCTCCGTACTGAGTCCCCGACCCTGTGGGCTAACGTGACAGGTGGCCCCGCCTCTTGGGCTTTTCGGCCTCTGCACACCTTGGAGGGCTGTGCCCTGGGGCAGAAAGATGACCTGGGTCAGGGGTTACGGGTCAGGGGTCACGTCCGTGCTCTTCCCTGCGAGGCCGCCTGTCCCCCAGCCGGAATCGGACAGCCGGGCACAGTGCCCTCCATGCACACGAGGGCACCAGCTCAGCTCCGGGCTCAGGGGGCCAGATCCCTTTCCCACGGAGCCCCCTTCCCCAGCGAGCCCACGGGCTGGCCTGCAGGGGTCTGGGTGCTGGGCACGTCTCCCCGCTGCGTCCTCTGTGGGCGCCTGGGACCCGCTTCCCACCCGGCCCCTGTGCCCAGGGCTGCTCTGTTGTCCCGGGTGACTGGGCCCTGAGCCAGCCCTGGGGACCCCGCGTCCCCGTCCCGGGGGGTCAGCTCCCCGCCCGGCCCTGCCCGCCCCCCAGGCATCGCCCTCTCGCCTCCAGGTTGACGGCGAAGGCCGTGGCCGTGCTGCTGCCCATCCTGGGCACCTCCTGGGTCTTCGGGGTGCTGGCCGTCAACAACCAGGCCGTGGCCTTCCAGTACGCGTTCGCCATCCTCAACTCCCTGCAGGTGGGCGCCCGGGGCCCCGTGTAGAGGGCAGCCCACAGCCCCCGCCCCCGCCCCCGCCCCAGGCGGAGCCTGTCTGGGAACTGCCTGTCCCTGAATCTTGGCCCACGCACACCCCCCACACCCCACCTCCCCTGGTCCTAGCGGCTGCCTGCCTGCAGGTCACATGACCGCGGGTCCAGGATGCCCCTCCCTCCTCACGGACCGCAGAGCACCTCGCTCCCTCCGGGCTCCCCAACAACAGGCTGGGCCGGCGCGAGCTGCTCCCCGACCCGTG